>NC_061108.1:114639126-114879126 GCF_015104395.2 Macrobrachium nipponense
GTCGTAGATATCGGAACCTCAGAGAGAGATCTTTCGATAACAGTTGCGGTAGAGGCATTGCCCTATCCTGTTTTTCTTCCCCGCCCCTACAAATAGACGGAGGCTCTATCCCATGGGGTTTGAAAGAGTTATTTCAACAAATTCCTCATCGGTACATTTATATGAAAATATATCTATTCTGAGAAGAACGAATTAGATATTAAAAAAGAATATATGTTGATCGAATGAATTATGGATCTCGTTTAATGATTAAACATACATATATAAATTTTTAAGCTTCTAGCTCCTCGACATGAAGCGCCTGAAACGCATAAAGCCGCCTGAGCGCCTGAAGCGCCTGAGGCGCCTGAAGCGCCTGGAGCGCCTGAGGCGCCTGAGGCGCCTGAAGCGCCTGAGGCGCCTGGAGCGCCTGAAGCGCCTGGAGCGCCTGGGGCGCCTGGAGCGCCTCGGGCGCCTCGGCGCGCTGAAATGAGGCGTAAAGCTCTTCAAGTAAAGAATGAAGCGCAACGCGCCTGAAAAGCCTGAAGTGGCTAAAGGGAAATATTTAACTCCTAGAGAGCCTAGAGCGCCTGATTATAAAACATAGGGCGCCTAGAGAGCCTAGAACGCCTCAAAGGAAAAACAAAGCGCCTAAAGAGCCTGAGGCGCCTGAAACGAGGCGCAAAGCGCCTGAAGCGTCCGAATGGAGACGCAAGGCGCCTGCAAAGCCCGAAGGACGCAAAGCGTCTAGAGCGCCTGAAAGCAGGCGCAAGGATTTGTACAACCCAAAATACAATTTGGATGAGTTATCGGGTTATTTGAAAGCGGACTTGTTGGAGGCTCCTCTTTGGGAATTTTTTTCTCAGATCAATTTTCCCCTGACAGGGCCTCTAGGTGGTCGCACAGGTGATCGTAGCCCTGTCGGGAAGGAATTGATCATGAAAAAAGAGAACGACATATAAGGACTTCTCCTGGTAGGGACGAAAGTTGTCGCACAAGCGGCCACCGTCCTTGTCAGGAGGGCCTTAGGGTAAAAGAACAACATCGGCCTTCTCCTGGCAGGGACTCAAGATGTCGCACAAGCGACCGTAGCCTTGTCAGGTTAGAATCGGTACTGCTAAAAGCCCTTCACCTTACGGAAGGAGGCGCTCTCCTCCGGTTGCTCATTCTTCTCCCAACTTGATGGACAGGAAATGGAAGATAGATCGGAATTGGAAGCCAATAAGGGAGCTAGGTCGTCTCAGTTTATAAGACCTTAGCGACCTTTTTTTTTATTGAAAATTAGTTCATTACTAATAAGACGATATTAAAATCTTCTTCCTTCTAAAGTAATGCAACCAACCATTTACAGAAAGAGTGGCAATCGTTTGCAAATTGAACAAGGTTCGTACGAGCTCTCATTCATTGATTAGAGGCTCTTCCAGTAATAGAGGCGTAGAATACGGCCTTATCTCCCAGAGAATAAAAATTTGAGGGATTCTCCTTCGATCGAGAGTTTTCATGCTATCTCTTTCGACTATGCTAATTCGTGTTTATTGACGAAAAGAACGGAGAGGGCAAAATTTCCATTCTCTCTCCGCATCGGAGAGGAAAGAATGTAGGAAGAAGACTTGCTGCATACGACTGCTGAATGACAAGTCCATATACGCATACCATAGTTGCCTTTGTGGTTCGCTACGAAATTATCTATATCCTTACAGGATTTTCCTGGTAAGGACTTCGCTAAAAAGTTTGTTACGACAATACCTACTCAGCTTCGGTATTTAACAAAGGTTGTTTGGCTTAAATTGGCATTATTGAGAGCTTCCTTAGGCTCGCGAATAATTTTATTATATTCCTTCATTAAATGAAGTAACTGGCAACTCACGATGAATGCAGCCAGGCAGCGAGCGAGACGGCAGGGCTGTCATTGTAAGCGTAAGGCCAATACAGTACCATCCAGGTCTCGGTCATTACCAGTTGGTTGCATCTCTCTCTCCAACGGGATCGAATGGTTAACCGTATATTCCCCCTACAATCATGGACTTAGTCCGCGAATGGAGGGGATAGTTAAGCTAAACATAAAATAAAATATTGTCTGCCTTTTGCTAAGAAGTTTCAATAAAAAAGATATTATAACCTTTCAATGCTTGTTTTACCGTAGGGAACATTATTAAAGGATTCTAACACAGCAGAACATTATATTATATAATGCTCTCATGCTTACGAAAGCATGGCTTATTAGAATACATGCTTAGTGAGAAGATGGATGTAGTAGAGAATTCACTTTAAGACTACGGTATGGTCAAGTCTTTCGAGAAACGCACACAACCTTTTTAGAATCAGATATTGCTCAAGAGAAGATGGATGAGTGGAATGGGAAACATTCTCTTCGTGGCAGAAATGGTTTCCCTGAATAGAATATACTACGTATATAAGAGGTTTTTCCTACTAAAAACGGAATTAACATGTGTAAGGATGTCGTGTACCATAAAGGCACAGATGTTCTGGTACATAACATAAAGAGTATTAGAAGAAAGCGCCGGTCTGAAGCGCCAACCTGGCACAATGAGCCAAGAGCACCAGCCAAGATATTTTCTCGTTTTAGCGAGTTATTAACATAAGAGTCCAGTAGGCCTCTCAGACAGCACGCTCGTAACGGCAAGATTCGTTCCTGATTCGTTACCCATTTAATCACTTAGGCCAATTCCACGACTCTCTCATATCGCAAAGAGCATTGAATCTCTTTTTTCGCTCCTGTTCGCGTTAACAAAGAGAACCTATTTGGAAAAAGAGGTTCGATGCAAGATTTTGCATGTCCGTGAGAACCTTCTCGATCGACGTAATAATAACTGTTAATGTATGTCTAACATTTATTGGAAAAGAGTTGTGAGAACCTGCGGAAAGTCTTCTCATAGATCTCTTAGCAGGTAGAAGACGAACAGGCTTCCTATAGAATGCTTCCTTTTCCTCGAACCAAGAGAGGTAGCAATATACGCCATCTTTATTTTATAGAAAGGGAATATACTATAGTCTTTTTTTTTTTTCCCTAAATATAAATATAAATAAATAAATTCTTTTACAGAATTTAGAATTTATAAGGGCGTCAAAGAAAGAGAGGATAATACTTTAATGCCTCATTTTGGCTTCAGAGAGGTTGGATTCACAGAGGTCACGTTCTTCTCACAGCATGTTTTTGGAAGTCTTTTTCCAAGAGTCTGGATATTCTATCAGCATCTATTATTAAATGGACCTTAACAACCTCTCCACTCTGAGTCTGTCTGCATGCAGACTGACCAGAAGTGGACATAAATGAGAGGATTTTTCAAGGTAGATGACAATAGTCATGGCCTAGACATAGAAATTGCTGCAGATCGGCTAGAGGGAATGAGGAAACTGTCCTCTTCCGATACCTCTGTGAACCACATAGCGGTTTTTCTTCCCTTTCAGAGGGAAGAATCACCTTTGATATATCTGCTATCAAAGAACGCAGTAAAAGGCTATACTCTGTCTCTACAAAGGGAATTGGAGATAGCAGAGGATTAAGATCTTCAGGATCTTATTCGATATATACCTAATATGACAAGATAGGATATCATGTACTTCTAATGGGATCTTTTTTGTGGCCACAGATTCCATGTTCCGACAAGATGGAACTGCTCCTCATCAAACTTCTTTGAGAAATTTTTATGAGGGAATTCTTTGTTTCTCTGGGTCCTAAACGACCAAGAAAAGACAAGTGAATTTTTTGAGCATTGGAATCTCGCATCAGATTCTATGGAAACTAGACAATAATGGGTTCTTGCCAGCTTAGTATGTCTAGCAAAAGAACTGAAACCCCCTATTTCCTGATTCAATGTTTTCAGATAGAGGTTTCGTTGTCCAGGCAGAGTACTTACGTTTTCATCTACCAGTAGAATGGTTCAAACTTTTGCCTACAGAGTCTTTGGTATGCGATGACGGCTCGAAATGCTTCCCAGAAGGTGTTCAGAGGGATACAATAAAGAGCTAGAAATCAGGAGTACTCCCAATTTCAGCTCGGAGTCTCCTTCGACTTCCAGGCTTCTTCCCTTCCTTCGGGCAAGGATAGGGAAGATTCTGCAACGAGACACCCCTTCAACATGTAAGAAGAGATCTCGTGAGCACGGAAGTATTCAAGAAGGACCCTCCTCGGAGGAAGACTTATCTCTCGTACGGTTAGATATGCTATCGTCTACGGATGTAGCTGATTACAATCACCTCCTTACCGGAGAGACCACAAAAGCTCAAAGTGAAAGAATTTCTTCCACCCTTCTCCCAGTCTCCTGATAAACGATTGTGGATGTTAAGGACTTTCGGACAATGTAGCGCCAATCAGGCGCCCAAAATACCAGAACAGGCGTAAAGACGCCAGAGGAAGACAGTCCAAATAAACACTGTCATTGTCTGATGAGGAGAAGCGTGCCTCCAGCCTGGCGCAGATGCGCTAGAGGCAAATAAATCGGAAAAAGTGTCCGATGTGGGCATCGCCAGTTTCCTCGAGACTCTTAACAAGCTCGAAGCTCCAGCAAGTGGGGAGAAGTCAGCCAGGCGCCAGGCTCCAGGCAGGCGCAAGGCGCTAGCCAGGCGCCAGGCAAGCAACATGCGCCAGCCAAGCGCGAGGCGTCAGACAGGCGCGAGGCGCCAGCCAGGCGCGAGGAGCCAGCCAGGCACAAGCCAGGCTCTAGGCTTCATCCAGAAGAGATCAATTTCAAAGTGTGATCTCTAAAGCACTTCTTAAGTAACTTGATGATTCCTTTCAAACAGCTGAGAATTAAAAGCGCTTGAAGTGCGAGCTTTTAACAATTCTTGTTCTTTCCATAACAATATGTCGTGAGAGACATATTAGCTGTAATTTACGGAGATGCAACTCTGTGTTGTCTTCTCTTTGCACGAAGGAGGTCAACTTGACCTATGAGAGATCCTTCTCTCTTGGTTACGTGTCTACGGATACGTTGCTGGGATAGGGAGCCGACACTGATCCTTAACTAGTGAGTTAAAAAATTTTATTTTAACATAAGTATACTATTTCTTTGGGTTATTTGAAATGAGTTTGGGATAGCTCTTTTCAAATTAAGCACAACCCTCGTGTTAGGATCAGGTGATCGGGATCGGTTGTTGTGCTCCTTAATTATGCCAGTAGGCATAGGTGTTTTGTCATGTAAGTGGATAGGACCCCTTTGACAAATAACCATTAGATTCTGTCAAGTAAGTGGATAAGACCCCATTGCAGATCTACAAGAACTCTTAGCCATAGGTCCATCCTCGCTGAGGCTCTTGAGACGAAGCAGACTCCTAGCAATAGCTAGGAGGATCAACCCTTCGTCTAAACACATAGGAACCAGGTTTTATTTATTTATTACCTACAACGTATGTTGTTTACCTGTCTAATCAGTAATTAGCTGTCTCTTACCCACCGCCAAAGGTGCCAATCAGCTAAGTATATATCTGACAGGGAAGTTGAATGTATGAAAATGATATTGTTATGTACAATAAGTTCATACATACTTACCTGGGCAGAATATTTACGACGATTAGAAATGGGCCCACCCAGCCTCCCCTCAGGAGACAGGTGGAAGAGAAAAATCTGTCCTTAGAAGGTAATAGTTCCTATTCCTGCCACCCAGCGGCAGGCCGGTAGATCACCTGACCTACCTACCTGTAGCGTGTGCCGCGAAATTCGAATTTCTATCGGGGACGACGGAGTCTATAGCTAAGTATATATCTGCCAGGTAAGTATGTATGAAACTTTATTGTACAATAACAATATCATGTTTACCTCCCAGTCGCGCGCGCGCGCCTGTCGGACAAGCAGTTAACTACCGAACCCCTTGTTCGAAAGCTTACGACCTATCCAGCTGCCGCAAGTACCTTCCTATTGTAAAAGGACCTCAGGTTTGTATAGTTAGGAAAAATGCAATTTTGGACAAATTGTCATATTGTCACCATTAGTTAGAAGGAGTCAGGAGGTGGAGGCCATGGACTCCTCCCCTCCTCCTCCTCCTCCTCCCGAAGAAGATAAAGAGGAGGTTACTAAACGATTTCTAGTTTCCATGCAGGAACAGATATCGTCTTTGGTAGGAGTGCATTCAAAGGAGCATCCTCGAAGGAAAGACACTTCCCTTCCCATCAAGAGGTCCTCCAGACGTGTGGAGGTACCTGCCGCCAGGATCGATGCTCCTACTAGAAGTGAGGCTCCTAGCAAGAGCGAGGAGTCAACCAAACGTAAGGAGTCATCCAAGCGCAAGACACTTATCAGTTGCGAGGAGCCGATCAGGCGTCTGGCGCCAGCCAGGAGTGAAGAGTCACCCAGGAGGCAGGAGCCAAGAGCCAGGAGCGAGGAGTCTCCCAGGAGGCAGGAGCCAAGAGCCAAGAGCCAGGAGTGAGGAGTCACCCAGGCAGGAGGCAGGAGGCAGGAGTCAGGAGCCAGGAGTCAGGAGTCAAGAGCCAGGAGGCAGGAGTCGGAATTCTTCCATGAGGCAAGATCCGAATAGACTCGTTTCTGGAATCGATGACTCTTCTCCAGACAGAAGCACCTCTCCTTCGGATCGTAGGAGGTCTTGGAAAGACTCTTCCTTCAAACGAGAACTTTCTCCTTCTTCGGATCGGGGTTTGGATGAGTTGTCTGATGATGAACTTCCTACAAATGAGGGACTCTCTAATTACAAGACTTTATCCTCCTTGTTACTGCAAGAGTTTGGAGACTCTCTTAGTCCAGCCGCTCCTCCTTCTCCTCGTTCTCTCTTTTCTAGTACGGCTACTGTGAAATCCTCGGCCTTCCTGAAAATGAAACCAGCGATTTCAATGAAAAAGGCCCTCCAATCTTTGGATTCTTGGATGGGCACTAAGAAAGAGTTGGGCAAAACAGTATTCTGCATGCCTCCTTCCAAACTCCTTGGAAAGAGAGGTATTTGGTACGGGACAGGAGAGACTATGGGTCTTTCTCTTCCTGCATCGGCAGACGCTGACTTTGCTAATCTAGTTGATGCCTCCAGACGACACTCTTTAGTCTCGGTCAGATCTAACGTGAGGGCATTTCAGAATTGAACCACTTTCTTAAAGGACTTTTCATCACTTTAGAAGTGTTCAATTTTCTGGATTGGTCTCTCGGAGTTCTGGCTAATAAGTCTAAGGACCCAGAATTTCTTAAAAACCCAGAAATTCTCCATAGCGTCCTGTCTTGCATGGACAAGGCGGTACAAGACGGTTCGGGAGAAGTTGCTTCCCTATTTGGAGCTGGTCTTCTAAAAAAGAGATCAGTTTATGGATCCCTTTTATCCAAAGCTATTTCTCCAAGCCAGAGGACAGCGTTATTGTTCGCCCCTCTGTCAGACCATTTGTTTCCTTCTCAGCTGGTGAGAGATATATCTCACTCGCTAACTGAGAAGGCGACACAAGACCTCCTTGTTCAAACTTCTAAGAAGAGTCGCCCTGTAGTGTCGACGAGTAAAAAGGACTCTCGTCCTCCTCCCCCGGCAGCCCTTTCGTGGAGGGGTGCAACGGCTCGTCCCCCTTCCAGAAAGAAGAGCTCTGATAAGAGAGGAAGGTCCTCCTTCAGGCCATTCAAGAAAGGAAAGTGACTTGATGATCCTCCAAGCACCAGTAGGCGCCAGACTCCTGAACTTTGCAGGAGCCTGGGCACAAAGGGAAGCCGACTCTTGGTCAGTTTCAGTCCTAAAGAAAGGATACGTAATCCCCTTCGAAGACAGTCCTCCCCTAACCTCTACTCCTCGGGAACTGTCAGCGAGGTACAGAGACCCTGTAATGAGAAATACTCTCCTTCAAATGGTGGAGCAAATGTGGGAAAAGGAGGCCATCGAACTTGTACAGGATCCACTCTCCCCGGGATTTTACAATCGCCTATTTCTAGTACCAAAGGCATCAGGGGGGTGGAGACCAGTACTGGACGTAAGCGCTCTGAACCGCTTTGTTCAGAAAAAGAAGTTCCGTATGGAAACGTCCGCCTCAGTAATGTCAGCACTTCGTCCAGGAGATTGGATGGTCTCTCTGGACTTGCAAGATGCATATTTCCACGTTCCCATTCACCACTCGTCAAAGAAATATCTTCAATTCATGATAGGAGGCAAGATTTTTCAGTTCAGGGCTCTGTGTTTCGGCCTGTCTACAGCTCCACAGGTCTTTACCAACCTGATGGTGAATGTAGCGAGATGGCTTCACCTAGAGGGAATAAACATCTCCCTCTACTTAGACGACTGGCTGATCAGGGCCAAGTCGGAGAATCAGTGCTTGGAGGACCTATTGATAACAAGAAATATGGTAGAATCTCTGGGATTACTCGTGAACCTCGAGAAGTCGCAACTGATCCCCAGCCAGAACTTGGTCTATCTGGGGATTCAGATGGATTTTCGGGGTTTTTGGGTATTTCCTTCGCGAGAGAGAATCACTCGAGGTTTGTCAAGAATCTCGAGCTTCTTAGAGAGAGAGAGCAGTTCAGCGAGGGATTATCTGAGCCTTTTAGGGACTCTGTCCTCGCTAGAAAAGTTCTTCTCTCTGGGGAGGCTTCACCTTCGCCCTCTTCAGTTTTTCCTGAAAGAGGTGTGGAGTTGGAAGACGGGACAACTCTCAGACACTTTCCCGATTCCACAAGAGATAAAAAATCACTTAAAGTGGTGGATCCTTCCTCTACAGAAGAACGAAGGCGTGTCACTTGCCCTGCAGAACCCCAGCCAAGTGTTATTTTCCGACGCTTCGGAGTCGGGATGGGGAGCGACGCTAGGAGCAAGGGAGGTATGCAGGCACCTGGACAAAGGAACAGGTGTCGGCCTGCACATCAATTGCAAAGAGCTAGTAGCCATACACCTGGCCTTAAGATTCTTCGAGGAGATAGTCAGCAGGGTCGGGGTTGAATTCAGATAAACTCGGACAACACCACGGCTCTGGCTTTACATACGCAAGCAAGGAGGGACTCATTCATTCTCCCTCTATCAAACTAACAAAAGACTGTTAACCTGGACAGAGGAAGAGGCATAACTCTCCTCACAAGATTTGTGCAAGGGATAAAGAATGTGAGAGCGGACAGACTAAGCAGGAGGAATCAGGTCCTTCCCACAGAGTGGACTCTACACACAGAAGTGTGCCGAAGTCTGTGGTCCCTGTGGGGGAGGCCTCACATAGACCTGTTTGCTACGTTCCTCTCCAAAAGAGTAGAGATCTTTTGCTCTCTAGTGGAGGATCCAAGAGCCTTTGCAATAGACGCGTTTCTCCTGGATTGGTCGGGCCTAGACGCCTACGCCTTTCCCACATTCAAGATCCTGGGGGAAGTACTCAGGAAATTCGTAGCTTCAAAGGGCACGAAGTTGACCCTCATAGCCCCATTTTGGCCAGCCCAAGAATGGTTCACGGAGGTACTGGAGTGGATAGTGGACTTCCCCAGATCTCTGCCAAGCAGAGCAGATCTACTCAGACAACCCCACTTCGAGAGGTTTCATCACAACCTCCCCGGTCTCGCTCTGACTGCCTTTCGACTATCGAAAGACTTGTCAGAGCGAGGGGTTTTTCTCGCAAGGCTGCAAGGTGCTATCGCTCGAGCCCGCAGATCTTCAACGAAGAAGAGTATTACCAATCGAAGTTGGGAAGTCTTTAGGAGGTGGTGTAAGAGTAAGAAGCTGTCCTCCTCCAGTACCTTTATAGTTAACATTGCCGATTTCCTCCTTTTTCTGAGAGAGGAATCGCACCTTTCTGTGTCTACAATCAAAGGATACAGAAGTATGCTGTCTTCAGTATTCAGGAATCGAGGGCTAGAGATTGCAGAGAACAAGGATCTACATGATTTGATTCGGTCCTTTGAAACTTCGAAATCAGCATCTCCTAGAACACCTAGTTGGAATCTGGATGTGGTCCTGAAATTCCTTCCCTCAGATAAATTCGAGCCTCTACATCTGGCTTCCTTCCGCGACGTCACTAGGAAATGTTTATTCCTGTTGTCTCTCGCGACGGCCAAGAGGACGAGCGAATTGCATGCTCTGGACTCCAAAGTGGGATTCAAAGGAGATGCGGCTATCTGTTCGTTCCAGACATTGTTTCTGGCGAAAAACGAGAACCCATCAAAACCTTGGCCCAGAAGCTTTGAGGTAAAAGGCCTATCTAACCTCGTAGGCAGAGAGACAGAGAGGTCTCTCTGTCCAGTTAGAGCTCTTAAATTTTATTTAGAGAGAAAGAAACAGATGGGAGGATGTCAACAAGGTCTTTGGTGTGCTGTGAAGAACCCCAAAAGACTCATGTCTAAAAACGCCTTGGCCTTCTTTGTGAGAAGCGTGATTTCTGATGCACACAAGAACTGCCCGGATGAATCCTTTGGTCTTCTAAAGGTTAAGACTCATGAGGTGAGGGCAGTAGCAACGTCCCTGGCGTTTCAAAAGAATATGTCTCAGGAATATCATTGAGACTACATATTGGAGATGCAATTCAGTGTTTGCGTCTCATTACCTGAAGGATGTGAAAGTGACCTATGAGAAGTGCATCTCTCTAGGTCCATTTGTATCAGCAGATACAGTTCTGGGTTTTGGAGCAAAGACTGATCCTTAAAATATTTTATCTTTAATGTACATAAACCCTCTTGTCAGATATGGGCTTGGTTTCCTATTAGCAAGCGTACTGATGTCGCACGGGCGACTGGTGTCATTGCTGGTAGGGGATCAGGGGTATGTATGGCTAGTAGGGGGGTACAAAATTTTTTGTTTTGTTTTGTTATAAATGAATGTGTATTTATGTTTCGAGTTTTTGGTTGTTTGTAAGGAGTTCGGGGATAACTCCTTACAATCTTAGAACTAACATGGATGTTAGGATCAGGTGATCGGGATCGGTGTTGTGCTTCTTGAACAAGGTGTATTGTCATGTTAGTGGAATAGCACCCAATGACAAAGGCCTTTAGGCTCTGCCGAGTAAGTGGATAAGACCCCATTGGCAGACCCACAAGAACTCTTAGCCATAGATCAATATCTCGCTGAGGCTCTTGAGGCGAAGCAGACTCCTAGGCAGTAGCCACGTCAGGACGCTTGTCAGGACGCTCGTCGGGACGCTTGTCAGGACGATCGTCAGGACGCCCCCTTCGCGGATCTCAGAGACGCTTCAGAGGCTGTTGTTAAGAATCCCCAGCCTTGTGCGGCGATTTTGTCTTCGAAGCGGAGGTCCCATTTTGAGAGTTGGGCCTCAAGGTCTTAGACCTCTTAGTACTTTTAATGACTCTGCTGTTGCTCCCGTTGAAGAGGGGGAGTTATTGAGTTCGTCGGAGCCTGCGGATGAAGAGCAGCCCTCTACTTCATCGTCAACTTTGGGCTACCAGGTTTTGGCCCGCCTTCTCAGGGACTTGTTTGTAGACAAGTTCCAACCCTTTGCCCCTCGCTCTTCTCCTTCGCAGTTAGCCTCATCGAAGACGAGGAGAACGCCAGGCTTTGTGAAGAAGACGACGTCTCTTTCTACGTAGAGAGCCTTCAAGAAAGTCCCCGATTGGAGGGATTCTAGGAAGGTCCAAGGCAGGACTTCTTTTGCCCTGCCTCCATCTAGGGGCGTGCATGGACAAGGCCGTCAGGGATGGTTCAGATGAACTGGCTACCCACTTTTGTATCAGGCTTTTGAAGAAGAGGGCTTTGTACTGTATCTTCGCAGCGAAGTCTGTTTCTCCCTCACAGAGGGCAGAGTTGCTGTTCGCCCCTCTGTCGAGTCATCTTTTCCCTCAATCCATGGTCAAGGATCTCGCTGTCAGCCTGCAGGAAAAGTCTACCCAAGCCTCCTGGCACTGTCGTCCAGCAGTCCCTTCGGCTACTCTACTTGGACAGGTTTCCAGGAAACAGAAGCCCTTTCTCGACTCCTGGCAGGTGCCATTCTTCGAGAGAAACGCCTCTTCTATGTTCAGGGCTGCGCTGCCTAGGGGGGACCTTCGGGTCCTACCTGGCGTAAGCCCAATCATTGACAAGGAATCCTGCCCCTTCCTTGATTTCTACGGGAATCAAGAGGACCACCAACTGCTGATCGTCTGACGAATTCGGGGGGGGTTTTCACTGAGTGCTTAAGATTCTGCGGAATTTCTAGCACTCGCAGTGTTCGAGTTTTTTATTTCTCTTAACACTTAAACGAAACCTCGGTCCAAGGTGAGCTAGACGAGAATCCCCGATAATTTTTACCTCGAATTCGAGAACACTGCCATATGCTCGAATTCCTGGATTAGTTTCTGTCATGTAAGTGGGTTGGCCCCCATTGACAAGATCCTAAACATTCTGTCATGTAAGTGGGTAAGCCCCCATTGACAAGATCTAGAAGTCTTTGTCAGGTAAGTGGGCTAGTCCCCATTGACAAAGATCCTAATAAGGTTCTGTCGCGTAAGCGGTAAGCCCCCCATTGACAGATCCAAAGACTCTCAGTCATAGGTCACTACCTCGCTGAGGCTCTTCGGGCAAAGCAGACTCATAGACAATGTCCATGAAGTCTTATGTTCAATATGGTCTAGTCACTTTGTGGTCACGCCCCCGTTGACAGATCCAGAAGAACTCTCAGTCATAGGTCACTACCTCGCTGAGGCTCTTCGGGCAAAGCAGACTCATAGACAATGTCCATGAAGTCTTCTGCCCTATAAGATAAGAAGCTTGAACTGTCCTCTTCGGTTCTCGGTTCACTCTTGGAGCTTTCCTTCGGGAAAAGACTTCTTCATTCTCTTGACTAAGAGAACGAAGGCAGTCGATCTCCAATCCTTACTCTCTTCTTCGTCGAGAAAAGAATGTGGGATGGAGGTCGTTGTACAGATACCTACAATTTACTGCGTATATTACCTTTGCGACATGTTTCTGTTAAGCAGTTTGAATTGTTCAGGGCATACACGCATACCGTAGTTAGCTCTACGGACGGCGACCGAGAGGACTAGTATTCTAATTGAACTGCAAATCGGGGCTCCCTGCAACCTACCAGGAGTTTCCAGTTTCGCTTTTAGATAATTAAGGTATTGTTACGACAACACCAACTCAGCTTCCGTATTTACCGAAATCCGTTTCGCTTAAATTTATTTGCTTGAACGCTTCTTTCTGCTTGATGGTTCTAGCAAAACGTATTCCTTCGTAGAATGGAATAGCTGGCAACTCAGGTTGAAGAGTGCGAGACGGCTAACGTTGTATAAGACTGCTGTCTCTGTAATAGCAGCTCAGTACCAGCTGGCTCTCTGTGATGCGTGGTCAGTTACGTCTCTCTCTCCTGCATGATTGACTGACTAACCGCATCTCTGCCCAACAATCACGGACTTAGGTCTCTGATTAATGGGAATTCTCGCATGCATGAATGAACATCGCCTTCGCTTTGCGAGAATTTTTTCAACAGAGATATCTCTTAGACTTTTTCTTTTCTGTTTACCGCACTGTAACAGAATTACTAGTCTACCGCTGCATAGCACTACGATAAGGAGTAATGTTTTTTCTCCAGACATCTGAGCTTATTTTTATAAATATCTCGTATTCGTAGGTGTGCAATTGTTCCTGGTTCACCACGATTTAACAGATGTGTAGGAAGACAGTGCCTGTTCCCCGGCTTGGCAGCTCTGCTTCCAAAGGTTCAGCCCATGGGAAGCAGTTCTGCAGGCAGTTCTTCCCGAGGTTTTTTTTTCGTTTCTGAAAAAAAACCCCGCTTTCAGGGACCTCGTCTTCTCTCGGAAAGTAATGAAATAGCGGTTAGCGTTTTCAGTCATTGATAAGCACGGGTGCAGATTCTGAAGAATCTTTCGCTCGATTCTGCTGTGAAGAAGTAGGTTGTTTCTCTGTCCTCCTCCTTCTTCTTCGCCGCATAGTGTTGTTTCTCCTGGGCTGAGATTCAACTACCATGAGGATATCTTGTCTTCAGGAACATCAGTCTCTAAAAGGCATAGACTTTCGCCTGCTGGGCACATGCCCTACAGAATCACCACCTCGCCGTCCGGCATCGGTGAGAAACAAATATGCGTTTTTATAGTCTTTCGGCATAGCCCTTCAAGGCAAAGGTCACGTGACTTGCTCGGATACTTAGACAACTTACCTCGATGCCGAACGCAGTCATTCGGCAGCGGTTGAAGCGGCCGGGTCTATTACGAACTAGCTTTAGACTCTGTTTCAGTGTACAGAACTTTGCTGCGGAGCAACACTGAGGACGAATAAGTGTCAGACACCTAGAAAGAAGAAAAGCTGGCAGTCCCAACTATCAAAGGATAGGAATATGTTGTCAGCGGTTTTAGACATAGAGGTGTGGATCTAGCAAACAACAAGGACCTTCTCAAGCTTTTAAGGTCTTTTGGAACCACTAAGGTGGCTCAGCCAAAGCTACCTTCCTGGAACTTGGACGTGGGTTTGAAGTTTCTGATGTCCAGTCCATTCGAGCCTCTCCATTCTGCGACGTTGAGGGACGTGACCAGAAAGGCCTTTTTCCTAACCGCTCTGGCGACGGCGAAGAGAGTTTGCGAAGTTCAAGCCATCAGCAAACATGTAGGCTTTAAAGGACATAATGCGGTATGTACCTTAAGCCCTAAGTTTTTAGCCAAGAGTGAGATCCTGTCTAACCCTTGGCCCAAGAGCTTGGAAATCAAGGGTATGGCAAAAATTCTTGGTCAAGAGCCAGAGAGAGTCCTGTGCCCTGTCAGGGCTCTCAAATTTTATTTGGATAGAACGAAGGAAGGTCGAGGTCCTTCGGACAATCTGTCCTGTTCGGTGAAGAGGCCAGACTTGCCAATGTCGAAGAATGCACTAGCGTTCTTCTTAAAAGATACTATTAAGAACGCTCTTACAAACTGTCAAGACAGTGATTTTAAACTGTTGAAAGTAAATGCTCACGAGGTGAGGGCGATTGCAACCTCAGTGGCATTTCAGAACAATTTGGCACTCAGTGACATTCTGGGTGCCACCTTTTGGGCGTAGCAACTCGTGTTCGCTTCATACTACCTGTGAGATGTGAAAACGACGTAGGAGAACTGCTTTTTGCTAGGGCCATACGTTTCCGCAGATACTATTTTGTGAGTAGAGAATAACACTCATCCTATCCTTTAGAAAATGGTTAGGAAGTGTCTTTTAATTATATTATTGTGTTTTTATGGTTGTTGGGTCGGACGCCAGAGGCGGACTTCCCAATCCTTTGCTTAAGTTATGCTATCATGACTTAGTTAGGCTTGGTCAGGTGGTTGTGCTCGTGGCCCTCATAGTATGTTCAATATGGGCTAGTCACATTGTGGTCATGCCCCCGTTGACAGATCATCTAGAACTCACCAGCTATACAGGTCACTTACCTTGCTGGACACTCTAGTAAAGCAAAAGCAGACTTGGGTGACAGTAATCACGAAGTCAGCTTTGCTAACAGATAAGGAACCAAGGTGTCAATCATCTACATGTAGGTAATTTGTTTCCTAAATCCTATTCTGTCTCTTCCCACCTCCAAAGGTGGGATTCAGCTATATATATATCTGACAGGTAAGTCTCATGAACAAAATGATATTGTTATGATACAATAAAGTTTGTTCATACTTACCTAGCAGATATATATAATCAAGTGCCCACCCACCTCCCCTCAGGAGACAGTGGCACTAGAAAATCTGAATAGAAAATGGGAATGGTTCCTGATACCCACCTCCCAGCGGCGGGAATGGGTACTAACCACCTGGCTTCCCACTGCGTGTGTTGTAAGTTTTGAAATTCTGTCGGACTTCGGAGAATACAGCTATATATATATATCTGCCAGGTAAGTATGAACAAACTTTATTGTATCATAACAATATCATTTTATCATGAAAATAACATTTTTCTATGACTACAAGCCTTTTCCTCCCTAATGCGAAGGAAAATAGTAACGATCCACTCTGACCATTTGAACGACACTCGTATGTCTGGAAACAAGGGGGAACACATTCCTTTTCCCTTTTTCAAGTGACTCAGGAACTTCTAAGGGCAGAAATGCTTGCTTCATCCAAGAGAGGATGAATGTCCTAGTGGACAGCCCAAGTCACCAGAATCAGGTCATTATAACAGACTGTTGGGTCGACCTTCCGTAGACCTCTTTGCGACTTCGAAAAACCACAGACCCCCAAGATTCTGTTGTTCCGATACGTAATACAAACCATCGGTCCTTTAACAATAGGAAGTAGCTAGCGGCAGCTGGAACGGTCGTAAGCTTCGAACAAGGGGAGAACGGTAGTTAACTGCTTGTCCGACAGTCGCGCGCCACGCGACTGGGAGGTAAACAAATCACTTTTGCTTTCGGCCGCAGGTGTGAAGGACGTGTTCGTCATCGCTCTCTGCCCGCTTCATCGTCGTATGCTTTGTTTATATTGTGTTTTCTACTAATGGTTTGTTTGACTTGAAAATGAAACTGTAAGTACACTGTTTTCATTTTCATTACTTAATTATGAACCAACATGGATATCGCCGTAGATGCGGCGATTTCCTCTCTTTTCATGAATTGAACCCTTGAATTATGTCTCGGTGCCGAGGGCGGGCGCGCTCGCGCCGAGTCATGTATTTTGGGCGAAAGTGTGTAATTGAAAAATGTAAGTACTTTTTTCATTATATTTTTGCCCTGTGCGTTCGTTACCGAGAGCGTGATTGCGCTCGGCACGAGCCTTTTATTTTGTATGATAAAATGCAATGAAAGTGGATTCGCAATGCAGTATTCTTTTCATTTTCATTTATTTATTTGCATAAAATTAATTTGGATCAATTTTCGCTCTTACCCGGGAATTGATCCTTACGATTTTTTCTATGAAAGTGAAATCGCAAGTGCAGTATTCTGTTTCATTTTCACATATATTTTATGATAGCATCATATTATTTGGATCAAGTTTCCGTTCTTACCCAGGAATTGATCTTTTCCCCTTTAAGTTCTATGAAGTGAATTGCAAGGGCAGTACTATTCTGTTTCATTTTCATATTACTTTTCACTGCTGTGCGGGGGTAGGGGAAGCGAAGGTCTGCCAGGAAGTCGTCGGAAAGCTCTCCCGCGACTCCCTTGGTATCCGATTCTTCGTCTTCCTTCCTGCCCCCCACCGCTCAGCTTCCTCGTTGTATTTTGTATTTGGGGTCTTCCTTGCGTTCGGGGTGGGGCATGTCTTCCCCCCGTGCGTGACGGGGAACCCTCCTTACTAAACCTATCTTATGCTACCGCAGGTGCTACATCCGTGGGAGACGACCTTGGACAGGTATGGACCACCGCGGCGGCAGGGCGTGCCTAGCATCCACGGGCTGCTGAGGCGTCTAGCGAGGTCGGGGGCGGTCTCCACTACTACCACGGCCGCTTATGCTGCTCCCCCCCCCTCCTGGTCTACACTCCCCATGCTGTGTCGGTGACGCCGTCTGCCGCTACTAGGGCCGCCGCCGTACCGAGGGGGGTTGCCGCCGCTGCCTGTTTTCTTCGTGTTACCTGCCCCAGACTTCCGCTGTTCCAGCAGCTCGCCCCTGGACCGGCCGCCAGTACCCAGGTTCCCGCTGGCTGCCGATGATTCTACGAGGCGATCGCTGGGCCTGCCGTACCTGCCGCTGATGTGATTCCCGCTGTTGGCTTGGCTGTCCCTTCTGGGTCTACCGCTGCCGCTGTTCCTGCCGCTCCTGAGCTGGTTGCTGTTCCTGTCGCTCCTGGTTCCTGAGCCTGTCCATGCTGGTCCTGCCACGGTGTGTCTTCCCCAGTCCCAGGTCCTTCCGGACAGGTGCAGTCGGGCCGTGTTGCTTCGGCAATAACCCCGGCTCTGGCCTGGATGGAGGACCTGACGACTGTCCTGCGTGAGCTGACGAGGAAGAGGAAGAAGAGGAAGCTGTCATCTTCGTCTTCATCGTCTGCTGTTGCCTCTTCCCCTTCGACTTCTAAGGCCCATAAGCCGAAGAAGAAGAAGGCTGCCTTCCCCCCTAAGAAGTTCTCCTTCGGGAACTTCTAAGGGCCCGTCCACCCCGGTGGGACGGGGGGTCCTTCTGCTGGTCCTCCTGCTCCTTCGGGAGCGGGCCCGTCTCCCCTTCCGTAAGGAAGAGATAGACGGGGACCAGAGGAGTATCGGTTAGCTCTGGTACTTCCTCGCCTGGTGCTAGCGGCGATGCCGCTACGCCAGGTTCCGGCTCGGTCTCTCGTTCGCGAGAGATCCCGAGTGTACGTTCTCCCTCGGGAGACCGTGCAGCCAAGTTTCGGCGCCAGAGTTCGCTCGGCGCCAAGACGCGGCACGGAGCAGAAGGCTGGTGAGAGCCTCTCAGGTGACTCTCGCCAGGCCAGCGGCCGCTCTTGCAGCGACCAGCTGGTAACCCGGGTTTTCCCCCCTAAGAAGGCTCCTTCGGGACCTTCTAAGGGCCCGTCTCGCTCCGGCGATTCGGGGAGCTCTTCTGCTGGTCCTCCTGCTCCCTCGGGAACAGGGCCCGTCTCTTCTTCTACCAAGGAGAAGAAGACGGGGACCAGAGGAGTACCAGCTTCGGCTGGCACTTCCTCGCCTGGTTCTAGCGGTTCTGCCGCTAAACAAGGATCCGCCTCGGCTTCTCGTTAGCGAGAAGTACCGAGTGGACGGTCTCCGAGACCGTCCAGCCAAAGTCTTGACGCCCGAGCTCGCTCGCCGTCAAGACCGAAGCGCGGAGCAGAAGACTGGCGAGAGTCGTGCAGACGACTCTCGCCAGGCCAGTGGACGCTCTCGCAGCGACCAGCTGGCTGCTCGGGTTGACGTGACGGTCGCTGACCAGCCACGGGTTGAGGCGAGGAAGGGGTCCCCGCGGCCGTCGGTACCAGCCACGGCTGGTACCAGCGGCTCGACGCGCCGAGAGGACGCTCGCCGGTCTCACCGCGACAGCGAGCCTAGCAGGTCACCTGACCGCCGCTCCCATCGGGACCGGGCGGAGACGGTAACCAGCAACAGCTCGCCTGACGCTAGAGATCAGCTTCGACGTTCTCAGGCGAGCGGCAAGGCTAGGCCTGCTGCTCGATCGCCACCGCGGGTTGACGATCAGCAGCAGCCCTCCAAGCACGCTGGTCCTGCCAGCGAGCTAGGGGGGAGCGTCAGGTCTGCCTCTCCTGTACCTTCAACCTCCTCGGGCTACACCGGGAGGAGTGAGGTATCTAGCAGTGATCGCGAGAGGTGCGCCGCTCGCGATCCCGCTATGACACCGTATGGACCAGGCACGGTTCTAGGACCGACCAGGACATACGTTCAAGTAGCTGGAGGCGACCGTCAGGGGTCTGCCGCTGTTCCTCCTTCTGAAGGAGGAGTATCTCGGGAATTGTTCTTGCTGGAGGGACTGGACGGTCCTACTCCGCAAGACGCGGTTACTCCCGAGATACAGAGGAATTTTGGAGAAGTCATTAAGCTGATTCGTCAGCATAATGACGTTTGGGGCCCGAGAGGGAACCCAAACCGACGGTGGGTCTGCCGCGATCGGAGCTTGCCGACTGTGTTGAACCAGGTAGTCTCTCGTCTCCGGACAAGAAGGCTCTCTCAGTTCTGGCCGGTCGAACAAGCTACTTCACCTCCTCTACTGCGACAGAGGCGTTTCTACGTGTCTTCGGACACCGTATTTAAATACTCCTTCGGTCCTCCTGAGAGGTTTCGACCTCGACGAGGACTGGAATGAGTCGGAGGACGGTATCGGCTCTCTCCTGTCAGGTGTCGATCAGCCCCACCCAGACGACGTTCACAGTGGCGGCAGACCCTTACCTACAGTGAGAGTTCGTAACCCTCCTCGGGAAAACGTTTTCTCCTGACGATACGTTTTCCCAGACTCTGAGAGGCCATCGCCGCAAGGCGATGGCAGCTCCTACTCTTCTCCAACTGCTAGTTCCACTGGGAAGGCGAGCGAGTATCCAATTCCTCCCCCATTCCCTCTCTCCTTACGGCTACGAGGGAAAGGGGAGGGATCCTACAGAGATTTCTCTATAGGATCCCACGTTGGGGACTGCGCTACCGGGGGGACCTTCGGGTCCTATCTGACGTAAGCCCCGGTCGTTGAGGAGGGATCCTGCCCCATTCTCGATTTCTACGGGAATCGAGAGGACCACCAGCCGATATCGTTTGACGAATTCGGTGGGGGTTTCGCAGACTGCTTAGAATTCTACGGAATTTCTAGCGCATTCAGATTGTTCGAGTTTTTTACGATCTCCAAACACTTAGGCGAGACCACGGTCCAAAGTGAGCGAGACGAGTATCCCCGATATGTTACACGATAATCGGGAACCTTGCCTATGCTCGAATTCCTGGAATTTCTAGCATTGCGAAGAAGACTGCTGCTGAAAGAAAACTATCTCACAGTAGGCGACCAACCTGGAATAGAGAAGATCGGACGGGAATATCCAGTTTGGCTTGAACTATCGTCTTAGTATTCTGTTCACCATTGAAGCTTTCCTTCGAGGAAGACTTCTCCTTCACTCTCTTTGATAGAGATCGAAGGTGGTCGATCTCCAATCTTATTTTGTTTTCTTGAAGGAAAGAATTTAGGATGAGATCGTTGTTCAGAATCCTACAAATATACTACGTATATTTACCTCGCGACATGATTCTACTAAGCAGTTGAATTGTCCGAGGGGTAGGCGCATATCCTAGTTAATCTACGGATTGCGACTTAGAAGAGAAGTATTCTAATTGAACTGCAACTCGGGGTTGCCTGCAACCTCCCAGGAGTTTTCAGTTTCAATTTTATATACTTATGGTTTTGTCACGACAACACCATTTCAACTTTTATATTTTACCGAAATTCGTTTCGCCTAAATATAATTGCTCGAGCATATCTTTTATGCTCGGTGGTTCTAGCCGAACGCATTCCTTCTTGGAATAATGGATTACCTGGCAACTCAGGATGACGAGTCAGCGAGAGCTCAGGCTCAACTACTGCGTATTGAACTGCCTGATAGCAGCTCAGTATCAGCTGGGCCTCCGAGATGCACGGTCAGTTATGTCTCTCTCTCCCCTGCTTTGATTGACTACCGAACCGTATCTCTGCCCAACAATCATGGACTTAGGTCTCTGATTAACGGGGATTCTCGCAATAATGAAGGACCATCTACTGCTGTGACGCTAGATTCCATCGCCTTCGACATTGCGAGAATTTTCAACAGAGATATCTCTTGGACTCTTTCATCTTTCTGTTTACCGCACGGTAACAGAAGTCTGTACAAGTCTCCCGCTGCATCGCACTGCGATAATGCGAATGATTTTGCAGACATCTGAGTTTGTCTTCAAAATATCTCGTATTCGTAGGTGTAGCAAATTGTTCATTGTTCAACCCGAATTACAAGATGTGTCAGAAGACATCGCGTACTCTCCGACCTGACAGCTCTACTTCCAAATGTTCAGCCCATGAGAAGCAGTTCTTCAGGCGGCTTTCCCCTGTGTTTTCATTACTGAAGAACGCCCCGCTTTCATTGCAACTACGACTTCTCACCGGACAGCAATGAAATAGCGGTTAGCGTTTTCAGTCATTTGTAAGCACAGGTTATGAATCTTGAGAATCCTTCTCTCGATTCGTCTGTGAAGACGTAGGTTGCATTCAATATCTACCTTCGTCTTCAACGGTACATAGTGTTGTTTCTCCTTAGCTGAGATTCAACAACTATGAGATGTTTTGCCTTCAGGGACCTCTGTCTCTAGAAGGCAATTGACTTTCGCCTGTTGGGCACATGCCTTAAGAGAATCATCACCTCGCTGTCCGGCATTGGTGACAAACAAATACATTATTTGTTTGGTCTCTCGGCATAACCCTTTAAAGGCGAAGGTCACGTGACTTACTCGGATGCTTGGACAACTTGCCTCCTAACCGAACGCAGTCAGTCGGCAGCTGTCAGAGCGCCCGAGTCAGTTACGAACTACGCTGTTGACTTAGTTCGGTTGTTACAGAGCAATCATTACTTCGTTTTAATAGCTTGTCACAGTACCCATACCATCGACACCCACCATTGAGTGTCGGTGTCCTATCCACTACCGAGAACTTCGCTGCATGGGGATAGGAGGATGCGAGAGACTTCGTGGCAAACGGACAGACCAGTATGGGTACTGGACATCACCGAAGTAGAGAAGAGGGATAGGTCATGCGACTATTTCCTTCTTTTCCTCTGAGGAACTGCATGACTTCTCCTGCGAAGTCAAGCATCCAGGGGATGGGGATCCGTGACGCTCGATTTCGTACCGAACTTCGTAGCGAAGACTCAGAACCCTTCGGTCCCTGACGATTGGTTCGAGTCGTTCACAATCCCCTCCCTAATGGACTTCACCGCCTTCGATGCGAAGGAGATGCTGCCTTGTCCGCAAGAACTTCTCCGTGGCGCAGGTACTGAAGGCAGGGGTCTGGTCCAACCAGACCACATGCCCTTCCTTCTACCTTTGGGATATTGCCCACAGGTCCTTGGATCTTTTTCCTTGGGACCCGTGGTGGCTGCTCAGCACGTTGTGTAGCGAACCCAGACCCTCGCAGGCTGAACAGCATCGAGTCCTGGTGTGACCGTAAGAATGGATGAGTGAATGAGAGTGTGACTGGCTCCTCTTCCCATCTTTTTTCTTCCCCTCCCTACCTGTGTTAGAGGGACACGGTCGTCACCCTGCTGGATAAGGACAAGATGCAGGTGAGCTACTCAACAGAGCCCCATCCTATCCCTTTCACTAGGGATAGGAGCGTATATCCACCACTTCCTCCAACAAGGGGGAGGAAGTGGATGCCAGCTTGAGACAAACCCATACTTTATGTTGCCTCTTGCAAACAGGAACAAGTTCTTGCTTGCTGGTACGAAGAGATACGCTTGCCTCTCTCTTAGTACTCGGCCCAGAGGTCTGACCATTGATCCTGCGGTGCACACCCCGATCAATCGGACAGAGGCTTGGATCCCTCCCTCGCTCTTACGACCAGGGAGGCATTCCAGGGATGGACGAACACCAGTCTGTTCATCAAAAGACTCAGATTCCTCCCACCAAGAAGTGAGTTTTCCTATTGTTAAAGGACCGATGGTTTGTATTACGTATCGGAACAAATGACAATTTGTCAAAAATTGCATTTTGTTCATGAAACTTACCTGTCAGATATATATATAGCTGTATTTCTGACGTCCGACAGAATTTCAAAACTCGCGGCACACGTAGTGGGGCGGCCAGGTGGTAGTACCCATTCCCGCCGCTGGGAGGCGGATATCAGGAACCATTCCCATTTTCTATTCATATTTTTTCTGTCGCCGGTGCTGCAAACAACTGTTTGCAGTACCTCCGTCTAGGATTTTTTGATTATCTCGCTTAATATTATCTGGATTGACTTTTGGTATCGACTTCTGGATTGTTGGATTGGCACGCGTAATAGTGGATTGGTTTTTGATTTTGGATTGGCTTTTCTGTGTACATGATGTCGGGATCAAGTACTGGAAGTTTCAGAGTGTGTGTGAGGAGTGAATGTAAGGTGAGGCTTCTTAAACCTTCAGTTGATCCTCACACAGTTTGTATGGATTGCAGGGGGCATGTTTGCTTGGTTGATGATCGGTGCAATGAATGTAAGGATTTGGATGATGATAAATGGAAGATGTATGAGACCTATCGACGTAAATTGGAGCGCGATAGAGTCAGGAGGTCTTCCTCCAAGGGCAGTTCTACTAAAGGTAAGGATAGTAACATTTCTCCTCCTCTAACACCAGTAGATTTTCATACATTCAACTTACCTGTCAGATATATACATAGCTATCGACTCCGTCGTCCCCGACAGAAATTCGAATTTCGCGGCACACGCTACAGGTAGGTCAGGTGATCTACCGGCCTGCCGCTGGGTGGCAGGACTAGGAACCGTCCCCGTTTTCTAATCAGATTCTCTCTGTCGCTGGGAAGGTAAACATATGTTTACTTTCCCTCCTGATTTGATTTTCGTGTTTCATCGCCATCGATCTTCTGGGCCGACTTTTACAGGGAAGTACTGGATCGGTGGTTTGGCATACGTTTTTAATAACTTTTTAATAACTTTTAATGAATTAACTTCGAAGTTTTCAAAGAATAGAGGATGTGTAACTACCGAAGTTTTCGGTAGACAATTACATAGTTTGCAAGAAAGGGAAATATAAATATTTATTCATTGATAAAGTGTAATAAATGTTAGAATTTGATTGAGGAAAATAAGGTAACTTCCTATTTGAGGAAGTCAGGAAAACATAGAACTAAATATGCTTTCTTTAGAAGCTTTAATAGCCCTCGTTCTGACAAGCAGTTAGAATATTAACAATACTAGTAGTGTTGTTTCCTCATCACCTTCTTACTTCACAGAAAATCACAAATTCATTTGCAATTTGAAGATAAAGGAATGTAGCTCAAGATACGAGCTATTATAAGGTAAGAAGTGATTATAGTGTTCCCCATTGCAATAGAGGGTGCGTCTGATCGGCTCTGTCTCGCTCCCAGGCCTAGACCTCTTCCAAGCTCCCTGGCCCGGAGGAGAAGGAAAGTCGAAAGCCGTACGGAGGTTATGGAGAACCCCCACCGATCAGGTCGTCCCTCGGCAGGTTCTGTAGGACGTCCCAGACTGCCAGGGATAGCCATTGGAAAGGCATCCTAATTCAATTGTGTTTTCCCCTTATTATTATCGTCTTGACGAATAAGGCGAAGAACATTCAACGGCGTAGAGTAAATGAAGATGCAAGATAATCTCGTCTGGCTATCGGAACCTCAGAAGAGACGGAGAAAGGAAGACATCATTCGATAACAGTTGCGGTAGAGGCATTGCCCTATCCGGGTTCGTCCCCCCGTACGGTTGGACGGGGGGGGGGGCTCTATCCCATGGGGGTTTGAAATAGTTATTTCAATAAATTCCTCATCGGTACATGTATATGAAAATATATCTATTCTGAGAAGAACGAATTAGATATTAAAGAATATTTGTTGATCGAATGAATTATATGGATCTCGTTTAGAGAGTACACATATATATATAACTTTTAAGCTTCTAGCTCCTTGGGCATGAAGCTCCGGTAACGAGGCTCAATGCGCCTAAAGCGTCTGAAATAAGGCGCAAAAACAAGCGCCTGAAACGAGGCGCAAAGCACCTGAAGGGCCTGAATATAGGCGCAAAGCGCCTGAAGCACTATGAACCAGGATCTTCATCGGAAATGGAAGTCCTTCTCATTCAGAAGAAAGGGAGGGCTATGTCGAAAATGGAAGTATTGTCGAATTCTAAGCAAGAACAAATGTACAAGAGATCGGAACCTTCCGCACACAGAACCTTCCGCACAAGCGGAACCTTCCAGAAGGCGGAAGATTCCAGATTCGAATAACCTTCCAGACGTACAGAACTTTCCAGGCGAGGATCGCCTTTCAGATGCTCGGAACTTTCCAACAAGAAAACTTTCCAAGGGCGATACGTCTGCTAGGATCCAGGAGTATTCTGATCACGATACTCCTCCTAGGCGCCGGAGTATCGTGATCGAACGTGATACTCCTGCCAGGTGCCAGGAGTGTTCCGATCACGATACTCCTCCCAGGCGCCAGGAGTATTCGGAACGCGATACTCCTGCCAAGCACCAGGAGTATTCCGACGAGCACGATACTCCTCCCAGGCGCCAGGAGTATTCGGAACGTGATACTCCTACCAGGCGCCAGGAGTATTCCGATCACGTGCTCCTCCTAGGAAATGCGATACTTCTTCTTGCCAGGGGAGGCCAGGCCAGGATATTCCGAGCACTGATACTCCTCCCAGGCGCCAGGAGTATTCGGAAAAGCGCGATACTTCCTGCCAGGCGCCAGGGAGGGAGTTATTCCGATGACGAGGAAGTATTCCGATCGCGATACTCCTCCCAGGCGCCAGGAGTATTCGGAGCGCGATACTCCTGCCAGGCGCCAGGAGTATTCCGAGGACGAGGAGTATTCTGATCGCGATACTCCTCCCAGGCGCCAGGAGTATTCTAGGCAAGATACTCCTGCTTAGCGCCAGGCACTTTCTCCTACAAGAAGAGCCTGACAACCGCCAAGAGTCCTCCAGGCGAAAGGTGAAAGACATTCGAGGCTTCTCATGTTAGGGACGGGAGTGGTCGCACAGGCGGCCGTTGCCCTTGTCAGGATCGTCTTAATGCAATAAAGGCAAGAGCAAGTTCGGCTTTTTCCAGGCAGGGACTCAAGATGTAGCACAGGCTGCCGTAGCCCTTGTCAGGTTAGAGTCGGTACTGCTAAAAGCCCTTCACCTTTCGAAAGGAAGCGCTCTCCTCCGGTTGCTCAATCTTGTCCCAACTTGAGGAATGGAAGATAGAGCAGAATTGTGAGAATTAGTTCAGTATTAGTAAGAGGATATGAAAATCATCCTCCTTCTAAAAAATAATGCAACCAACCATTTACAGAAAGAGGGGCAATCGTTTGGAAGTTGAACAAGATTCGTACGAGCTCTCATTCATTGATTATAGGCTCTTCCAGATAAGAAAGGCGTAAAATACGGACTTATCTCCAAGATAATAAAAGCTGGAGAGATTCTCTTCGATCCTCGGTTGCCATTTGCGATCTCTTTCGACTAATACTCATTCGGGATTATTGACGAAATGAACGAAGAGAGTAAGATTTCCATTCTTTCTCTGCATGTCGGCGGAAAAGGAAGAGGTACGTAGAAGCTTGCTGTATACGACTACTGAATGACAAGTCATATACGCAGACCATAGTTGCCTTTCTGGTTCGCTACGGAATTATCTATATCCTTACAGGTTTTTTTCCTAGTAAGGACTCGCTTAAAAGGTTTTGTTACGACAATACCTACTCAGCTTCGGTATTTAACAAAAGTTGTTTGGCTTAAATTTGCATTATTGAGAGCTTTCTTAGACTCGAGAATAATTTTATTATATCCATTCATTGAAGGGAGTAACTGGCAACTCAGAATGAATGCAGCTAGGCAGTGAACGAGACGGCTGTAATTGTGAGCCAATCTAGTACCATCCGGTTCTCGGTCGTGAACGGTTGGTTACATCTTTCTCTCCTAAGGGATCGAATGCTTCACCGTAGATTTCCCATACAATCAGGGACTTAACCACGAATTGAGGGGATTTTTTTTTTTTTTTTTTTTTTTAGGCTAACATGAATAACATCGTATTCGTTTTTGCTAAGGATATCTCTCTGCCTCGGCGTCGAGAAAGAATGTAGTAGGAAATTCACCTTAAGATAACGATACGGTTAAGCCTTATGCACACACCGTGGTTAATTACAGCGTTCCTACTATCCTTACAAGAGTTTCCTAGATGAATGCTGTTTACCACAATGTGACGGGATTATAAAGGATTTTAATTCGGCAGAGCACGATTTAACATTTATTGGAAAGAGTTGTCAGACCCTGCGGAAAGTATTCACAGATCTCTTCGCAAGGCAGAAGATGAACGAGCTTCTTATAGATTGCTTCCTTTCCTCGAACGAGAGGTAGCAAAATACGCCATCTTTAATTTAAATAGGGGAATAAACTTTAGTCTTTTTTTTTTCCCCTAGTTATATATATTCTTAACACATATTAAAATAAATGGGCGTCAAAGGAAGAAGATGAATGCATCATTTTGGCAATAAAAAGGTTGGATTCACAGAGGTCACGTTCTTCTTTCAGCATGTGTCGGAAGGTTTTTCTAAGAGAGTAGAGATTTTATCGGAATCTATTATAAATATTGGACCTGAAAAACCTATTCACTCTGAGTCTGTCTGCGTGCAGACTGACCAGAAGTAAATATGAATGAGAGGATTTTTCAAGGGAAGCTTGATAATTCCTTTAAATATGTTAAAGATATAGAGTTGCTGCAGATCGTGCTAGATAGAAAGGGGAAACTGTCCTCTTCCGATACCTCTGTGAACCACATAATGGTTTTCTTCCCTTTCAGAGGGAAGAATCACCTTGGTATTTTATGCTATCAATGAACACAGTAAAAAAGATATACTCTGTCTAGACAAAGAATATTAGAGATAGTAGAGAATTAGATCTTCGGGATCTAATACAATACCTCTTACGATAAGAGTAAGAGTCTTATACTTAGAATGGGATCCTAATTTGGGCCTCAGATTCCGTGTTCCGACAAGATGGAACTGCTCCTAATCAAATGTTTCTCTTGGTCCTAAACGATCAAAAGGACAAGTGAAATTTTGGGCTTTAGAATCTGGAATCAAATTCTATGAAGACTCGGCAATGGGTTCTGGCCAGCATAGTATGTTTGGCAAAAGAACTAAAGCCTTTTATTCCTGGATCAACGCTTTCAGATAGAGTTTTCGTTGTCCGGGTAATGTAGTGACATTGTCATCTACAGAAGAAGACAAGGTTTAAACGTTTACTGACAGAGTCTTTGGAACGCGAGGAGGGCTCAAACTACTTCCCAAAAGGTTCAGAGAGATACATTCAAGAAGCTAGAAAATCAGGAGTCCTACCAATTTCAGCTCAGAATCTTCTTTAAAATTCCAAGCTCCTTCCCTTCCTTCGGGCACAAGGATAGGGAAGCTTCTGCAACGAGAAAACTCATCAACATGTAGGAGAACTCGTTAGCAACGGAAGTATGCAATAAGGATCCTCCTCGGAGGAAGACTTGTCTCTCGGACTTTTGAGATTTCCTATCGTCTACTGGATGTAGCTGACTAAATTTTGATGAATGTGCAGGAGCAATTAGCGTCTTTGGTAGGAGTACTTTCTAAAGAGCCTACTCGTAAAAAGGATGACAGGCTTCTGATTAAGAGATCCAAATACCGATCTCCTGTCGGGCGCGACGAACCCTACAGGGGAGTTGTCGCACAAGCGGCCATCTCTGGGGGGAGCGATGCGTTAGGCAGGCGAGACGTGGGAAAGGAAGTAACTCCTGCCAAGCGTCTGGAGCCAACTAGGAGCCAGGCGCCAAGTAGGCGCAAAGAGCCTGACTTTACTGTAGATCGTTCTAGGCCCGATCTTCATCCAAGCAAGACAGGAGCCAACTGGAGAAGAGAGAACTCCTGATAGGAGTATAGCGCCCGCTAAGCGCAATATACTTGCCATTCGAAAGGCGCATTCCATGAGCGATACTCCTACCAAGCCACAGGAGTATTCGGAACTAGATGCGCCTTCCATAGGTCAGGGGAGAGATACTCCTGCCAGGCGCCTTGAGTACTCTGACCTCGATACTCCTCCAGGAGCCAGGAGTATTCTAGACTTTTTACTCCTACAGGCGCCAGGAGTATTCGAAGCGCGATGTGCCTACCAAGCGCCAGGAGTATTCTGAGCTTAATACACCTAACAGGCGCCAGGAGTATTTGGAGCGAGATGCGCCTTCCAGACGGCAGGAGTATTCGAAGAGTTTTACGACTGTCAGGCGCCAGGAGTATTCCAAACAGGATACTCCCTCGCGCCAGCCAGGCGCAAGCCAGGCGCTAGGCTTCATCCAGATGAGATCCAGTTCAAAGAAAGTCCTAGTCCTTCTTTGAAACAATGGTGATCTCTAAAGCACTTCATAAGTGACTTGATGATACCTTCAAACAGCTGAGAATTTAAAAGCTCATGAAGTGCGAGCTTTTGCAAATTCTTGTTCTTTTCGTAACTATAATGTCAGGAAGACATATTAGCTTTAACATATGAGAGATGCAACTATGTGTTGACTGCTCATTACACGAAGGACTTCAAGTTAACCTACGAGAGATCCTTCTCTCTTGGTTTATAACGTATCAGCGGATACGTTGCTGGGATAAGGAGCCGACACTGATCCTTTAATAATGAATTGAATTTATTTTAACTCAGTGATTTTTTTTTGAGGTTTGAAAGGAGTTTGGGGGATAACTCTTTTTCAATTTAGCGCGGAACCCTCATGTAGGAAAACAGTGATCGGGATCGGTGATTGCGCTCCTTTAGTTATGCCAATAGGCATAGGCATGTTGTCATATAAGCGGATTAGCACCCATTGACAAATGCCAATTAGGCTCGACCGAGTAAGTGGATAAGACCCCATCGGTAGACCCACAAGAACTCTTGGCCACAGATCACTATCTTGCTAAGGGCTCTTGAGACGAAGCAGACTCCTATGCAATAGCTAGGAAGTCAACCCTTCGTCTAGAAACAGAGGAACCGAGGTCTATAAAGACCTACAACATATGTTGTTTACCTGTCTAGTCAGTAGTTAGCTGTCTCTTGCCCTCCACCAAAGGGTGTCAATCAGCTATGTATATATCTGACAGGTAAGTTGAATGTATGAAAATGATATTGTTATGATACAATAAAGTTTCATACATACTTACCTGTGGCCAGGATATTAAGCAATTGAAGACCCACCCCAGCCTCACCCCGCAGAGGAACAGGTGGAAGAGAGAATCTGATTAGAAAACGGGGACGGTTCCTAGTCCTGCCACCCAGCGGCAGGCCGGTAGATCACCTGACCTACCTGTAGCGTGTGCCGCGAAATTCGAATTTCTGTCGGGGACGACGGAGTCGATAGCTATGTATATATCTGCCAGGTAAGTATGTATGAAACTTTATTGTATCATAACAATATCATTTTGCTCAGCCTAATCCTGTTTTGTTGCCTTCGGGCCCCAGTGCTGTGTCTGGAGAAGGTAACACCCTTTCTCTGATTCTGGAGTCTATTCGTGCTCTCGAATCTAAAGTTTTGGCCCTAGAAACCGGCCCTCTGTGAAAGTTGTTTGGGTTAGTTGCCCCTAGTGTTGTGGAGGGGGCGTCAGATCGGCCCCATAATGCCTCTAGGCCTAGACCTCTATCGGACTCCCAGGACTCAGGGAGTGGGTATGTCGAAAGCCGCAAGAGGGTTACGGGGGCTCCCCACCGATCTGGCGTCCCTTCGGCAGGCCTTGTTGCTAAATCCCAGGCTGCCAAGGAGCGCGCACGAGCGAGTGTCCCTGAAGATTGCTTTCGTCACCGAAGCGTCCATCCCGCTCAAGGGGTGGAGCGCTCGGAGAGACTCGCGTCCGTTGAAAAGGACCTTTCGCTTTGGGGACACTTCACCGTCCTATGTCTCCTCTTTCGTCAGAGGACGCTTATGACGCCTTTCCTCCTCAGAAGAGAGGCTTTCTACCGACGAGGAGGCGTTGGTTTCCACGCACGAGGCGTGTTCACCTGAGAGGCAGATAGCTGTACCTGCTAGAAGGAGGAGGCGTCCCCTCGCCCCTCGCCTTCTCGCAGGCTCAGTCCTGCCCCTTCTTATGCTCCTTCGTCACCTACGAAGGATATCCTAGTGTCCCTTCAGGACGCAGATTACGTCACTGATGGCTCAGAGGACTCGCGCCCAGCAGCAGTCGAGCCTAAGCGTAGGAAGGACGTTCGGCTGCCCGTCAAGAGGAGGAAGCAGCCTCATTCTCTCTCGTCTCGCTCGTCTCTCTCTCCTCCTCCGGATCGTCCACCGTTCTCGTTCTCCGAGTAGATCTTTTCGCTCTCTTCGCTCTCTCAGGAGAGGGACGCTCGCCAGGACGCTCGGCGTTCGAAGCAGGACGCTTTGCGCTCTCGGAGGCAGGGAGCTGTTGAGGACGCTCGGCAGGACGCTCGGCGTTCTAAACAGGACGCTTTGCGCTCTCTACAAGACGCTTTTGAGGACGGCCTCGGTCAGGGGGGACGCTCGGCGTTCGAAGCAGGACGCTTTGAGTTATCGACAGGACGCCTTTGAGGACGCTCCGCAGGACGCTCACCGTTCGAAGCAGGACGCTTTTCGAGCGAGGCAGGACACTTTTGAGGACGCTCAGCAGGACGCTTGCTTGGCTAAGCATGGGGACGCTTTTTGGCGCCTCTCGTCAGGAAGCTCGCGCTTCCTCTCGTAGGGACGTGTCTGTTAAGCAGTTCCCGTTGCTTCTAAGGGACGCTCCTCTTTCACAAGATGTCCTTCCCTCTAAGGATCGACCGTAAGGGCGATTCCGTACCTGTAGCGGGTACTTCCAACCAACGGAAGTCATTGTTCAGGATTGAGACTGCTGGACGTACTCCCTCTCCTGATGGGCGTTCTCCAGTTCCTCTTAGGGAGGAAGGGGAACTTAGTAGTCCAGGGAGTTCCGTCGAAGAAGAACAGCCGGTAGCTTCAGCTGTCTCGGACTACAAGGTTCTTGTTAGGCTGTTACGTTCAGCCTTCGGGGAGAAGTTCCAGCCGGCAGCCCTAGGTCTCCTCCCTCTCAACTTTCGTCTTCCAAGACCGTTAAGACCCCTGAATTCGTCAAGATGAAGACATCGCTGTCGACCAAGAGGGCGTTTAAGAAGCTTCAAGACTTCATGTCTAGAAGGAAGGATCAGGGCAAGACCACTTTCGCCCATCCACCCTCTAGACTACCTCGCCGGGAAAGGAGGAATTTGTATGAGACCAAGGAGGACGTGGGAGTAAAGGTTCCTTCGTACGCTCTGGGTGGACTTCTCCAGTTTAGTGACGCTCAGAGGAGGTCTCTCTTATCGTCTGCTAAGGTGTCCTGGACTCCTGTGGAGACTGACCACCACTTGAAGGGGACTGCTTCGTACCCTAAATGTTTTTAATTTCCTAGACTGGTGTCTGGGAGTTTTAGACCTTCAGTCTAGAAGTCCTGATTCTCTCAGTCTGGGGGAGCTGTCCAGCGTGTTGTCATGTATGGACAAGGCCGTCAGGGATGGTTCGGAGGAGCTAGTTTCTCATTTTGGAACTGCTTTCCTAAAGAAAAGAGCACTGCTTTGCAATTTTACCGCTAAGTCGGTATCTCCCGCTCAGAAAGCGGAATTGCTCTTTGCGCCTCTTTCGGACCATCTCTTCCCCAGGCTATGGTAAAGGATCTTGCAAAGAGTTTGCAAGAAAAAGGCGACCCAGGGACCTCTTGGTACAGTCTTCAAGACGTCCAGCAGTTCCTTCCACTTCGACATTCAGCAAACCCCACGAAGAAAGTCAAACCCTTTCGCGGGGACCACCCCCTCGAGAGCAGCTCCTCGAGGGAGAGGTTTTTCGAGAGGAAGAGCTTCATTCAAACCCAAAACCAGCAAATGAAGATCTCGTCCTTCAGACGCCAGTCGGGGCCAGACTGGAATTCTTTGTGGAGGCTTGGAGGCAGAGAGGGGCGGATCCTTGGACTCTCAAGATAGTAGAGCGGGGGTACAAGATCCCCTTTTTACATCCTCCTCCTTTAACATCAACTCCCAGAGACCTCTCTCCAATCTTATCAGGGAGAGAAGAAAAGTATTCTTTTCGATCTGTTAGACCAGATGGTCGAAAAAAGAGCGGTGGAACAAGTCTTGGACCTAGAGTCACCGGGCTTCTACAACAGGATTTTCCTAGTGCCGAAGCAGTCGTCAGGTTGGCGCCCGGTCCTGGATGTGAGCAGGCTCAATCTTTTTGTAGAAAAGATCAAGTTCAAATGGAGACGCCTCAGTCGGTGCTGGGAGCCTTGAGACCTGGCGACTGGATGGTGTCTCTGGACCTGCAGGACGCGTACTTCCACGTCCCAGTCCACCCTCTTTCAAGGAAGTACCTGAGATTCGTCTTGGACAACAGGGTTTGGCAATTCAGAGCCCTTTGTTTCGGTCTCAGCACGGCCCCGATGGTTTTCACAATGATTATGAGGAATGTAGCGAAGTGGCTCCATTCGTCAGGGATCAGGATATCTCTATACCTCGACGATTGGCTGATCAGAGCGTCGTCGAGGCAGAAGTGTCTGAAGGACCTTCAGTTTACGTTAGCCCTAGCAAGTCTCTGGGTCTTTTGGTCAACTCCGAAAAGTCGCATCTGACCCCGACACAGTCCCCATCGTATCTGGGGATTCAGATGGATTCAGTGGCTTTTCGGGCCGTTTTCCATCCCAGGAACGTCAGCGACTGGGGTTAGAGAAAGTCGCAGGCAGCCCTTCCTAGAGAGAAGCTTGTTCGGTGAGAGGGAGTGGATGAGTCTGCTGGGGCACCATTTCCTCGCTAGAAAAGTTTGTCTCGCTGGGAAGGACTGCACCTCAGGCCTCTTCAATTTTTCCTTGCGGAAGAATGGACGTCGAAAGAGGACCTGAATGCGATCCTAAGGATCCTACAACAAGGTTAAAAGTCCAACTTAAGATGGGTGGCTCCGACCCTCAGAAAGTTCACGAGGAGGGCTTACTCCTTAAATCTTCTGAGCCCCGACCTAGTGTTGTTCTCAGACGCTTCCATTTCCGGTTGGGGAGCAACACTAGGGGGGGAGGAAGTGTCAGGCTCCTGGAGAGGGGAAACAGGTAGCCTGGCACATCAATGTAAACGGAAACTGGCAGCGATATTCCTGTCGCTGCAGTTCTTCGAAGACAAACTGTCAAGCAAGGTTGTTCAAGTCAACTCAGACAGTACCACAGCCCTTGCGTATCTAAAGAATCAGGGAGGAACTCGCTCCAGATCCCTTTTTCTCCTGGCGAAGAAGTTCTGCTATGGGCAGAAAACGCAAGGCGCATCAAGATCCTGACAAGATTCGTGGCAGGGGTTTCAGAATGTCAGGGCGGACCTTCTCAGTCGCCGAAATCAGATTCTACCAACAGAATGGACCTTGCACCAGGAAGTCTGTCAACAATTATGGAGATTGTGGGGACGTCCTCTAGTAGACCTGTTCGCTACATCAAGGACGAAGAGGCTTCCTCTGTATTGCTCCCCAGTTCTGGATCCAGGGGCAATTGCAGTGGACGCGTTGCTCTGGAACTGGACAGAACCTGGATCTTTACGCCTTTCCCCCATTCCAAGATCGGGATGGGGGACGTAATGAGGAAGTTCGCAAGCTTCAGAAGGGACAAGGTTGACTCTGATTGCCCCAATGTGGCCAGCAAGAGAGTGGTTCACAGAGGTCATGACATTCCTTGTGGACTTCCCAAGAACGTTGCCCTGGAGGAGAGATCTACTCAGACAGCCTCACTTCAAAAGGTTTCACCAAAACCTCTCCGCTCTGGCTCTGACTGCGTTCAGACTATCGAAAAGTTGGCCAGAGCGAGAGGCTTTTCAAAGGCAGCTGCGAGAGCAATCGCTAATGCTCGAAGAGCCTCTTCAAGAGCTGTCTACCAATCTAAGTGGTCCTCCTTCAGGGCATGGTGCAAGAAGGAAGGAATTTCCTCTTCCACGACCTCTGTGAATCAGATAGCAGATTTCTTACTCTATCTAAGAAATGTGCAGAAATTGGCAGTTCCTACAATCAAGGGTTATAGGATTATGTTGTCTGCCGTTTTTCGCCACAGAGGACTGGACCTCTCCGACAATAAGGATCTGCACGATCTCTTAAGGTCGTTCGAAACCACCAAGATTTCCACCAGGTCAAGACCTCCGGCCCTCATGGAATCTAGATGTGGTGTTGAAACATCTGATGCTAAGTCCCTTTGAGCCTCTCCATGAAGCTTCTCTAGGGACTTGACGGAGAAAAACGCTTTTCCTAGCTTCTCTGCGACGGCGAAGAGAGTTAGTGAAATCCAAGCGTTCAGTAGCCTAGTGGGTTTCAAGGGAGACAGCGCTGTCCTGCTCGTTGAACCCTTCTTTCTTGGCTAAGAACGAGAACCCGTCTAATCCTTGGCCAAAGAGCTTTTGAAATCAAAAAGGAATATCGAGTCTCGTGGGTCAAGAACCAGAGGAGAGCCCTGCCCTGCCCCCTCAGGGCTCTCAAGTTCTATGTGAATAGGACTAAAGAGATAAGAGGTCCCTCAGGTAATCTCTGGTGCTCGGTGAAGAGACCAGATTTGCCGTTGTCGAAGAATGCTGTTGCTTTCTTCTTGAGGGACGTCATTAAAGAGGCTCATTCATCTTGCCAGAAGACTGATATGAGCCTCTTTAAAGTGAAAGCTCACGAGGTCAGAGCCGTAGCTACTTCTCTTGCCTTCCAAAGGAATATGTCTATCAGAGATATTCTTGATAGCACCTTCTGGAGGAGCAATTCCGTATTCGCCCCCTCACATTACCTCCGGGATGTGAGAACGATTTACGAGAACTGTAGTTCTTTGGGGCCTTACATTTCGGCAGACACAGTTTTGGGGGCTGAAGGTGGCTCTCTCCCTATCCCTTAGCTTAGTTAGGTTAGTTTATTGTGTTTTTGGTTGATGGTGAGATCTTCTGTGGAAATCTCCCATTCCTTAGTGTTAATGTCAGGGGTTTTTTGGTTAGTTGGTCAGGTGGTGGTCGGTTGCTGTGTTACTGCCATATGTTTGGCTAGATGGTCTTGTCACATTGTGGTCACGGTCCCCGTTGACAGAGCATCCAGAGTGCACCAGCACTACAGGTCCAAACCATGGCTGGAACAATCTGATAAAAGCATAAGCAGGCTTAAGTGACAGTAATCACATAGTCTACTTTGCTATCAGGTAAGGAATCCAAATAAGTTAATCTTTTATTTTAATTTAAAAGTTTCCTAAAAATCCTAGTCTGTCTCTACCCACCATCCGAAGGTGTTGATTCAGCTATATATATATCTGACAAGGTAAGTTTCATGAACAAAATGTTATTGTTATAATACAATTAAGTTGTTCATACTTACCTGGCAGAATATATAATTAGAGTGCCCACCCTCCTCCCCTCAGGAGACAAGGTCATGAATAAATATGAATAGAAAATGGGAATGGTTCCTGATATCCGCCTCCCAGCGGCGGGAATGGGTACTACCACCTGGCCGCCCCACTACGTGTGCCGCGAGTTTTGAAATTCTGTCGGACGTCAGAAATACAGCTATATATATATCTGCCAGGTAAGTATGAACAAACTTAATTGTATTATAACAATAACATTTTTCCTAACTATACAAACCTGAGGTCCTTTACATATAGTCCCTCCTCATGCCACCCCTCACTCTGCGTATTTTGCATGGGCCAAAAGCAAAAGTGATTTGTTTACCTCCCAGTCGCGCGGCGCGCGACTGTCGGACAAGCAGTTAACTACCGTTCTCCCCTTGTTCGAAGCTTACGACCGTTCCAGCTGCCGCTAGCTACTTCCTATTGTTAAAGGACCTCAGGTTTGTATAGTTAGGAAAAATGCAATTTTTCGACATTGTCATTTCTGGGCTCAGCTCGTGTCGCTGCGCGAAATATCCTTTAATCTATTATTTCTAGGGTAAATGTACTAACACATACCAGAGAATAGAAATAAATAGAAAAAAAGAAAAAGGTCAGTTAACTTGAAAACTGCGTCGCTTCACGCCTCCAGGAGGGTGTCGGTATGAAACACTAGGCGAGTGAGGACCACAACCACGAGCCAAACGCCAATAGAAATCTCCCATACCAAATCCCTCCAAGAGGGGAGCCGACCCACAGGGTGAGCAGCTCGTACTACTACTACTCCATCCCATGCTGTCGACCTGCTGCGCCCCTCCCCTGGTGGTCATCCTTTTTCGTTAGCTCGCACGAGTCACAAGTGCTATTTTTCTCTCTGTGTGTGCCCTTTCTTCGGATTTTCGATAATGGAGCGTTCAGCTATTGCAGCAGCTAAGTTAAGTACTCAGTATTTACGGTTAGTGCGTTTTTTCCGTCCCTGAGACAGTATGTTTAGACGGTTTTTTAGGTATAAATACGTTCTCGGGGGGGTCGGAAGCATGGCGGCATGGTCCTGCCTCGTGATGGGTTCGTTCTTGGTCTTCCATACCTGGAACATCCCCCCTTTCATTTACGCTCTATTTTTGATTATCCTCGTTATTAAGGTCTACTCAGGTTGTCATGCATGCATGTTTATCACCTTATGTAGGCTTTTTCTATCCAGACCCTAGTCTGGGTTCTTTGTATCGGCCCCACCCCTGACTAGCTTTGAGTGGTAGACTTGCCTTCGGGTTAGTCGTACACTCCTGGATTTTTTTCTCCTGCTTTTTTACCTTCTTTCTTTCATTTTTATTTTATTTATTTGTGTATTTTGTCATTATTAGGTAGTTTGGCGTCTGGCTTAGCCTAGGTCCCGGCTCGCAGAGTCTATTCTACCGCTGATCAGTTCGGTGCTTCCACATAGTCTTCTCTCTGATCAGTTGGTTTTGCCCTATGGCCTTTAGACTACCGCTTTCAGTTCAGGTTGCTTCCCGATAGCTTTCTCTCTGATCAGTTGGTTGGCCTAGGTTGGGTTACCGTATCCCAGTTATCGCCTCGTGGTCCACTGTGTGATCACGGGGTCGGCCAGACGCCTGGCCCAGTCCCCTTTCCCCTACCCCGCCTCTCCATAGAGTCGGGGCGGGGGTGGGTACGGTCTGTCCTTGCCGCCTCACATACCCGAGCCTGCCTCCCCCTCTCCCCTCCACCGGAGGGCTAGGGAGTCGGACAGACCCAGACTGGATCCGACCTCTCCGCTTCTGGTTATCCGGCCAGGGTGTACGTTGTGGGGGGGCCCTGGCCTTTCCCCCCCCTCCGTTACTGCCTTGTCGCTCCGAGTTAGCTCGAGCACGTATGTCCTCTCGCCCTTCCCTCCTTACTAGAGCTCCTCCCTATCGGAGTTCTGGTATCCAGCGGAAGGAGATAGTCCAACCATAGTTGGACAGGTGCATACAGCAGGTCTCTACTAACCTTACCGTTAGCTGAGTTACTACACTCCGCTTCAACTGGACCTAGTCCGGTTCGCTTGTGCTTAGGTTTAAGTTATTTTTAAGTTATCTTAATTATCTTAAACCAATCCCCCCCCCCTCCCTATATTGTACCGGATCTTTCCGATTATAGCCTATTCAGGCAATGCAGGGAGGGGTTATGCCCAAATTTTTTTCCGAGCTCCGGCATGTAACGGAGTTCTTTTGCCTTTTTAGTCTGTAAGTGTTATCCTCTAAGATACTCATGTTGTCTTGCCCACTTACAGCCACCAACTGTGAGCATCCGGGATGTTCCGCTACACTTCAGGACCCCTGTGGACACGAAGTTTTGCCGGTCCCATGCTCCATGCGCGACTCCGCACGGTGACATCCAGGTCTGGTACCATGAAACGTGTACCACTATGTTTTTACGATCTGGTGAGCCAAGCTTTGGAAGGGCGTAAGTATTTCCAACCTTTCCAGTAGGCCTGCTTAGCTTCTTTTAGTACTTAAGTTTCCATCATTTATTAACTTAAGACATCTAGTTTAAGTTATACTCTAAGTTTTAGTTCTAAGTGATTCTTAAGTCTAAAATACGTCCCAGCCTGCTTACAGGCTCCGGCAGTAAGAGATACAGCACTGGCTACCCTGCGGGCCTGGGTCGGAGGTTTTGGCAAGAACGCCGCCAAGGGTCAGACCCTACATTCTTGAGAAGCGTCTGGCATTGCTCATCTTTCCCGGAGGCAGGGCGACGGGTTACAACGGTCCGACCCGGTAGAATGCGGACCCGTCTATTGCCTTCATCCAACAACAGCTGGCGGCCTCTTTAACTGAACAAGACCAGGATATCTCCACGGATGTCGCTACCCTGGATATTAATGTTGAACCTATGGTAGGTATAGACGACCTGTTGGTCGAGGTAAAGTAATGCCAGGTAGCCCCAAGGGTCCTCCCTTGAGTCTGACGTCTCTTCTTCTTAAATCTTCCTGCAGAATCTTTCGCCGATAACCCTTCCAAGGCTTTACGGCTGATGACTGTATACTCCTCCTGAGGCTTCGGTTAGGCCTAAGAATCAAGTCTAAAATAATGACCTTGACTAAGACGTCATCGTCTTCGAAGAAGACGTCCTCGTCTTCTTCTTCCTCGCGTAAGTCTTCCGGCTCGTAATCCCGGCTCAGACAGGTCTAAAGGCTCTAGCTCCGGCTCTAAGTCCTCGAAAAGTAAACCCAAGGAGAGATCTCGTACCCCGGCAGTATCACCAGTTCCGCTACCTTTGGTTCCTATTCAGAGCCTACCCTCCACCTCCGCAGCAGCTCCGGCTTTGGACTCCAATGCTGGCCGTGTTGCAACAGGTGGGCGATCTAGTGGGTACCCTTAAGAGTAGTATGGAACAACAAATGATATCTCGCCTATCGGACAGAATCACTCTCAGGATTCTATTATAGCCGGTCTAAGAGAAGCTGCTAGCCTCTCCCTCAACCTCCAACACTAGTGGATCTCAGTCTTCCCCCGTAGACTCGCTGCCCGCTTTCTCCATGAACAATCCCTTGGAGAGTAGCGTCTAATGCCCCCTTCCAGGATGGTCTTATCTCCATACCGGAGTTCGGAACTCGAAGAATAGAGGACTTCGAGTTCTACCCGGAAGGCCTACAGCCTCCTTGTTATAGGCTGACGCAAGGCTCACGCCTTCGGCTATGGTTCGGGACGATAGGGTACCAAAGGAGACAGTCCTCTATTCTAGAGACCAGGCTCAGCAGAATGGCTCAGATGTTAGAGGAGGCATGGATTGTTCAAACACCAAAGTACAACCATTTAAAAGTCCCTTTACCATTTTCACAATGGATGAAAGTACCCCGCTCCCGTTCCTAAACCAAGATAGCAAGGTCGACCATCTCAGCAGCTCAGAAGGGGGAACCCATGCCTCAGTTGAAAGAAGCAGATCCCACATCTCCATTGCTCCCTTCAATCGGAGAATTGTGGGAAGACTTGCCAAATACATTCTCAGCTGGCAAACTCAAACCTGACTGTGCTATGGAGCAGTTTGGCGAAAAGCTACCCAGGCTCCCAGATAGTCTTATTCAGGGCTGAATTTGACTCAAAATCACGACTAGCCAGATCAATCAACTCGATGGCTATGTCTGAGGTAGCAACCATGGCTTATGGTTCAGAACCAATTTTTAAGCTTATGACCAAAGCCCTGACTCAAACGGTGCAGTCAGATATGTTCGATTTGCCACTGCTAGAACGAATTGTAGGAAGCATGTCCTGCTAGAGGCAACCATTCGTCACGAACCGAATAGGTTACTCTCTTCCAACATCTGGGGCGCAGATCTCTTCCCAGAGGCCATGGTTAAGGAAGTACAGGCAGAGGCTACGAGGTTGAACCAGAGCCTTAAAGACCGTTGGGGTCTTACGGCTAGGAGGAGGCAAGACCTGACACCTAAAGGTAAGGGACAAAGGAAACCCAGACGTTTCCACCTTACCAAAAGAAACAAACCGCGCTTCCCCAGCAAGTTCCAGCTGTGCCGTTAGTGCAGACAGCCCAACCCTCCACGTCTAAAGGTCAATCACAATATTTATGTGATATCCCCTCAGCCTCAACCCTCCACCTCATATGCCATCTCTCCAGCTTACAATCAGCCTTCGAGAGTCAAGCTTCTCAGAAGTATGACCGCTCGGGCAAGGGAGGCAGAGGTAAGCGGTCCTTTCGTGGAAGAGGATCGGGAGACCCCTTTCAATAGGGGAAGCACTTCAGAGGAGGCCGAGGTGTTACAAGAACCAATGAAGAACTTCAGGTAGGAGGAGGCTGTTTCACTTTCGCCACCGGTGGAACTTCAGCCAGTGGGCTCAGAGCATAGTGTCAAAAGGGCTGGGTTGGAGCTGGTTGACGAACCCACCTCCAGCCAGACCTTTCCGTCAACTTCCTTCCAAAGAATTGAACAGAATACGCAGAGGACCTCCTTCAGAAAGGAGCTATAGCCAAAGTCAAGAGTTAAAATTTCAAGGTCGCTTGTTCAGCGTGCCAAGAAAGGCTCAAACAAAAGAAGAGTAATCTTAGACTTGTCCCGCTTAAACTTAGCCATCCGCTGCGACAAGTTCAAGATGCTCACGATCTCACAGGTGCGGACCTTACTTCCCCGTGGGGCCGTCACCACCTCTATCGATCTTACAGACGCCTACTATCATATCCCTATTGCAAGACACTTCCGTCCATATCTGGGATTCAAGATAGGAGACCAGACATTCTCCTTCAAGGTATTCATTGGGCCTCAACGTGGCAATCACATGGTGTTCACGAAGCTAGCGGAAGTAGTAGTACAACAGCTCAGAGCGCAAGGGATTATGGTAGTGGCGTATCTCGACGATTGGTTGATCTGGGCCCCGTCAGTCGAAGAATGCAACAAGGCCACACTGAAAAGTGATCCAGTTCCTAGAATATCTAGGATTCAAGATAAACAAATCCAAGTCGAGACTCACTCCAGAGTCAAACTTTCAGTGGCTAGGCATTCAATGGAATCTATCCTCACACACTCTGTCGATTCCATCTACCAAAAGGAAAGAAATAGCGAAGTCAGTCAAGCAATTTCTGAATCACAAACTGGCATCCAGGAGAGCTCAGGAAAGGATCCTCGGCTCTCTCCAGTTTTTGCATCAGTAACGAACATCTTGATGAAAGCCAAATTAAAAGACCTAACCAGGATCTGGAGCTCACGAGCAAATGTCAAAGTCCAGGGACAAGCTATCCTCAGTGCCTCTGATTCTAAAGAATCGGCTTCGACCGTGGGCAAAAGTCAAGAATCTATCAGTGTCAGTTACCCCTTCAGTTCCCTCCACCAGGGATCACCATCCACACAGACGCGTCCTTAAGCGGCTGGGGAGGGTACTCCCAAGTCAAAAAGGTTCAAGGGATTTGGTCACCTCAGTTCGTCGTTTCACATAAACGTACTGGAGGCAATGGCAGTATTCTTGATTCTGAAAAAGATTACTCCCACCAAAGTACTCCCACATAAAGCTAGTCCTGGACAGCGCAGTGGTAGTACATTGCATAAACAGAGGAGGCTCCAAGTCACGTCATCTAAATCACGTCATGATAGCCATCTTCTCCCTGGCAGACAAATTCAGTTGGCATCTTTCCTCCACCCACATAGCTGGAGTCAGAAACGTCATAGCAGAACGCCCTATCCCGATCAGTACCCCTAGAGTCGGAATGGTCACTAGACGACAGTTCGTTCCAATGGATCCTTCAAAGAGTCCCAGGGCTTCAGGTGGACCTATTCGCATCCCAAGCGAACCACAAACTACCGTGTTATGTAGCCCCCAACCTGGACCCTCTGGCTTACGCCACCCCGGACGCCCTAGCTCTAGACTGGCAAACAAAACTGGGGGAAGATTTGACGTTCCCTCCAGTGAATCTCCTTATGAAAGTATTGGACAAACTCAGGACATTCAAGGTCAAGTGGCTCTAGTAGCCCCAGACTGGCCGAAGAGCAATTGGTACCCCCTGATTCTGGAACTGGGCCTTCGTCCCCTTCGGATCCCCAGTCCCAAGCTCTCCCAGTCAGTACAAACGAGACTGTGTTTCGCTTCCTCAGGGATTCTCAAAACCCTAACTTTATGGATTTCATGAAGTTTGCGGCTAAAAGAGATGCGAATATTGACCCTCAGAATATTCTCTTCTTGGAATCCGATAAAAGGGATTCAACTTTGAGGCAGTATGATGCTGCTGTCAAAAACGTTAGCAACCTTCCTGAGAGAGTCAGAATATCAGAATCATGACAGTTAATTCAGTATTCCTTCTTCAGATCCTTATTTGAAAAAGGTTTAGCAGCTAGCACGATTACGACAAACAAGTCAGCCTTGAAAAAGATATTTCAATTTGGATTTAACATAGACTTGACGGATACCTACTTCTCGTCTATTCCTAAGGCATGTGCTAGACTTAGGCCTTCTGTGAGGCCTACGTCAGTTTCATGTTCTTAAACGATGTTTCTAAAACTGGCTTCCGAAACCGATAATGACACATGCTCGTTTATGATGCTCCTAAGGAAAACCCTATTTTTATTAAGCTTGGCTTCAGGAGCAAGAATTTCAGAACTGTCGGCTTTGTCCAGAGATCCGGATCATATTCAATTCCTTCCCACAGGGGAAGTACTACTTTCTCCGGAACGTAGCTTTTTGGCAAAAAATGAAGATCCTTTGATGAGGTGGGAACCTTGAAAGTTTTACCTCTTCCACAAGATGTATCCCTTTGGTCCAGTTTCAGCCTTTACGAGCCTTTCTATCCAGGACCTCCTCATCCTCATCGGGGCCCCTCTTTAAGAGGGAAAAAGGTGGAACTTTATCCATTAAAGGCATCAGGCAACAAATCCTGTACTTTATCAAACAAGCCAATCCTGACTCTTTCCCAAAGCACATGATGTCAGGGCAGTAGCCACCTCAATTAATTATTTCCAACACATGAACTTTGATGAGTTGAAAAAATATAACCGGATGGAAATCGCCGACAGTGTTCAAACGCCATTACCTTAAGTCCTTGGAAGCTCTGAAATTTTCAGCAGTAGCAGCGGGAAACATAGTTTCCCCTGACTCTAGTTATTTGTAGTAGAAGATTCAGTCCTCCTTTCTACCTGCCTCACCCAACAGTTCGTCTATTCCTACAGTGTTCATTTACATTCACCTTGTGCCTTAGCTGCTTTTTAATAAGGTAGTGAGTGCCCCTTATTTTTGTGCTAGGGACACTCACAGATGATTATGCATATTGATCTCATGGATGTTACCCCCTTATTTTTATGCTAGGGGATACATCTCATTTATAATGGTTACGGGTTTTGTATATTAAGTCCATTATACATTCCTTATATATATATTATCATTGTTGATTAATTTGATTGTTTGAATTGCTATTATATTTTGATACATGCCTTTACACAGATACCATTCTGTTACATGTAAGCCAATTTACCTCTGTACATATGTAAATTACCTTATGTTTAAGAAACATGTTTAGAATTAAGGGTAATTTAAGCATATTGTTACTTTGTATCACTGTGTATTTGTATCTTTTTAGCAATTATATTCTTTATTATTTTTTTCTTTATTTTATTTGGGACCTATGATTATTTTAATTTATTACTTTTGTTTACAATCTTGTGCTATTTCTCTGGTACGATTTCGCGCAGCGACACGAGCTGAGCAGAAAAGGGATTTTTGACGTAAGGAAAAATCTGATTTATGGGCGGGGATTAGGCTCGTGTCGCCAGCGAAAATCCCACCCTACCCATCCCTTCGCCAAGATTGTCTGCTAACTTCAGGATGGCCACCAGGGGCGCAGCAGTCGACAGCATGGGATGGAGTAGTAGTAGTACGAGCTGCTCACCCTGTGGGTCGGCTCCCCTCTTGGAGGGATTTGGTAGTGGGAGATTTCTATTGGCATTTGGCTCGTGGTTGTGGTCTCACTCGCCTAGTGTTCATACCGACACCCTCCTGGAGGGTGAGCGAGTCAGTTATACTGACCTTTTTCTTTATTTTATTTATTCTCTGGTATGTGTTAGTACATTTACCCTAGAAATAATAGATTAAAGGATATTTCGCTGGCGACAGAGCCAATCGCCCAGAAATAGATTTTTCCTTACGTCAAAATCCCTTTTCTCCAATCCCAGACCGTCTCGGCTGGAGGATGGATACGATGTTGCAAGACTAGACTGGTTTGGATGTCTACGCCTTCCCTCCCTTCATTATGATCAGGGAGGTCATAAACAAGTTAGCCTTTCACCAGAATGCAACAGTGACTCTAGTGGCCCTCTTTTGGCCAGGGAAAGAGTGGTTCCCAGACTTGATGATACTAATTAGTTAACAACTTTTAAGTCCTGAGAGACCAGCATCACTCACGTTATCTGCTTGTTGCCTCTAATCATGAAGCAGGAGGGAGTGAATTGTCTGATGGTACCTCTGAACAGGTGGCTAATGAAGGAGAGTGGGCAAAGGGAACATCTCCACAGCTCAACCAGGAGATTAAGCAGATCAAGATACCAATCAAGTGGCCAACAAGGTCCCACATGGTACGATCAAGACCTGGTTGGTCACTTAACAAATCAGGGTGAATGGTGGAAAGACACAGAGGTCCAGCTTATGCTAGGGGACTGGGATCATCTTTTGCCCTCCGAATCTATTTTTGATTTTTTAGGTAATGAGGGTGGGATTCTTGAAACGTCAGACCACATGCCCATGGATACTTTTTCCTTTAGACCTGTAGTAACTGCTTAACAGATTGTTTAGCCACCAAGCTTTGCTTTTATCTTGTTTGAGGACTGAAGTCTGTGTAAATCTTGGGTTAAATGCAGAGTGACTGATCTTCCTGCTTTCTCTTCTCCTTTCCTTCTGTGTGGAGCAGCAGCTAAGGCCTAGTACTTACTGGATTGGGCCATGATACAGGTAAGCTACAAAATCAAGCATCCGGTCTTTGGGCATCAAGACCTGTCTCCCTCCCATCTTTGTTTTGACAAAGAGGATGGGTGGCACTGGTAGAGGTATTAGCCAGGTATTAGCCTTGCAATTGGTGTAACCCTAATGAGGGTAGCACATTTGTCTCAGAACTTTTCTGTATTGGAGCAAGGCTCAAGACACATTCAGTGCCCTACCAGTCCATCATCCTTATGCAAGACCATGTACAAGGTTACAGTTATTGCTCCCCTTGCTTGCTTTTGTGATAGAGATCATGAAATTTCTATGTTGGTTTGTAGCTTCCAGTTAGTTGACAGAGATGACCTCCCTGCTTAAGAGTGATGTCCTATATAAGAGGTGATGGATTCTATTTCTGTATAAAAATGGATTTTTTTTTTTTTTTACACTTTTCTAAGGTTTACAAACCAGAGATTTTATCATATTACCCACTTCATCCATTCCATTATACCTCCCCTCCCTCCCAGCCACCAGTTACCTACCTTGTTACCAAGGTTTAACAACTGATTGCAGTTCGTGCTGAATAATGCTACCTAAAAGACTATGGTTTATACCTATGAGAAAAGTAGATTTGTTATCTTCTACTACTATAATATAATAGCTATTACTGTTGTTAAAGCCTAATAACAAGATGTTGAATTATTTGCCTTTTTACTTTATTTTAGCTGTGGTTCGTAATCCATCATGACGTCCACTGAGTACTGGCTTATTTCAGCCCCTGGGGATAAAACATGTCAGCAAACATGGGAGAAAATGAACAACACCACAGCTGTGCAGCACCAGCTGTGTGTCAACCACAAGTTTCATCTTCCTGACCTTAAGGTAACATAAATTAGTTTGAGATGTTGAGAATGAGTATAGTACATAATGTTTTTACACAAATAACTTACCAAGCAGTTACATAGCTGAAAGTTTCCTACCTAGGCAATCGAAAATTCAAATGTTGTGGTGACCCACCCACTTTTGGGATAGCCAGATACAATTTAGCAGAACTGTCAAGAAGTCGAAGGTAGTGAGCACGGAGTTGGTGCAGCTGGAGTGTTTGCCTGCCTCTCACTGGTGCTTTCAAAAGTTCGACTCTAAGGGATTCTCTGTCGATCTCGAGTGTTCTAGTCCCCCCCCCCCCCCCCCCCCCACCCCCCCCCCCCCCCCCCCCCCCCCCCCCCCACATCTCGCATACGTACGTCCGCCATGCTCATGACTGTTCATGGACATGTGGAGTCATCTGTTGAGGTAGGTGATGTTCCTAGTGTTATAATGGGTTGTCTCGGAGGCCGACGCTTGGACCCAGTCCAGACAGGATAGTAGGTGTTTCGGACTGTTTGGCTGCCAACCCTTCCATTAATTTTGGTGGAGGAGGCGCATTAGAAGAGCCTACACACCCTTCTCGTCGTCGGTCTCCATTGCCAGAGCAGGAGGAGGGAGACACGCAAGAGTTTCTGTCTTCCTTTTCGGAAGTTGTTGATCTCATTCGTGGGTTAACAATTTGGAAAGTAGGACTCAGGCTCAGTCGTCTTACACTCCTTGCTTGGAAGCCTTGTTGGGAGCTACTCAGGACTCCAAATCATCTCTTCAGCTTCCTTTGTCGGGGCACGTTCATCTATGCTACGAGCTCTGCGTGGGTGAAGGAGTTTCTGGGGAAGGTAGAGGGTCATTCTGTCGTTCTCATGTTGAACAACACCACGGTGGTAGCCTATGTGAACAAACAGGGAGGCCTGGTTTCACATCAACTTCACGCCTGGACCGTCGAGCTTCACCAGTGGGCGGTCAGCAATTTGGTAGAGCTCTCAGCCAGGTATATCCCAGGGAAACGGAATGTGGTCACAGACAAACTCAGTCACCAGGATCAGATCCTAGGCTCAGAGTGGTCCCATCATCAAGTGATGGCAGACAAACTTTTCCAGACTTGGGGGAGACCCATGCTGGACCCTTTTCGCGACGCGCTTCAACAGGAAGCTGGAGGTGTTATGTTCAGTGGTTCCAGATCCTTTAGCATTGGCAGAGGACGCATTCCAACATCCCTGGGACAACCTGGAGGTGTATGCCTTCCCTCTGTTTTGTTTGATCTGTCAGGTTCTGAACAGGCTGATGAGTTCACAGGATCTCAGGATGTCTTTGGTAGCCCCCTCTGTGGCCTCAGGCGGAATGGTTTCAAGTTCTGCTGTCGTCGTTGTCAGAGGTTCCGAGGGAGATTCCGCCTTGGTGGCATCTCCTGTGTCAGCCCCATGCGGAAAGGTTCCACCAGTCAGTAGAATCCCTGTCTCTTCACAGTTGGAGGCTATCAAGTATCTCCTCCGAGCGAGAGGCTTTTCTCAGAGAACAGCTGGGCATATGTCCAGCAGTCTGAGAAAGTTGACCTCCGCAGTTTACCAAGGCAAATGGGCGATCTACTGTGATTGGTGTCATAAACGGGGTTTTCATGTATGACACTTACCTGGCAGGTATATATATAGCTATATCCTCTGTCGCACTGGCAGAATTTTCAAAACTCGCGGCAACCACTAGATCACTGGTAGATTAGGGGATTGCCACCCCGTTCCCGTGGCGCTGGCGCTCTGAACCATTCCCATTTTCATCAAATTTTCTCTGCCAGCCGAACCGTCAACATCGTTGAGGGTTCCCTGCTAGGATTTCGAGCTCGTTGCTGACTTTTCACTGTATATGGACAGATTTTTTGGTATCGTATTGGAAAGTTAGATTGGCAATCGCTTTTGGATTTTTCTCACAATGTCTGATTCTGGTATTATCTTTAGTGTGTGTGAAAGAAGGGTGTAAGGTGAGACTACCGAAAGCTTCGGTAGACCCTCACACTGTGTGTAAGAAGTGTAGAGAGTGTGTGTGTACTTGGGACAATAGGTGTAATGAGTGTGAGAGTTTGAATGAAAAAGAGTGGAAGACTCTCACGAAATATGTGGAGAGATTGGAGAAAGATCGAGTTAGGAGATCTGTGTCTCGGAGTGAGAGGTCAGGCTCTTCTAGTAAGGCCTTGAATGATTCAGTGACTATTTCTCCACCTCCTTCCCAAGTAGAAGTTGTAGCACCTTCCCCTCAGGTTTCTCCTGCGCCTGCTGCTGTTTCTGAGGATGCGAAGGACTCACATTATGTTAAAGTGTTTGCTGCCCTAGCATCAATGGGCGATCAGATTCAGCGTCGTACTGACAAAGTGGGTGTTTTTGATGTGTGTGACAGTGTAGTGGAGGGGGCGGCTGATCGTCTCTCTCGTGCTCCTAGACCTAGACCGCTTCCAAGCTCCCAGACCCAAGGGAGAAGGTATGTCGACAGTCGAAGGGAGGCGAGAGGGGTCCCATACAATCAGTCGTCCCTTCAGGCAGTCCTGTTGCGTCCCAGGCTGCAGCAGTGCGCAGTAGAAAAGGCGTCACTGGGAAGTGTTTTTCGTCTTCTGATAGCTCTGCGTCAGGCAGGTATCGGCGCTATGCGGAGGAATCGCATCCCCTCAAGAGGACGCTCAGACCAGCCTCATCTCAGGACGAACTCGGCTACGCGCAAGAGAGATGGAGTAGCCCCGAGATTTTCTCATCTAGTGCGGATGAGGACGATTTTCCTGTTGAAAGGAGGAGAACGTTTCGTTCAAGGGAGGACGCAAGACGTTCTATGGTAGGCGGTTCTCCTGAGAGAGAGACTCCTTCTGCGTCCTGGGTGCACTCTCCTGTATCTTCTCCGTCTTGCAGACCTCAAGTTCATTCTCCTCGTCGTACCAGTGCTTCACGACTTCGCTCTCCGCCTTCGCGTGCGATCTGTCAGGAAACGGACACTAGAGACTTTCTCAGAGAGATGCAAGTGAAATTAGCCGACCTGGTTAAGTCTTGGGAAGCAACGGATCAGCCTTCCTCGAGACGTAAGGACGCGTTTCTCCCCGTCAAGTCCTCCAAGAGGACGCATGATCAGAGTTTGCCTCCTCCTCCTCGTCCTTCGGTTTCTCGGACAGGACGCACGGTACCGGCTAAGACGGACGATCGCTCAGTTATGCAGGACGCAGGATGCAAGAACAAGCTGGATAGACGTACGGTGGACGCAGCTCAAGCGATGGACGCAGGCGGCAGGACGTTAACCCGTCTTTCTCCCGACTTCTGAGAAGACTTTCGTCAGGACGCGATGAAACATTCGCTTGCTAAACAAGTTTTGGATCCGTACGCTGGGGATTTTCTTCGACAAGACGTCGGCTTACAGGAGGTTTCTTCAGCGGAAGAAGACGTTGAGGACTTAGCTTCTGAAGAGGAGAGAGATGTTGAAGCTCCATCTTCTGATTATAAAAGGTTGACTGATTGTCTCCTGTCAATCTTTGAAGGGGAGTTTCAACCCTTAGCTCCGTTGTCCCCCCTTTCGCAGTTCTCGAGGAACAAAACCCCCAAGAAATCATCGTTTTTGAAGATGACTCTTTCTATTACTGCCAAGAAAGCCCTTCAAAGGATTAACTCCTGGTTGAAGGAAAAGAGGGAAGCAGGGAAGACTTCTTTCTCCTTCCCTCCAGCCAAGTTGGCCTCAAAGTCTGGGGTCTGGTATGCAACAGGGGAAAGTCTCGGCCTGGGAGTACCTGCCTCCTCCCAGGGGGACTTTTCCAATATTGTAGACAGCTCCTGCAGGCATGCTCTGCACGTGGCCAAGATTTGGTGGACGTCTTCAGAGTTGGATCATCTTCTGAAGGGCATTTTCCGGACTTTTGAAGTGTTTAACTTCCTTGACTGGTCCTTGGGGGCTCTGGCTCGCACATTAGAAGACAAGGAATCGTCTGCTTCTCAACTGCCAAGCAGTATTATGTCCTGCATGGACAAAGCCCTGAGAGATGGGGCGAACGAATTGGCGTCCCTCTTTACGGCAGGAGTGTTGAAGAAGAGGTCCCTCCTGTGCTCTTTTGCAGCAAAGGGCGTTTCTAACGCTCAGAAATCGGAGTTGGTTTTCTCCCCACTCTCAGATCAGCTTTTTCCTTCAGAATTGATTAAGGACATCTCGCTATCTTTGACTCAGAAGGCGACTCAGGACCTTTTGACTTCGTCTGTAAGGAAATATTTGCCCCCCAAAGTGGTTAAGAAGACCCCTAAGGAGTCAAGACAGTCTCAACAGCCCTTTCGAGGCAAAACATTTTCTCGCCCCTCCTTTAGAGGTAAAAGGGCTCTTCCCAAGAGAGGGTCGAAGCCCGCTAACAAACAATGAAGCACAAGTCCTCCAGTCATCAGTTGGGGCCAGACTCCAGGAGTTTTGGGAAGTTTGACACAACAAGGGAGCGGACCCTTGGGTCGTCACGATAGCCAGGGAAGGTTACAAGATCCCCTTCCTGAAGAAGCCTCCTCTTTCTACATCCCCGAGGGATCTTGGGGCTCATTACAACGATCCAGAGAAAGAAGAGGCCCTGCAGGAGCAACCCCTCTCCATGATCAGGAAAGGAGCAATAGAACCTGTTCTGGACCACTCATCCCCAGTATTCTACAACCGGCTTTTCTTAGTAGTGAAAGCCTCGGGCAGATGGAGGCCAGTGCTGGATGTAAGTCATCTCAACTTGTTTGTGGAAAAGACAAAATTCACCATGGAAACGAACGAATCAGTACTGGCAGCAGTGCGTCCAGGGGACTGGATGGTTACCCTGGACCTTCAAGACGCGTACTTCCACATCCCCATTCATCCGGGATCCAGGAAGTACTTAAGGTTTGTGATCCAGAACAGGGTCTTTCAGTTCAAAGCCCTTTGCTTTGGACTTTGCATGGCTCCACAGGTGTTCATGAGAGTGATGTCGAACATGGCGAAGTGGCTGCATCTACTAAGAATCAGAGTCTCTCTCTACCTAGACGACTGGCTTATAAGATCCCAATCAAGACAACAATGTCTGGAGGACTTAGAAGTAACGTTGGAATTGACAAACGAATTGGGTCTGATGGTGAACTTAGAAAAGTCGAATCTGATCCCCAAACAGGAGCTAGTCTATTTAGGGATTCTGATTTCCTCAGCGACTTTTCAGGCTTTTCCATCCCCCGACAGGCAAGTTCAGTGCCTTCGGAAAGTGCAAGCCTTCCTAGAGAAAGACCAATGCTCGGCGCGAGAGTAGATGAGCTTACTGGGGACTCTCTCGTCGCTGGAGCGGTTCGTTTCTCTAGAAAGGCTTCGCATGAGACCCTTACAAATCTTCCTGAACGAAGTCTGGCCAAGAAAATCGCAACCGGATTTCTTCCTGTTTCGGATTCCTTACAAGATCAAGGAGGAATTGCAATGGTGGCTAACTCCAGGAAAGTTAGCAGAGGGTGCGTCGCTCCAGCAGAAGAACCCAGACCTTGTATTATTTTCAGACGCATCGGACGCAGGCTGGGGAGCGACTCTAGGCCCTCAAGAAGTGTCAGGTCGTTGGAGCAAGGAGGAAGCGTCTTGGCATATAAACAGGAAGGAACTGATGGTGATTTTCTTGGCTTTGAAAGCGTTCAAGGCGTTGATCTGCAACAAGGTTGTGCAGGTCAACGCAGACAATACCACAGCTCTGGCATACATTCGCAAGCAAGGAGGAACTCATTCCGTATCGCTGTGCAAGTTAGCGGAAGAAGTCCTTCTTTGGGCAGAGAAGGAGAACATCACCCTGCTCACCAGGTTCATTCAAGGGGAGAAGAATGTGAGAGCGGACCTGTTGAGCAGGGAAGGTCAACTGCTGTCTACAGAGTGGACCCTACATCTAGAAGTATGTCAGAGCCTGTGGAACTTATGGGGTCGTCCAGTGGTGGACCTGTTTGCGACCACAACAACGAAGAGGTTACCGACATACTGCTCTCCAGTCCCAGACCGTCAAGCAGTCACAGTAGATGCCTTCCTTATAGATTTGACGGGCCTCGATGCTTACGCCTTTCCCCCGTTCAAAATTTTAGGAAAGGTTATGAAGAAGTTCAGGGAGAGTCAAGGGACAAAACTGACTCTCATAGCCCCCTACTGGCTGGCCCAAGATTGGTTCACAGAGGTACTGGAATGGACAGTCGACACACCAAGAACACTTCTAGCAAGAGTAGATCTACTCAAACAGCCTCACTTCAACAGGTATCACAAGAACACCCTCGCTCTGGGTCTGACTGTGTTCAGACTATCGAAAGACTTGTCAGAGCAAGGGGGTTTTCTAAAGAAGAGGCCAAAGCTGTGGCCAGAGCAAGAAGAACCTCAACAATCAAGGTGTACCAGGCGAAGTGGGAGACCTTTCGTAAGTGGTGCAAGAGTTGGAAGGTTTCCTCATCCAGTACCTCTGTGACCCATATTGCGGACTTCCTTCTGTTTATGAAGGAGGAAGCAGGGTTATCTACTCAAACAGTCAAAGGATACAGAAGTATGTTAGTCTCAGTTTTTAGATACAGAGGCTTAGACATTACCAACAATTTGGATCTGAGGGACCTCATAAGGTCCTTTGAAACAAGGAAGGAACATCGTTACAGAACTCCTTCTTGGAATCTAGATATAGTGCTGAAATTTCTAGGAACTAATAAGTTTGAACCAATGGGTCAAGCTTCTTTGAGAGATGTCTAGAAAAAGACAATCTTTTTGGTGGCCTTGGCCACAGCGAAAAGAGTTAGTGAGCTGCAAGCCATTAGTAAACATGTTGGCTGGAAACATGACAAGGCAGTATGCTCTTTTCAGGAAGACTTCTTGGCCAAGAACGAAAATCCATCTCATCCTTGGCCAAGGTCTTTTGAGATTATGGGTCTGTCAGATCTTGTGGGACGAGAACAAGAAAGAGTTCTTTGTCCAGTAAGGGCTTTGCGCCATTATCTAGAGAGAACTAGGAGTATTAGAGGGACTTCAGAATCACTTTGGTGCTCTGTGAAGGACCCCAGCAGAGCCATGACTAAAAATGCTATCGCCTTCTTCCTAAGGGAGCTAATTAAGGAATCACATATGCTATGCCACAAAGAAAACTTCGGCCTGCTTAAGGTTAAGGCGCACGAAGTGAGAGCGGTAGCTACGTCCTTGGCATTCAAGAGAAATATGGCCCTCAAAGGATATTATTGAGACAACGTTTTGGAGGACTAATTCAGTTTTTGCCTCTCATTATCTTAGAAACGTCAAAACAACTTTTGACAACTGTCAAACGTTGGGCCCTTAGGTATCCTCAGGTGCAGTATTGGGCAAAGGAGTTTCCACCCCATAACTTACTAACATGCTAGGATATTTTAATTAGTTTGTAGTGTTTTTATGGTTGTCTGAGAGGGTTTATTCCCTCTTCAGTCTATGAAGTGTAGTTTGTTAGGGATAATGTGTGTGTGTGGTTCAGGTGGTCTAACATTTCCTAGCATGAATGCTAGGGTTTCCTGTCAACAAATTGGTCTTGTCCAGTTGTCAGACCCTTTTGATAGCTTCTTCAACATTCAGGTCACATCCTAGTTGAGAGCTACTAAGGTTTAGCAGGCTAAGAGGCAGGACCTATGAAGTCAGCTACCTTAGCAGGTAAGGAACCAAAGAGTATTTTAAAATTTATTTTAAGTTTTAAACTCTGACGATGTTGCTGTCTTTGACCCACTCCCAAATGTGTCAATCAGCTATATATATACCTGCCAGGTAAGTGTCATACATGAAAATGACGTTATTATGATATAACAAAGTTTCATGTATACTTACCTGGCAGGTAATATATAGCTATATCCTCTGTCGCACTGGCAGAATTTTCAAAACTCGCGGCAACTGCTAGATCACAGGTAGTTCAGGTGATCGCCTCCCCGTTCCCGTGGCGCTGGCGCTCTGAACCATTCCCATTTTCATCAGATTTTCTCTGAACCCTGTCTCCTGAGGGGAGGCGGGTGGGAATTTAATTATATATACCTGCCAGGTAAGTATACATGAAACTTTGTTATATCATAATAACGTCATTTTTTCTCCACTCGCAACCTCTATTCAGCGAAAAGCAGACTTTTTAACCTTCCTCAGAGATGAGAAACGTTTGTCCTTTTCTGCTTTTAGAGGCTACAGGGCGGCACTGAGTTTGGTTTTACGCCTTAAGGGTATCGACACCTCCTCTTCCTGGGAACTTTCCCTGCTAGTTAAGGGGTTTGAGCAGTCGAGTTCTCCTAGAGAGCTCAAGCCTCCAACGTGGGATGTTTCCTTGGTTCTTAAGAGCTTCACTAAGAGACCATATGAGGCCTTGCGTCACTCATCTGACAGGAACCTGACGCTCAAGACAGTTTTCCTTCTGTCTTTGGCATCCTCCAAGAGGGTAGGAGAGCTCCAAGGTCTCAGCTATGAGGTGAAGCACACCAGGGGTTGGGGTTGATGTCCTTTGATTTGTCCCAGAATTTGTGGCCAAGACCCAAAATCCCTTGGTGCATGATGAGAGGTTCACTTCGTTTTCCATTCCATCACTGACTGACTTTGTGGGTGGTGATGCTCAAGAGCTTTTGTTGTGCCCTGTCCAGGCCCTGCGTTGCTATCTTAAAAGGACTCGGCACCTTACACCAGGCTGCCGCAGACTTTTTGTTAGCACAGGCCGTACAAGAAAGAGATGTCTTAAGAATACTGTCTCTTTTTCGATACGGGAAGCCATCAAACGGGCATACTTGACTCTTGATGATTCCACCACTACGTCTGTGCAGGCTAGAGTGCATGACGTCAGAGGTATTGGTCCCTCTCTGGCTTTCAAAATAAACTTGGCTGTACATAGAGTGCTGAGCGCTGGTACTTAATTACACCAATCCACGTTCACCTCGTATCTTAAGGATGTTGCCCACAGGTCTACGGACACGTTTTCCCTGGGTCCTGTGGTGGCTGCCCAACAGGTTGTGTAACTCATAGTTGCCCTTAACAGGGCACCTTTGTATCTTACCTAAGATGATTGTGTGGATGAGAGAATGAGTGAGTTTGCTGGCCTCCGTCTTTCTCTTGTACCTTTCCTTCTTCCTTTGGGCGGTTTAAGGAATAGACACGTCATTTGCTGGACTGGTCTGATGCAGGCGAGTAAGGTAGTTATACTGGTAGTGTGGTCATGCAATATGCAAATATCTTACCTGCTATTTGGTAGCATATGCTCCACTCCTTGGCAAGGAGGAGTTGGGAGTAATACAAACCCTGGTTTCTTGGTTTGTTATTGGACAGTCAAAGTTTCTCTTTGGTTCCCTATACAATGGTTATCCCATATATGTATCATTGTATGTCACTCAGGTTCTGAGTGGTTAGATATCAATTTATTTAGCTTCTCAACGGGCTTCAGTCCCTCTCCAAGAACCATTTCTTTCGAGAGCTGGACTGGTGGGTAGGCCCCCAGCTGGTCTACGATGTCTTATACCTCCCTCCAAGTATGAGTCTATCCTATTGTTAAGTCTGAAGGTTTGTTTGCGTATGAACAAATGACAAATTTTCTAAGACATTTTGTATTTTTCATAGCTACAAACCTGAGGTCTTAACGTTATACTGCCCACCTCTAGCCTCCCCTCTATTTGTTAAGTCATCCTGAGTTGGGAAAGACTGACGCGTTGTCGTAGGTGAATGGTTTTCGACCATTCTTCACCCAATCTATGCATGCGTTGCCAGATATCACAAGATTCCTTGCTTTCATCTGCTTTTTAACCGGATCCAGCTAGGTGCTAGAAATTATCCTGTTGTTAAGACCTCAGGTTTGTAGCTATGAAAAATACAAATTGTCTTAGAAAATTTGTAATTTTTCTGCCGGCTCCAGACCAACATCAGTAGTTGTATGCAGTCCTTACCTCATTGGTTGGATATTTTCCAGGGATTTGGTGAAATGTTTCATCTTGAATGGTGTTGTTTGCTCTTAGCTTTTGCCGGCATCAATGACCTAAGTTGTTGGGACGCCATGGTACATGTTTTACATCAATCAATCTTAGCTTTTGCTGTTAGTCTGTTATGTCAGATTCCAGTTCTTCTGGAATTTGGTACTGCTTCGATGGATGCAGGACCAGGTTATTTAAGTTAGGTTATGATACGTACTCGTACTAGGAGTATCAAGAGTAGAGGGTAAGAGTGCACTAAGGAGTTAACATGCTCAGAGTGTAAAGGGTGGGATGATTATCAGTGGAAAATTTAAAGATCTCAGGCAGACAAGTTAGATAAAGATAGGAAAATGGAGGTGGCTCTTAGAGGCAAAAGTAGAGCTAGTCTTGAAGCTGCGTACTACTACTTTACCTGAAAAGGTAGAAGATAGCGCTTTTCCTTCCACCCCTGCTCCTGTGTGTCACCCATTCTTAGCCCTCCTTCATCTTTGCCATGGACTCCTCTCCCAGGTTCCCATGCCTTCAATCCTAATACCATTGCCAGTCTCGAGTCTTGTTGTGACAAAAAGTTTGGGTGTTTAGGAATTAGAGGCTTCATTCAGAGCTTTTATTGATAAAGTATCAAGTGAAAGTGCAGTGAAAAGTGTCCAGCCTACCAGCGGGGAGAAGACGTAATGGAGGTCCAAGGGAGGCAGTTGCTTCTTCCGTCATACCTGTTGTGCGCTCCCAGGTGTCAATAGAGTACCATAGAAAAGGCGTCTCGGACAGTGCTGCATGAGTGTCTTTGGACACGGATGTGTCATCACCAGACAAGAGGCGCCGTCAACGTAGTAGTGTGGCCTTGCGATCTCTTAAGAGGTATTTAACTGCTGATATTTTGCCTCCTCCTATCAAGAAGCCTAGAGAGGTGGTGTTTAGCCTGCAACCTTTGTGTAGTTATATTTGGTTTAGCCTGCAGATACACCCGCAGCTTGTGACTGTCGTCCACCTTGGGACAGTCCTCTGACTTCCGCGGCCTCTGTGTTTCTCATGAAAGTTAGCTCTCTCTTCTTCCGTCAAGACGGTAATTCGCAAAGTGGATGACTGGTTAGTCTCTGAAAGAGACTGGTAAGGCTTACTTTGCGTTCCCACCGTCCAAGTTGATCAAGAAGACACCATTTCTACACCACTGGGGAGGCTCCTTCCTTGGGAGTTCTGCCTCCTCCCAGGGGGACTTCTCTGGTTTGGTAGAAGCCTCTCATTGGTTGGCTTTTGCTGCTGCAAAAGTGACGTTCTCATCACCAAAAGTGGGCCACCTTGATTGGAACCTGTTTAAGGTTATGGAGATATTCAGCTTCCTTGATTGGATGGTGGGAGTGTTGGTAAAAAAGATTGAAGATATTCCTGCACTCACTGAAGACTTTGTCTCGGATTGGTTGGGGGTTTTGTCTTGCGCAGGTAAGGCAGTCAGGCATGGTTCTGCCGAAGTTGCTTCCTTATTTGTGATGGGGACTCTCAAGAAGTGGGAGTTGTAGTGTTCCTTTGCCACTAAAGGGGTTATAACTAACCAGAAATCTGTGTTCCTGACAACTAACCAGAAATCTGCACTCTTTTTCGCTCCCTTGGATGAGCAACATCTTTTCCCTCAAGAGACTGAAAAGACATTCTTTCGGCTTTGCAGGAAAAGTCAACAACCGACCTGTTGGCCCTGTTGACTAAACGACCAAAGGAATCTTTGTCTTCTGTTTCCAGTGTTAGGGTGGCCTCCCCTTCACACCAACACCCCTTTCAAGGGGATAGGTCCAGACCTCAGCAGAGACCTTGTTCTAACCTATGACCCCCTTCCTAGACTAGCTAAGAAGCCATCAATCAAATCAATCAAGCGATTTGTAGGTCCTTTGCGCCCCAATTAGAGGGAGACTTCACCTTTTTTGGGAAGAGTAGAGTCAAAGGGGTTCAAAAGCTTGGGTTGTCCAAGTACTAAAGGAGGGTTACATCATTCCCTTCTTAGAAAAGCCTCCCTTGTCCAAATCGCCGATCACCTTAGCAACATATTCGGTAGGGTCCAGGTAGTGTTTAGGCCTCTCTAAATAATTATGTACAGCTGTTAATTTGCAAGAGAACGATAGAGGAGGTATTGGATCATTCGACAGAGGGGTTATACAACAGACTCTTCATAGTCCCCAAATCATTGGGGGCTGGAGACCGTTTTTTGTATGGAAACAAACTGCCTGGTAATGTCGTCTGCACCAGGAGGACTGGATGGTATCCCTGGATATGCAGGACGTGTATTTTCACATGCCAATCCTTGCGGTTTGTATTTCGAGGCAAGATTTTCCAGTTTCAGGTGCTGTGCTTCACCCTGTCCACAGCCCTTCAGGTATTCACATGGGTACTATCTCCTCTGGGCAAGTGGCTTCATCTTTTAGGAATCAACATTTCATTAGTATACTGAGATGACTGGCTTCTCTGTTCTACATTGTATCAACAGTGCATGAAGGACCTAGAAAGAATGCTACATCTAGCTCAACGATTCATCATTTTAATAAACACCCAAAAATCCCAGATGACTCCTTCACAACAAATTCTTTATTTGGGAATGAAGCTGAACAGTAGCTTTTCAGGTTTCTTTGTTGCAGAAGAAAGTTTTGTGTCTGCAAACAGTCCACCAGTTCCTAACCTTGATGCGATGTACAGCTCTACAGTGGATTAGCTTGCTTGTAATAACGTTGACCTCAGTAGAACAATTTGTGAATCTGGGTAGATCTCACATGAGGCCTCTTTAGTATTATCAGTATTATTTCAAGTCAAATTGGTATCGGAAGACACAGCCAGACTCTGTAGTTTTTCCAATTTTGATGGAGATAAAACTAGACCTCAGTTGGTGGTTACCGAGGGAAAAACTGCAGGAGGGGATCTCCATTGTTCCTCTGAACCCCAACCTAGAATTGTACTCCGACACGTCAGGTCTGGGTTGGGGAGCACTGTTAGGAGACCAACGAGTATCAGGGAAAAGGATGTCAGAAAAACAATCCTTCCACATGAACATCAAGGAACTGTTTGCAATTTTCCTGGGAATTTGTGCTTTTTTTAATGTTATGCCTTTCTGCCGTTCAGCATGATGAGAGGTGATAACAAATTCTTGTCTCACTTCAACGTCTCTATGACACTGGTAGCTCCTTTTTGATCCAGGAAAGAGTGGTTTTTGGACCTTCTTCAGCTCTTAGTAGACTTCCCAAGACTCCTGCCACAAAGACGGTTGCTGCTCAGACAGCCCCACTTCCTCAGATATCATCAAGGATTGTTCAATCTGGCCCTTACAGAACTCGGACTGTCAGGAACCTCCTCAGAGTGAAGGGATTTTCAAGGAAAGCTGCAGATGCTAATGCTAGAAGCAGGAGAATTTCTAGCTAACTCTGTCAGTCAAAATGGTCCGTTTTCAGAGGATGATACATAGAAAATCCCATCTCTTCCTCTGAAACAACTGTAATGCAGCTAGCAAATTTTTTCCCTTTATATAAGGAATACCAGGAAGCTAATGTCAACCACTATTAAAGGATATAGGTCTATGTAAACCCTTAAATGCCGAAGCGGTAAAAAAAAAATGTCTCCCGTGTGCCGGAGGTGTTTCAGAGTGAGCGCGGAAGCGGAAAAAATATTTTTTTCAAAAAATCACAGCGCGCTTAGTTTTCAAGATTAAGAGTTCATTTTTGGCTCCTTTTTTTGTCATTGACTGAAGTTTAGTATGCAACCATCAGAAATGAAAAAAATTATCATTATCATATAGTATAAATAATGCGATATATGATAGCGCAAAAATGAAATTTCATATATAATTGTATTCAAATCGCGCTGTGCGCAAAACGGTTAAAGGTAACAAGTTACTTTTTTTGTTGTTGTAATGTACACTAAATTGCAATCATTTTGGTATATAACACATTGTAAAACGATAAAAGCAACACAGAGAAAATATTATCACAAAATAATGCATGAATTCGTAACGCGCAGACGTAAACAAATATTTTTTTCAAAAATTCACCATAAATCTAAATATTGTCCTAGAGACTTCCAATTTCTTTCAAAATGAAGACAAATGATTGAATATTACTATACTGTAACAGTATTAGCTTATAAATGCAGTTTTTGACCATATCTGATGAGTTAAAGTTGACCGAATGTCAAATTTTTTTATATATATTTTTTTATATGCAATTATTTCGGAAATAAGAAAAGCTACAACCTTCAAATATTTTTCGTTTTATTCTACATGAAATTGCGCACATTTTCATATATAAAACTATGAAATGCCTAATATGAAACGGAGCAAATATTCCGAGAATGGGACGTACGCATTTCGGAGATTTGTGGCGGAGAATCCACGAGCGAAGGGAAGGAAAGTTTTTTTTTTAAATTCACCATAAATCTAAATATTGTGCTAGAGACTTCAAATTTGTTTCAAGATGAAGATAAATGACTGAATATTACTAGACTGTAAGAGCTTTAGCTTACAATTGCGTTTTTCGACCATTTCGGTAGAGTCAAAGTTGACCGAATGTGGGTATTTTTCTATTTATCGTGATTTATATGCAAATATTTCAAAAATGAGAAAAGCTACAACCTTCAATTATTTTTTGTTGTATTCTACATGAAATTGCGTGCATTTTTATATATAAAACTTTATGTAATTTAAAATGGTGCAAACATTACCACAATCACACGTATGATTTTTTCGGAAGAGTTACCGTGCGGACGTAAAGAAAATGTTATTTTTTTCATAAATTCACTATAAATCGAAATATTGTGCTAGAGACTTCCAATTTGTTGCAAAATAAAGGTAAATGATTGAATATTACTAGAATATAAGCGTTTTAGCTTACAATTGCGTTTTTCGACCATTTCGGTAGAGTCAAAGTTGACCGAAGGTTGAAAATTTGTCACATCATTTTTTATTTGAAAATATTTCAAAGTTGATAAAAGCTACAACCATGGGTTGATTTTAATTGTATTGTGCATGAAATTGCGCACATTTCCATATATAAAACTTTATGTAACGGCTAATTTAAAATGGTGCAAACATTACCACAATCGCATGTATGATTTTTTTTTGAAGAGTTACCGCGCGGACGTAAGGAAAAAGATTTTTCCTAAATTCACCATAAATCAAAATATTGTGCTAGAGACTTCCAATTAGTTGCAAAATTAAGGTAAATGATTGAATATTACTAAAATATAAGAGTTTTAGCTTACAATTGCGTTTTTCGACCATTTTGGTAGAGTCAAAGTTGACTGAAGGTTGAAATTTTGGCACTTATCGTTATTTATATGAAAATATCTCAAAAGTGATAAAAGCTACAATCATGAGTATTTTATTGTTGTATTCTACATAAAAATGCACACATTTTCATATATAATACTCCATGTAACGGCTAATTTAAAATGGTACAAAAATTATGTCAAAGTGACGAAATAATTTCCGAGATGTGTCACAGATACTTTTTAGTGCGGCAAGAAAGAAATTCGCGCTTGCGCGCCTGGGTAACGATTGTAAACAAAACAACACCTTGATCCGTGAACTCCCAGCATCCCCCAAGGCGCGTGATTCAAGAGTTTTCGGGTGGTAGGCCTAAAAGTATTTTTCCGCGAATTTTTAAAAAAACTTTTGTATGTCGACGTAAAATATGTCCAGTCTGCACCCGAGAGACAAAAAATGTTGACATAAAATACGTCCAGTCGTCGTTTAAGGGTAAGTTCAGTCTTTAGATACAGAGGGCTAGACATTTCAGATACCCAAGATTTAAGTCAACTTATTCATTCCTTTGACACGTCAAAAGTTACAAGTCCTGTTGTATTGGCATGGAACTTAGATGTGGTTCTGAAATGGCTCTTATCCTCAGCTTTTGAATCTCTTTCTGTGGAAACTAACACAAAAGTCACTTTTCTTAGTAGCATTGGCAATAGCTAGACATGTCAGCAAGATTCAAGCACTGGACAAGAGAATAGAGTTCAATCGAGATGCAGTGTGCTTCCTTTCTCTGTCCTTTCTCGCCAAGAATGAGAAGGCATCTGTGCCTTAGCCTCAATCATTCATTTATAAAAAATCTGATGGATATCCTCAGGCTGGATGAAGAAGAAAGGCATGTGTGTCCAGTAAGGGCTCTTTGTTATTACATTAGGAGAACCGAGAGATTAGAGGACCATCAAGCATTTGTTGGTCCTCGGTTTAGAATCCATCACGTCTCTTTTCCAAGAATGCCCTTTCCTTCTTCTTACATAATATTTCCTGTGAAACTCCTGATACTTCCATTGACGAATCAATGAAAGAAAAGGAAGGCACCAGGGATATACTTGAACCCGCCACAGGGAGAGCATTAGCCGAAGAGGGAGAAGTTGAGTCATCCAGTTAAGGAGAAGAAAAACCCTCCCAAGAACGACAAGTCGAAACTCTGTGATGTTCCCTCTTCTTGTAAAACACCCTCCACTGCAGCAGGCTAGGAACAACATTCCAGGCAGGGATTAGTAATTGTATAATAATTAGCTTGGCACATACTGCAAGTCATATGAGGATCAATGATTGCAGACGCCAGAAACCTGGAGCACCGAATCCCTAAATGCCTGGGCACATGACCAGCTCTCACCTCGTTCCCACAGGATTTGCCAGATCTCACAGATTCCTTGCTATACAATCTTTGATTGTTTTTAACTGGTTTCCAGCTGGCACGCTAAAGATTTATCCTATTGTTAAGACTGAAGGTTTGTTTGCTATGAAAAATACATATTGATTAAAAATTTGTCATATCTCCGAAGCGCATTCGCAGGGCCAAGAAAACTCTTTTGAAAGTCAAAGCACATGAGGTTCAAGCAGTAGCCACATCATTAGCCTTCCGCTAAGGTATGTATTTGGCTTCAATTCTGCTGTCGACCTTCTGGAGATCAAAGTCAATCTTTGCCTCGTATTATCTAAAGGATGTCGAAACAATGTGTGAAAATGGTTATACAGTAGTGCTTCAGGATATGAAATTAATCCATTCCGAAGCGGCCTTCGTAACCTGATTTTTTCGTATCTCGAACTACGTTTTACATGTAAATTGCCTAATTCGTTCCAAGCCCTATAAAAACACCACAGTAAATTTTATAATAAAGCTAAATTGACCAATAAACAATGAAATACAACAATTTGGACCATTCAATACCTAACATAACCTTTATTGTATTACTACCTGTAAATAAAGTGTATTAGTATACAGGGTACAAGAAATACTGTACGTACATATGTAGTAAAATGTGGAACCTTACCTTTCAAGTGAGGCAAAGTCTGAAAATGGCAGCAGAGGAGGAGGACAAATGGCAGAAAACATGAATGTTCAACTTTACGAAACACATTAAAAAATGGCAGAAAACATTAACACTAAACTTTATGAAACACATTAACAAATTGCAGAAACATTAGCACTTAACTTTACAAAAAACTTAAAATTAAATTTTTTTTTTTTCAAACAAAATTTCAGTTTCTTCACCACTTTCAATTTTCTGTTTTTTTGTATCACTTGGATCTTCCTGTTTGCTTATTACTAAAGGCCTCTTTAAAAAATAACTATCCAAGGAAGATTGCTTCTGCCTGCTTTTCAAAATGTTCCTGAAACGACTTAGGCAAACGTCATCAACCTGCGCAAGCATACGACCTGTGTAAGCCTTTTCGGGGTGTGTGTTTTCTACAAAGATTGCACTTTATGTAAAGCAGCTAGAGCATCTTTAATTTCTGCCGTTGTCATAGGGTCCTCCCCCTCCTCCTTGCTGCTGCTAGAGAACTCTTCTTGAACGACATTATGTTGGATGGCCTCTAACTCCTTCAGGTCATCCGTCGTAAGCTCCTCTTGGTGCTCCTCAAGAAGGTCATTGATGTCGTCCTCGTCGACGACCAGCCCCATGGACTTGCCGAGTGCAACGATCTCGTCAAGATCTGGTTACAAAACAGTTTCAGGATTGTCAACTGTTTCTGAATCTGCATCAGCTTCGCCCACGTTGAATCCCTGGAAGTCTCGGGCGGATATGGCATTAGGCCAGAGTTTCCTCTACAAAGAATTTAAGGTTTGCCTCGAAACCCCCTGCCAAGCTTGATCGATGAGTTGGATGCATATGACGATATCGAAATGCTCCTTCCAAAATTCACGCAAGGTGAGGTTTGTGGTATCAGTGATGTCGAAACATCTCTTGAAAAGATGTTTTGTATACAGCTTCTTGAAGTTTGATATCACTTGCTGGTCCATGGGCTGGAGGAGAGGGGTGGTGTTAGGCGGAAGATAAAGAACCTTGATGAAGGAATACTCTGCTAGGATATCTTCCTCGAGGCCAGGAGGGTGAGCAGAGGCATTGTCCAACAACAGCAGACATTTCAGAGGGAGGCACTTCTCTTCCAAGAATTTCTTCACTGTCGGGCCGAAACACAGATTTACCTACTCGGTGAACAAAAGTCTCATTACCCAGGCTTTTGCATTAGCCCTCCACATCACCAGAAGCTTCTCCTTGAGCACTTTGTGGGCCTTGAAGGCTCAAGGAGTCTGAATGATAGACAAGTAGGGGCTTGACCTTACAATCCCCACTGGCGTTAGAACTAAGTGCAAGTGTAAGCCTGTCTTTCATAAGCTTATGCCTGGGTAGCTTCTTCTCTTCCTCCGTGATGTACGTCCGACGAGGCATTTTTTTTCCAAAAAAGGCCAGTCTCGTCACCGTTGAAGGCTTGCTGAGAACTGTAGCCTTCCTTGATCGTCATCTCGTCGAACGTCTTAATAAAGGCTTCGGCCGTTTTCGTGTCCGAGCTGGCAGCCTCCCCATGCTGCACCACCGAATGGATGCCAGTCCGTTTATGGAATTTATCAAACCACCCCCGAGAAGCCTTGAAGTCTGGGGTTGCCGTCAATTTCCCTTCTCCTCCGTCATCTTTGGCCTGGGCAATCAGATCACCAAAAATAGCGCTGGCCTTGTGGCAGATTGCCATCTCGGTTATCGTATTGCCAGCGATTTCTTTGTCTTTAATCCATACAAGAAGCAGCCTCTCCATCTCATCATGCACGTGGCTCCTCTTGTTGGACAAAATAGTCATGCCCTTGGAAGGTGTAATGCTTTGATGGCTTCCTTCTGCTCAAGGATGGTGACTATCGTCGATGGATTTCAGCCGTATTCCTTAGCGATCACACTTAACTGCATGCCAGCTTCATACTTTTTAATGATCTCCATCTTTGTCACCATAGAAAGTATCCTCTTCTTTCCATGAACTTCAACATTCTTGGGACCCATGGCTAATTAAGTTAATTAAGTTCACACACAACATGATAAAGTAACTTACTACGAAGAAAGCAAAATCACTAACACGAATTTATGTTAACAAACGAAATCTATGTGAACGAACGAATTCCATGTGCGTATGATAACACTGATGTGAGGAAGTGGTTGAAGGATGCCTTTACGTAGAGGAATGATGGGACAGATGCTGACCAATAGGAGAGCAGGATCTTATGGCAGTGACTAGCATCAGGAACCAATGGGAGAGTGGGAGGATGGTGGCGAATCTACTCAGTTGGCAGTGTGCGAGTTTTAAAATTGTTCTTGGTGGTCCAGGCGAATCACAGACTTTACCCTTTCACAACCTGAATTATTTTCGTATACAGAAGAAAAAAAATCTCCGTCTTTGCTTTCATAACCAGGATTTTTCGTAAGTAGGGACTTTTGTATGTAGAGGTTCCACTGTACTTTAGGACTTATCTCCATGGCTGCATGGTATAAGAAAAGGTATGGGGACTGTCCCTTATACATATACGTACTCTCTCCTTGCCTTGGTTAAGGTGTTGAGTCTTTTGGGGAGCCTGGGGTACAACGTACCCAGAGTACCCTCCAGTTCTTATTTTAGTGGATGGGGTTGTGGTTTTTTAATCCAGTGTAGGTGTTGGTGGTGGTGTTTTTTTGTTTGTTTTTGTGCTCAGGGCAAGGGTAATATTGTTTTCTTTGTTGTTTCATTAGTGTACTGCCATAAAATCAAGTTCCCTCTAAGTAGAAGCTACTCATGGCCAATACTGCCAAGTCTTCTATAACGTAAGAGAACGCCAACCAGAGGCAGTAATAACCTGCAGCTGCTCTCTTAAAGGTGAAGTACAATAAGCATTCGTGCAATGCTAGCAGTTATCTATTTCAAAGCCATTATCTTTTCTATAATGTTTTGGAGTAGTTAGTCCATGATCCCCCCCACCTTTTAATGTGAAATCAATTATGTAACTGCTTGGTAAATGACATTTTTATGATAAAACTAAGTTTTTCACCATACTTACCAAGCAGAGTTACATAAGCAAAGCCCTCCCTCTTCTCCACAGATGGATGTTTTTGGAAGAAAATGAATTGGGAGGTTCTGCTATATTGTACCTGGCTATCCTGAAAGTGGGCTGTTCACCTATAGTAGCGATGGTAGCGCCACTGCAAAATTTGAATTTTGGACTGCTGAGGTAGTAACCCTTCAGCTTTGTAACTAGGGGACAAAGGCACAACACTAGTATGGGGTGTGACAGCAGCAGGAGACGAAGCATCAGGAAGAGAAGAAAAACCCTCCCACGAAGGAAGAGTACAAACCCGACGATGCTCCCTCTTACTATAAAATAACTTCCACTGCTCTCTAGGCCACGCACGGCATTCTGTGCAGGGATTTGTTATTGTACAGTAAGTTCCAAAACTGAAGCGACAAATTTCAGAGAATTTCGTTCGAAATTCACTAACTGGCAACTACAACTCGTAGCTGAAAAATATATATTTTTTCTACAGTGAAAGCTCTTTCAAGCAAAATAAAGCTAACATATGATGCACAAATATCAAATCTATGATATTTATAACAATCATAAGAAAAAATTAAGGTAATAGTAATTATTTTAAAGTATAGCAATTACTTCAAACTATAGAAACGAAACAATTTGAAATTTTCGTTCAACACAGGATTACCAACATTACCAATGTATATTTCGAGCAATGTGGAAACAAATATTTAATATTATAGTGTATTATCAATTATTTTAGCGAAGATGCATAAAACCATGCAAGTATCAATAGAATGTGAAGGGAAAATCTCCGCGACATTAAACATAATCAACCATGAATGCACCTAGATTCAATGGAGAAGTTGGGGGTGGTTGGTAGTTCTGACTCTAGCTTCTAGGACCGAGCATAAAACACCATCTTCGAGAAAGGCTCTAACCTCTGTTGCTACCTTCAGGTGACTAGGCCTAGTTCCGGGCATTGCAAGGCTTACAATGCAGGGGCATTGTCTGTTATTTAGGCAAAGATAGAACCTTCAGGACCGACACCAGGACCTATCCTTGCACCTGGGAAACAGACTCGCTATATAAAAAATAAGAAAGTCGGTCGCAAACAACCAGAACACCCGTAAAATCACCATCTGGTTAAGTAGGGAGACGACAGACCCCAACCACCCCTTCCCCCCTCTACCTTTACCTCTACCCACAATACTAACTCCACCTTTTTCATTTTTCTTCAACCTATTACTTCAAATCTTCGAATCATATCCCAACCGTGAAATTTAAGACTGAATTTGCGTAAGTGGGCGTATCATAAGGGAGTGATATCACCCAAATTCATATCACCACTGACAACCAGCAATCAGTTCGATCCAGTCAAGTATCATTGCATAACAGAAATTTATAAGTTTTTGGGGATATATATATACTATATATCTATATATATATATATATATATAATATATATATATATATATATATAAAGAAGCACCTGAGCATGACCAATAGGCCTAGTGCTTGATTCTTAAAACAGACCTCTGGTTATTCCTGATAGATAAAAACGTAAAAGCGCGAGAGAGAGAGAGAGATGAGAGCATAACAGGGAATACTCGAATTAAAATAATACTCGCCAAGCATATTCACACTCCGGATCGTATGGACAAGAATAGTCTCACTTATGCACTGAAAGAAAGAAAGAAAAAAAAAAGGTGGAAACCTACGAAATACTTGTCTGGTGCGACCCTGAACGCAATTCCGCATGCAAAAATTTGCACAATCGAGATATTCCATGAAATTATTAACTAACAAGCTGGAAAATATATTTCCTTGATTCTTGAAATATGCCTAACCATGTAACCAACGCTAAACGCGCACATAACTTGGATTTCGTTTTTTTTTTTTTTTTTTTTTTTTACACCAACTTGTCTTATTTATATTTCATTTAATCAGATGCTAAACTTCTCTGTGCTTTATCAAAAGAAATCATAATAACTTTCGATATAACGCTATAAAAGTAGAAAGTTAATTTACAAATATTAGGCCAATGCTTATGCACATGGTTCCTGCTGCCACTCTATGGTGAACACTTCATATCACACTTTGGAAGCCGCAGATGTTTCTTTGGGGAAATTCTTTTTTTTTTTTCTATTAATAAACAATTACTGAACTAACATTGATCATTCACTGGGGAAATACTTTGTGCGCTTATTCAGTTAATCACTGATACGTATTATCAGATAAATAGGATGACAATAATTGGAATAAAATATACTAACTGGCAACCCCATGAGTTTCTATAGAAGTACGATCAATTCTGAGATTTGTCGCTTCACTTCTGGAACTTACTGTACAAACGTTAGAGCAACACCTACTACAAGTGATGTGGGGGTTGGTCGCAGCCGAAGCCAAAATATGAGAACACAGAAAACCTGGAGTTCCGGGGCACACTCATTGATAAGGCCGAGTGGGGCAGAAGAAGCCATAATAACAGCACACACACACTAAAACAAGCAAAAAGGGCAATGAACTGGGTAAAGGCTGAGAGAGGTCAACCACAACTCTCCCAGGCAGTTAAGAAAAGACTAATGCAGTGGCGTAGGTGCGTGGTCCTTGACCACTCTTCACCCAATATACGCACGCATTGCCAAATCTCACAAGATTCCTTGCTTTCATCTGCGATTTAACCGGATCCAGCTAGGTGCTAGAGATTATCCTATTGTTAAGACCAAATGTTTGTTTGTGTATGAAAAATACAAATTGTCATAGAAAATTTGTCATTTTATCATAAAAATGTCATTTTCAGAGAAAACACTTTTACCAATGCAAACTCATCTTTTACATTATCCCAATTTGTGGTCTTCACAGTAAAAAAGATTTCTTTCCCTATTTCTTTGATAGGTCAGGGGAAATCAAGTGAAGTCATTGGCTCATTTTGTCCAAAGTTTTTCTGCCTGCCACGAAATCTGACATGACAGATTTCGTGGCTTTTTCAGTTATATTTTTAGCATCAACAGTTGTATAAGGTATTCATACCTTTTGTTTTCTTAGTGGGATCATCTTCCATAGTTTGAACAGTTCTTTCTATAGAGTATGTACTTAGTTTAATGGGCCTACAACATCATTATTACCCCTTAATCTAGAGACTTTGTGTTGGGGTCAAGTAGATGACTTTGATACCTAGTGTGAGGTTATTTAGTACTGAAAGGGAAAGTGAGTTTAGAAAGGTTTTAAACGTGTAACAAGAGGAAAACTTTACAATTGCACTATGAAACAATTGCTAGGAGAAGAGAGATTATAAACAAAGATACAGTAAAGGGAGTGAAAGGGGTTGCATCTAGGGGGCAAAGGGATGCTGCGAAGAGCCTCAAGTAATGCCTACAGTGCATCATATGTGGTGCACAGGTGGCACAACCTACCTTCAGGAGACACCATTGGTGGACCTTTATCTTCTGACTTCAGAAAAGTGTTCTGGAAGTCAATGCCTTCTTACAGTACATCAAAGAGAATGACAGTGGGAATGGACCTTTTTATTGCAGTGTCTTACCGAACAATTATACAGCTGTTCTCTACACCTGTATAATTGTTTGGTAAGTATGCAATAAAATTTAATTTCATTGTAAAAATTCCATTTTACCTTCGAGATTGGGATAAGGGCTGTTCTAATACAAAACCCAGTGGTGCTTGCACTAAACAGCTAAATCTGTCTCTTGTCTTGCCTTATAGACTGGTGCTTGATACACTACTTGACTACTTTATGTATGTCTTCTGTGGTATTTTTTTTTTCAGAACAGTCCAGTTTCATTGGCAATAAATATCTGCTCCAGCAAATATTCTTGCACAACTGTAAGATTTAGTATCCAGTGGCTTATTAAGTGCTTTTTGGTCAGCAGAAGCTGCTTTTGCTTTACATTTTTTAGTTCATACCTCCATAAAGTAAATGGGTTTTACCATTTTATTTATAGCATATTAAACTTTTTTAGTTTTCTTCATACTGAAGTTCAAAAAGAATTCCATTTACCTATTTGTAGAAGAAAATTCATTGGGTGTTTAAATCCATGACTCTAAAACCCATGAGTTTTAAGCATCAACACTATTGTAAAATGAATAAATTATTTTCTCCTTAGTAAAAATAATCAAGGCTTGAGTAGAGTGTTAGTTTTCATTTTAAAATTTATTTTTCTTTTCAGAATATACTTATTTATTCACAACCCTTTTAGTGTAATGAATTTATAGTGCAATGTAAAAGTGCTCTGCTAGATTTTTTATGAACTGGTAAGGATCTCAGCCTTATATTTCATATTACATGAATTTCATTTCACCATACTTAATGTTTCAGGTTGGTACCTTAGATCAGCTGGTTGGGCTTAGCGATGACCTGGCAAAACTTGACACTTATGTGGAAGGTGTTACCAGAAAAATTGCCCACTACCTTGCAGAGGTGCTTGAAGACCAGCGGGACAAGCTACCTGAAAATCTTATGGCAAATCAAAGTATGTTTTTTTTTTTTGTCAGTGTTTATAGGCATTGTCTCTTTTGTGAATACAGTGGTCCCCCGTATTAGTGGGGGATGTGTACCAGACCCCCCCGTGAATAATTGGAACCCCTTTAAAAATGCTTAAAACCTCCTATTTTGTTAGTTAAAACTCAAGAAAAACCCACTAAAAATGTTTATACCTGGTTTTTTTTAATAGCTTTATCACAAAAAGTGCATTTTCTGGGCTCAGCTCGTGTCGGCCTATGAAAGTATCCTTAATATCATTCTTTCTAGGTAAAATTAGCCTAAAATTACCAGAGAAAAACAAAATTAAGAAAATGTCAGTAAAACTGACTCGCTCACTCTTAAAAAGAAGTGTCGGTATGAAATAGGGGCGAGTGTGGAACACTACCACGAGACAGACACCAATTAGAACTTCCCTATCAAAATCCCCCCAAGAGAGAGCTGATACCAACGGGCGATGCAGCCTCTACTACTAACTACTAGAGGACGCCACGGACAGCAGCGCCCCTAGCGGTCATCCTTAATTTTTAGCGCCAGCATCTTGACGCTGTTTTCTCTTGTGCTTTTACTATTGTGGATTTATCTCGTTTTCTAAGATGGAACGTTCTGCAATTGCCACGGCTAAGTTAAGTAACTCATAAGTAATTATTTAATCATAGTTTTATCTTCCGGTACCAGTATTTTCCTTTTATAGGTCATATACGGTTCCCCGGTTGTCTCGTGGCGGCCATGCTGCCTCGTAAGAATTCCCGGTCCTCCATACTGGGACTTCGTTATACTTATGGGCTTATTTTTCACGTTCATTGTTTTTACATCGAGTTTTAGCTAGTTTAGCCCTCTTACCATTCTCTTAGCTTGGTATTTAGGGCTATCATTATTTTATTCTGGCCCAGCATCCCGGCTCTTGCTCTACATCGGCTATCGCTGGCTCCGAGTAGGCTACTGTTTCTTGGAATAGTTGCCTCCTCCTGGCTTCTTTCTCTTTCCTAAAAGTGTCTCTTCCAGGGAAGTCGCCCTACGCCACTCTGAAAGCGTGGGTAGGCGGCTTTGGAAAGAACGCCGCCAAGGGCCAGCCCTACATTCTGGACAAAAAAGCTGGCCATCCAGATCTTCCCTGCGGCAAGTCGACGGGTCTACGTCGATCCCTTGTCCGCCGCCCCCGTAATAGCCGCCATCCAGCAAGATCTTCAGCAGTCGTTGGGGCTCGTTAGCCGCCCAGGAGCCAGTCCCGGACGTCGCCGGCCTGGATCTGAACCTCGAGCCGATGGCGGTAGTGAGTGAGGGTTTGTTGGTTGAGGTAGGTTTGTCGGGCGCCCAAGGTCTTTCCTTGGACGCTCCTGGATCTTCTCCTGTCCCTTCTTCTTCCGCATCTTTCCAAGGCTTTCCGGGATCTGAGATCCCTAGCCGCACTCCCGCTCTCTCTGTACCTCCCAAGGAGAAGGGAAAGAGAGAACCGAAGACTCTGTCTAAGTCGACTTCTAGAAAGTCGTCTTCGTCTTCTTCGGCTAGGAAGTCATCGACTTCTTACGCCGACGCGGTGAGGCTAAGCCAAGCTCTTCCCAGTCGAAGAGTTCTAGAGGCAAGCTTCGAAGGAGAAAGCTCGCGCTACCTCCGAGTCGTTGCCTTCTCCCGCCTCCGTTGCCCCCTCTCCGGCTATGCCGGCAGGGGTAGCAAGCACCAGCTCCTGCGTTCCTTCTCCTGTCTCACCAGGAATGATGGAGCAGGTAGGGTGATGGTGGGTTCTCAAATCTCAGCTTGGGGAACCCGCTTTGAGCAGATGTTCGCACAATTGTCGAGCACTCTGTCTCAAACTGGACAGACCGTCCAAGAACTCTCGAATAGAGTAAAGAGAGACTGAGGATCGGATGTCTGGGCTATCCCAGGCTCCTCCCCCAGTATCCCCTGCTTCTAGCACGGGATCATCCAACTCCCGTCTTACGACTCTCTGCCAGCTTTCTCTATGGAGAATCCATGGAGAGTAGCGGCCTATGCTCCCTTTAAGGACGGGATGATTTCGATCCCGGAGTTTGGCACTCGAAGGATTGAGGACTTCGAGTTCTATCCTCCGGGTCTGTCACAGCCTTTCATCGGGTATGCTAGGCTGACACCAACGGCTCTTACAAGGGAGGACAAGATCTCGAAGGAGTCTGTCCTCTACAGTAGAGACCACGCCCAACGGGAAGGGAATGGGTTCACTGCCTTGAGGACTGGGAGTGTACGAATACTAAACTCCAGGCCTATAAGAGCCATTCACTATTTTCGCCACGGAAGAGGAGGTCTCTCTTCCGTTCGCCACGAAATTGGTGGAGAAGGCTCTTCAGGCAGTCCTCAAGGATGAGCCCCTTCCGCAGTTGAGAGAGTCGGAGTCCACTTCTCCACTCTTTCCCGCCTTCGGAGAGTTATGGGAAAAACCTGCCTGCTACTTTCACGCAGGGTAAACTCAAGCCGGACTGCGCTATGGACCAGTTCGGTGAGAAGTTGCCTAGGCTGCCGGACTCCCTAATCCAGGCAGAGTTCGATGCGCGGACTAGGTTTGGCAGGTCCCTTAACTCTATCATAATCACGGAAATGGCTGCACTGACTTATGCGAACGAACCGCTATTTAAGATCTTAGCGAAATCACAATTTCACACGGTTTTGCTAGACGCTTTTGACTTCTTCCAAGCCAGGAAGAACTGTCGGAAGCATGTTCTTCAAGAGTGTACTATCAGGCACGAGCCTAATAGACTCTTATCTGCCAGCATGTGGGGGAGCGGATCTCTTCCCAGAGTCAGCAGTGAACGAAGTTCATCACGAAGCTGCTAGACTCAACCAGAGCCTTAGAGCTAGGTGGGGCATTTCCTCTAAGAGGAAACAGGAATCCGTTCCTACTGCTGGCAAGAAACCAAAGAAGGCTGGTAAGAGATTCCAGCCATACAAAAAACTCCAGCCTCAGCAGCAGTTTGTGCAGGCGGTCCCAGTCACCCAACAAGGACAACCTGCTACAGCTAAACAAACTCAGCCGTTCCTCCTGGTGCCCCAGCAATCCCAGCCTTCGACCTCCTATGCCATCTCGCCTGCCTTTAACCCTGCTTATGAGGTTCAAGGCTACTCTCAATCGAGGGGTAGGGCGAGAGGTTACTTTCGTCACCGTGGCGCAGGAAGGGGCGCAAGGAGTAAACAGTTCAGAGGAGGGCGTGGTGGCCAACCCGCCCATCAGCAATGAGGTTCTCCAGGTAGGAGGGAGGCTGTTCCTTTTCCGCCACAGGTGGGGGTTCAGCAGTTGGGCACAGAGCATAGTGTCCAAAGGATTAGGCTGGAGCTGGATCCAAGATCCTCCTCCAATCAAATCATTCCATCAGCTACCGTCAGAGGAATGATAGATTACGCGGAAGAACTCCTTCAGAAAGGAGCTATTGCGAGAGTCAAGCATCTAAAATTTCAAGGTCGCTTATTCAGCGTTCCAAAGAAAGGCTCAACAAAAAGAAGGGTAATCTTAGACTTGTCAAAGCTAAACTCTTTCATTCGCTGCGACAAGTTCAAGATGCTTACCCTCTCGCAAGTAAGGACCTTACTGCCGCGTGGAGCCGTCACATGCTCCATCGATCTTACAGACGCATACTATCATATCCCTATAGCCAGGCACTTCCGCCCATTCCTAGGATTCAGGCTAGGAAATCAGACATTCTCATTCAAAGTGATGCCCTTCGGTCTGAATGTAGCCCCCAGGGTATTCACAAAGATAGCAGAAGTGGTTGTACAACAATTGAGAGCTCAGGGAATCATGGTAGCGGCATACCTCGACGATTGGTTAATCTGGCACCAACAGTCGAGGAATGTCTCAAAGCTACCAAAAAGGTAGTTCACTTTCTGGAGCATCTGGGGTTCCAGATACAAAACGAAATCCAGACTTGTTCCGGAATCTCGTTTTCAGTGGCTGGGAATCCAGTGGGATTTGTCCTCCCACAATCTATCAATTCCAGTAGCCAAACAGAAGGAAATAGCAAAATCTGTCAGGCAATTTCTCAAGTGCAAACAAACGTCAAGAAGAAACCAGGAGAGAATCCTAGGGTCTCTTCAGTTTGCTTCAGTAACAGATATCCTTCTGAAAGCAAGGCTGAAAGATATAAATCGAATTTGGCGGTCAAGAGCAAACTCCAAATATCGAGACAAGTTGTCAGTAATCCCACAGATCCTCCGCAACCAACTACGGCCTTGGTCAAAAGTAAAGAACTTAGCCAAGAAAGTACCCTTCAATATCCCCTCCCAGTGTTAACCATTCACACGGATGGCATCCCTGGTCCGGGTGGGGGGGATACTCTCAGTTCAAAACAGGTTCAGGGGACTTGGTCAGTTCAATTTCGCCAGCTCCACATAAACGTGTTGGAAGCAATGGCAGTATTTCTTACTCTGAAGAGACTTGCTTCCCCCGAAGAAGTCTCATCTAAGGCTAGTTTTGGACAGTGCAGTGGTAGTTCATTGCATCAACAGAGGAGGATCCAAATCCAAGCATGTGAATCATGTCATGATAGCCATCTTTGCATTAGCAAACAAACACAAATGGCATCTGTCTGCCACTCACCTGGCAGGAGTAAGGAATGTGATAGCAGACGCCCTGTCCCGGTCAGTTCCTCTGGAATCAGAGTGGTCTCTGGACGACGGGTCATTCCAGTGGGTAAGCCGGAGAGTCCCAGGTCTCCAAGTGGATCTCTTCGCCTCACAAGCGAACCACAAGCTCCCTTGCTATGTGGCCCCCAACCTGGACCCTCTGGCTTATGCCACGGACGCCCTGTCGTTGGATTGGAATCAGTGGAGGAGAATTTACGTTTTTCCTCCAGTGAATCTTCTCCTGAAAGTCCTAGACAAACTAAGGTCTTTCAAAGGGATAGTAGCTCTGATTGCACCGGACTGGCCCAAGAGCAACTGGTATCCACTTCTCTTGGATTGGGTCTCCGACCTCAACGGATCCCCAATCCCAAACTATCACAATCAGTACAAATGAGGACTGTGTTCGCTTCCTCAGGAACTCTCCAGACCCTAACTTTATGGACTTCATGAAGTTTGCGGCTAATAAAGATGCTAACATTGATCCACAGAATATTCTCTTCCTGGAATCAGATAAGAGGAGTCAACCATCAGACAATATGACTCAGCTGTTAAGAAATTAGCATCTTTCTTGAGAGAATCGAACACTACAACCATGACAGTTAATTTGGCTATATCCTTTTTCAGATCTTTATTTGAAAAAGGTTTAGCAGCTAGCACGATTACCACTCACAAGTCGGCTTTGAAGAAAATCTTTCAAGTAGGTTTTCAGATAGATTTAACTGAATCTTATTTCACATCTATCCCTAAAGCCTGTGCTAGACTTAGACCTTCTCAGAGGCCTACTACAGTTTCATGGTTCTTGAATGATGTTCTCAAACTAGCTTCAGATACTGACAACTCATCTTGTACATTCATAATGCTCCTGAGGAAGACTCTATTCTTTTATTAAGCCTAGCCTCAGGAGCAAGAATTTCAGAACTGTCGGCTCTATCCAGAGATGCGGGTCATGTGGAATTCCTCCCATCAGGAGAAGTTCTACTTGCTCCGGATCGTAGCTTTTTAGCCAAAAATGAAGATCCTCTTGCAAGGTGGGGGCTCCTTGGAAGGTTATCCCACTTCCACAGGATCCTTCTCTCTGCCCAGTATCAACCCTTAGAGCCTTTCTATCTCGTACTTCTTCTAGATCCTCGGGTGCTCTCTTCATGAGAGAAAAAGGTGGTACTTTGTCAGTTAAAGGTATTAGGCAACAAATCCTTTACTTCATTAAACAAGCCAACCCTGAGTCATTCCCAAGAGCACATGATATCAGGGGAGTAGCCACCTCTATTAACTATTTCCAACATATGAACTTTGAGGATCTTAGGAAGTATACTGGATGGAAATCCCCGACAGTCTTTAAACGGCATTATTTAAAGTCCTTGGAATCTTTAAAGTTTTCAGCAGTAGCAGCGGGAAACATAGTTTCCCCTGATACTGCTTAGTAGTTGTAGTATTGATCCAGGTCTCCTTTCTACCTACTTCAACCAACATGCCTCAACCTATCACCAGGCTACTCATCATTATAGCCTTAGCCGTTGTGTGTTATAGTGGTTTGTCCCTTATTTTTTGCTAGGGACAACCACATTGGTACTGATATGTACCCCAGTGGTCCTAACCTTATTTTTATGCTAGGTTAGGCCACAATATGTTTGTGTAAATTTCCATTTAACTTGTGATAACTTCAGTCACAATGTGTTTGTATATATTTGAATTACTTATTTTATTTGTATTAATGATGGAATTGAGTGTACCTACCCTTATTTTTATGCTAGGGTAGGACACATGTATGTATATAATTGTACCTATATATTCTAATTAAGTAAATTCAAACTATTTTCTTTGTTTTACATGCATATTATATTATTGTTACTACCATTTAAGTACTTTAAGTTTACTAACATTCTGTTATTGTTTACCATAGTTAGTTTAAGTACTTATTTTGTATGCTGTATTTGATTTACTTATATTATATCCATCATTTTAACAGGTTTTTCATTTTTCCTTTTCCATCTTGTCTGTTTCTCTGGTACTCTTTCATAGGCCGACACGAGCTGAGCCCAGAAAAGGGATTTTGACGAAGGAAAAATCTATTTCTGGGTGATTGGCTCGTGTCGCCCTATGAAACCCATCCCCTTTTTTATGGTTTGTTTTCCCCCCCTTGCAGGACAAGATGTATTTATGTTTTTATTAAGGATGACCGCTAGGGGCGCTGCTGTCCGTGGCGTCCTCTAGTAGTAGTAGTAGAGGCTGCATCGCCCGTTGGTATCAGCTCTCTCTTGGGGGGATTTTGATAGGGAAGTTCTAATTGGTGTCTGTCTCGTGGTAGTGTTCCACACTCGCCCCTATTTCATACCGACACTTCTTTTTAAGAGTGAGCGAGTCAGTTTTACTGACATTTTCTTAATTTTGTTTTTCTCTGGTAATTTTAGGCTAATTTTACCTAGAAAGAATGATATTAAGGATACTTTCATAGGGCGACACGAGCCAATCACCCAGAAATAGATTTTCCTTCGTCAAAATCCCTTTATGATGAAATTTATAAAAAAAACAGGAATTTGTAGATATTTCTCATAGAAAAATACAGTGAATAGGTGAATTTTCCGCAAATAATGGGGGAAAAATGTTCGAGAGAGGAATCTGCGAATGTGTGAGTCCGCAAATCCAGAGAACTCGAATACGTACGGGGTGTCCACTGTATTATGAATCTGAGCTAGTACGCTGAGTATGGTGTGTACTAAAGGGATTTTGACGAAGGAAAAATCTATTTCTGGGTGATTGGCTCGTGTCGCCCTATGAAAGTATCCTTAATATCATTCTTTCTAGGTAAAATTAGCCTAAAATTACCAGAGAAAAACAAAATTAAGAAAATGTCAGTAAAACTGACTCGCTCACTCTTAAAACAAAAAGAAGTGTCGGTATGATATAGGGGCGAGTGTGGAACACTACCACGAGACAGACACCAATTAGAACTTCCTATCAGAATCCCCTCAAGAGAGAGCTGATACCAACGGGCGATGCAGCCTCTACTACTACTACTAGAGGACGCCACGGACAGCAGCGCCCCTAGCGGACATCCTTAATCAAAACAGCTAAATACATCTTGTCCTGCAAGGGGGGGTTTCATAGGGCGACACGAGCCAATCACCCAGAAATAGATTTTTCCTTCGTCAAAATCCCTTTTCTGGGCTCAGCTCGTGTCGGCCTATGAAAGAGTACCAGAGAAACAGACAAGATGGTAAAAAAGGAACAATGAAAAACAGTGTAAAATGATGGATATAATATAAGTAAATCAATTACAGCATACAGATTAAGCACTTAAACTAACTTATATTAAACAGTAAAATAATAGAACGTTAGTAATCTTAAAGTACTTAAATGGTAATTACAGTAAATTACAGAGCTGCATGTAATATAAAGAAAAAAGGGGATTTACTTAATAAAATTACAAGATATACACATTCATGTGCCCTACCCACCCTAGCAAAAATAAAAAGTAAGGGTAGGTTACACTGAAATCCATCATTAATACAAAATAGTGCAAAAATATATACAACAAAACATTGTGACTGAAGTTCCACCTAATACAAAAATGGTGAAATAATAATACAAACATATTGTGTCCTACCCTAGCATAAAAATAAGGGTAGGTACACTGAAGTACATTATTAGTACAAATGTGGATGTCCCTAGCAAAAAAATAAGGGACAATCCACTATATGATTCAACGGCTAAGGCTATGATGTTTGAGTAGCCTGGCGATAGGGTGAGGCATGTTGGCTGATGTAGGTAGAAAGGAGACCTGGATTTAAACTACAACTACTATACAGTATCAGGGGAAACTATGTTTCCCGCTGCTACTGCTGAAAACTTTAAAGATTCCAAGGACTTTAAATAATGCCGTTTAAAAGAGGGGGCTGTCGGGGATTCCATCCAGTATACTTTCTAAGATCCTCAAAGTTCATATGTTGAAAATAATTAATGGAGGTGGCTACTCCCCTGATATCATGTGCTTTTGGGAATGACTCAGGGTTGGCTTGTTTAATGAAGTAAAGGATTTGCTGTCTAATGCCTTTTACTGATAAAGTACCACCTTTTTCTCTCATGAAGAGAGCACCTGAGGATCTAGAAGAAGTACGAGATAGAAAGGCTCTAAGAGTTGATACTGGGCAGAGAGAAGGATCCTGTGGAAGTGGGATAACTTTCCAAGGAGCCCACCTTGCAAGAGGATCCTCATTTTTGGCTAAAAAGCTACGATCTGGAGCAAGTAGAACTTCTCCTGATGGGAGGAATTCCACATGACCCGCATCCCTGGATAGAGCCGACAGTTCTGAAATTCTAGCTCCTGAGGCTAGGCTTAATAAGAATAATGTCTTCCTCAGGAGCATTATGAATGTACAAGATGAGTTGTCAGTATCTGAAGCTAGTTTGAGGACATCATTTAAGAACCATGAAACTGTAGTAGGCCTCTGAGAAGGTCTAAGTCTAGCACAGGCTTTAGGGATAGATGTGAAATAAGATTCAGTCAGATCTATCTGAAAACCTACTTGAAAAATTTCTTCAAAGCCGATTTATGAGTGGTAATCGTGCTAGCTGCTAAACCTTTTTCAAATAAGGATCTGAAAAAGGATATAGCCAAATTAACTGTCATGGTTGTAGTGTTCGATTCTCTCAAGAAAGATGCTAATTTTTTAACAGCTGAGTCATATTGTCTAATGGTTGACTCTCTCTTATCTGATTCTAGGAAGAGAATATTCTGTGGATCAATGTCAGCATCTTTATTAGCCGCAAACTTCATAAAGTCCATAAAGTTAGGGTCTGGAGAGTTCCTGAGGAAGCGAACACAGTCCTCATTGTACTGATTGTGATAGCTTGGGATTGGGGATCCGTTGAGGTCGGAGACCCAATTCCAGAAGAAGAGGATACCAGTTGCTCTTGGGCCAGTCCGGTGCAATCAGAGCTACTATCCCTTTGAAAGACCTTAGTTTGTTTAGGACTTTCAAGAGAAGATTCACTGGAGGAAAAACATAAATTCTCCTCCACTGATTCCAATCCAACGACAGGGCGTCCGTGGCATAAGCCAGAGGGTCCAGGTTGGGGGCCACATAGCAAGGGAGCTTGTGGTTCGCTTGTGAGGCGAAGAGATCCACTTGGAGACCTGGGACTCTCCGACTTACCCACTGGAATGACCCGACGTCCAGAGACCACTCTGATTCCAGAGGAACTGACCGGGACAGGGCGTCTGCTATCACATTCCTTCCTCCTGCCAGGTGAGTGGCAGACAGATGCCATTTGTGTTTGTTTGCTAATGCAAAGATGGCTATCATGACATGTAAAATAACGTACAATTAGGGTATATCCTTAAAATAAAAATAATAAAACAACCTCTCTCCGCCCGTCTACTAGAAGAGTGCGTAGGTAAGGAGTAAGCTCCCTTCCGGTAGCGGGGGAGAGATATAAGGATATAGTAGGCAAGCAACCGACCACTCGTAGTACCCACCCCGCCCGCTAGCGGAGCCAGTAACCTATAATCAAAGGTGCCCCGGCTGCGACGGAAGGCTCCTTTCGTATAGCAAGGGAGGTGGCTGAGCAACTGGGGAGGGGGGGAGGAAGGTCTCGGCGAAACACGGCGGGAGCGAGAAAAGGGGGAGGGATGGCCTACTCCTCCCCGCCTCACCAACTACCCGCATGGAGACCCGGTACCTCATGAGTGGTCGCCCTATACCCCCCGCTGGAAGGAACCCTTGGTCACCTCCGAGAGGATGAGAGAAGGCGACTGAGGTTGTTATAACAACCAAGGGGTCCCCCAGCTCCTCCCTATACCAGAAAGGGAGGGTAGGGGCAGGGTAAGGTGCTAAGGAACACGTGACCGCAAGTGGCCTAGGCCGCGAGCAACACAACCGTGAGAGGGCCACGTGAACCAAGCTGTACCAATACAAGGAACAAGCACCTAGGCTAGCCTAACACCCTAAATAAAATAAATATATACATCGAAAAAGGGGGAAGAGACACTTTTAGTAAAAGAGAAAGAAGCCCAGGAGGAGGCAGACTGTTCCAAGAAACAGAAGCCTACTCGGAGCCAGCGATAGCCGATGTAGAGCAAGAGCCGGGATGCTGGGTCAGAATAAAATAATAGCCCTAAATACCAAGCTAAGAGAATGGTAGGAGGGCTAAACTAGCTAAAACTCGATGTAAAACAATGAACGTGATAAAGTAAGCCCATAAGTATAAGAAGTCCCAGTATGGAGGACCGGGAATTCTTACGAGGCAGCATGGCCGCCACGAGACAACCGGGGAACCGTATATGACCTATTAAGAGGAAAATACTGGTACCCGGAAGATAAAACTGTGGTAAATATTACTTATGAGTTACTTAACTTAGCCGTGGCAATTGCAGAGCGTTCCATCGTAGATTACAAGGATAAATCCCAAAAAGCACAGCACAAGAAAAATGGCGACTTGTTGCTAGCGCTAAAATTAAGGATGTCCGCTAGGGCGCTGCTGTCCGTGGCGTCCTCTAGTAGTAGTAGTAGAGGCTGCATCGCCCGTTGGTATCAGCTCTCTCTTGGGGGGATTCTGATAGGAAGTTCTAATTGGTGTCTGTCTCGTGGTAGTGTTCCACACTCGCCCCTATATCATACCGACACTTCTTTTTAAGAGTGAGCGAGTCAGTTTTACTGACATTTTCTTAATTTTGTTTTTCTCTGGTAATTTTAGGCTATTTTACCTAGAAAGAATGATATTAAGGATACTTTCATAGGCCGACACGAGCTGAGCCCAGAAAAGAAATTTTGTCCAAGTCAATGCAAAATTACGTACTACTGTTATGAAAATAAGCTCAACAAGCAGGGTTTTGATATTTATGCCCATTTATTGGGCAAATAGCATAAAACTCAGTACAGCAGGCACCCCCTGTATTTGCAAACACAGCTTCGCGGATTTCTCTCTGAACCATATCTACCATTATTCGTGGGAAATTCGCTTATTTGCGGTATTTTTGTATGAGAAATATCCAGAAATTCCTGTTTTTTTATCAATTTCATCATAAAATGCACTTTTTGTGATAAAGCTATTAAAAAAACTAGGTATGAAAATTTTTAGTGGGTTTTTCTTGAGTTTTAACTAACAAACTAGGAGGTTTTAAGCATTTTTACAGGGGTTCCAACTATTTGCGGATTCCAAACATTTGGGGGGGTGGGGGGGATGTCGGGGGGGATAGTACGCATCCTCCGGTAATACCTGGGGACCACCACTGTACAGGCACTGTACTATAAGGAAATTAAGATTTGAAATACAGGGCCTTGAATAGTTAATAACATAAATACGTAGATGGTAGTTTTGGTAAATAACTTCCTCACAGTATTAGGATGGATATTCATACACTGCATTGCTAGGATGATAACTTAGCAGATGCAGCTGGGAAAGTTTTAAAAATGAAAATAAAATAACCACGTATAAAGTACATGAAACAACAGTTGTAGATACCAACTGCAGAGTATGTAGTATATGCAGGACAAATAATTTTTGTACATGAACTTCCCTGACAGATATATACTTAGCTATAGTCTCCGACGTTCCCGACAGAATTTCAAATCTCGCGGCACACGCGACAGGTAGGTCAGGTGGTCTACCTTACCCGCCGCTGGGTGGCGGATGTACGAACCAATCCCCCTTGCTTGTCAGATTTTTCTCTGTCGCGGGAACGATAACAACTGTTGTCGGTTCCTCTCGATAGTTTTTCGATTCTCGCTTGCCTGGAGTTAATTTGGACTTCTTTTGGTGACGTATTCGCTTTGTTTGGCTTGGCATACGCTAATTGTGGACCGTTTTGATTTTGATTTTGATTTTCTTTAACGATGTCTGACCTAGATTCAGTAGTTAAAACTTCTGTTTTGTTTAGGATTTGCGTGAATGAAGGATGTAAGGTGAGGTTGCCGAAAGCTTCGGTGGACCCTCACACGGTTTGCATGAAATGCAGGGGGAATGAATGTTCTTTTGCTAACCCTTGTAGTGAATGTAAGGTTTTGAATGAAGAAGAATATAAGGCTCTCTCTTCTTATGTTAGGAAGTTGGAACGTGATAGAGTACGTAAGGCTTCCTCTAGAAGTTCTAGTAGGTCTAGAATGAGTGAGTTGGATGTGGATCCTAATACTAATGTAGAATTAGAACCTTCTTCCCAAGTTGCAGCCCCTGCTCCCCGCACCGAAGCCGAAGATTCGCCTTCGGAGGCGGCAGCTCTAAGAGCCACGATTCTATCTATGGATCAGAAGATTTGTCAGTTGGAAGGTAAGGAGAGTGTTAGTGATCAGTGCAGTGTCCCCAGTGTTGTGGAGGGTGTGTCTGACCGGCTCCTTAGTGCCTCTAGGCCTAGACCTCTTCCAGACTCCCAGTTCCAGTGGAGTAGGAAAGTCGAAAGCCGCAAGAGGGCTAGGGAGAACCCCACCGGTCAGGCGTACCCCTCGGCAGATCCGAAGTATGCTCCCAGGCTGCCTCGGATCGCTACAAGAAGGAGCTCCTACGCCAATGCTTCTCCTCTTCGTCTTCTCCCTCTCCGAAGAGAGGTTGGAACTCCCCGGATGCGTCGCGCCCGTTGAAGAGGGCTTGGAAGGCTCCCTGCAGTCCTTTGGCTTCTAGTCTGGAGGTTTTCCCGGAAGAATCGTCGGTGGAGGCGAAGAAACCCAAGAAATCCTGTGATCGTTCTTCTTCTCGCGCTCCTCGCTCTGCGCCTGCTTCCAAGGAAGAACAAGATTCTCCTACGAGAGTACTCGCGGGACTTCAAGCTCAGATCACGGCGCTAGCAGATTCTCTAGCAGTTAGATCATGTAGGAAGAAGGACGTTTCTCTTCCGATCAAGAGATCTAGGCGCCGCTCTTCAGAGGATCGTTCTCCTCTTTTTAGGCGGTCTCCTTCATATGAGGAGGTTTCGTATGAAGGTAGGGGCTCACATGAGCGCCCTCGCTCTCCTGGCTCTCTTTCGACTTCAAGGCGCCAAACATCGGTAGGACGCTCTATGGAGAAAGAAGTTTTTTCTCCAGATTGGATTCCCGCTTCCGGTAAGCGCACTGCACCTGCTCATCACGCTATTTCTTCGACTCCCTCGCGTGGGACTTTTCCTCAGCAGCCTCAAGATCCTAGAAGGCGCCCTTATCCAAGTAGGCGTTCTTCTTCCAGATGTCGCTCTCCTCGAGTGTCGGATCGTGACTTCTCTCCTTACAGGCGTCAAGAGTCTGGTAGGAGTCGTGTGCATGATAGACGGCCTGCTGTTAGCCGCTCCCCGCAAGGTAGGCGCCAAGAGCCTACTGCACGTCGATCTCCTAGTAGGCGCTCGTCTCTTTTAAGGCGTCCTACACCTGATTATTCTCCTCGGGGCAGACAACAAGAGTCTTTCAAGCGCCCTTCTCCGTGTAGGCGCTCTCCCTCTTCTAGGCGCACTACTCCTGACCGTTCGTCTCTTGTTAGGCACCAGGAATCTCGGAAGCGCCCTTCGCCAGGTAGGCGCTCGTTAGCTTTGAAGCGCCCTTCTCCTGAATGTTACCCTCTTGTTAGACGTCAAGAGTCTCGCAAGCAGCCTTCTCCTAGTAGGCGCATTTCGCCTTCCAGTCGAACTTCCGTTGATCGTACTCAACTGGACAAGTATGGAGAGCCATGCAAGCGCTCTGCTCCCGATAGGCGCTCTTCTCCTGGCAGCCGCTCGCCTCAGGATAGGCGCAAAGAGTCTAGCAGGCGCTCGCCTCCTCGTAAGCGCCCTGTGGATGTTTCCAAGGATTCTCGGAGTAGGAGCCCTACCTCTCCTTCTGCTGAGATTCCGTCTACCTCGAAGAGGGAGTCTCATCGTAGACAACCCAGATCTTCTCATCGTTCTCCAGTGGATGTGAACTCTTCTACGAGAGGGCGTTCTCCAACCTCTCGCTCAACTCCTACTAGGATCCCTTCGTCACCTAAGGATCTTCCGCGCTCGCCTCGACAAGACGTCCTAGAAGGTTCGGATGAGGAACCGAACACTTCTGCTGCTGTGTCTTCTTACAAGAAGCTTACAGAGCTACTTTTGCAAGTTTTTGGGGATTCCCTTACTCCTACGGCTCCTCCTTCTCCTCACTCACTTTTTTCAACGGCGAAGACAGCGAAGAGTTCTTCTTGTGTGAGGATGAAGCCAACTCTTTCAATGAAGAAGGCACTTAGGAGTTTTGGTTCCTGGATGGCTTCCAAAGAAGAAGTGGGGAAAACGATGTTCGCTTTTCCTCCTTCGAAGTTATCAGGACGCGCTGGTTTCTGGTACGAAACAGGAGAGTCCTTAGGATTGGGTATACCGTCTTCGGCTGATTCGGTTTTTTCGGCGCTGGTAGATTCGACAAGGAGAGCTGCCCTTAACTCTGCAAAGACGACTTGGGCAATGAATGAACTAGATCACATGCTAAAAGGCATGTTTAGAGTGCTGGAGGTATTTAACTTCCTTGATTGGTCGTTGGGGGTCCTAGCAAGAAAATTGAAGTGCCAGAGTCATTTTCGCCAGAAGATCTCATGTGTTTTGTCTTGTATGGACAAGTCGGTAAGAGACGGAGCGAGTGAAATCGCCTCCCTGTATGGGGCCCCGCCGGGATCGTGAAGAAGAGGTCCGTTTATTGTTCCTTCTTAACGAAGTCTGTCTCCCATGCCCAGAGGTCTTCTTTGCTGTTTGCTCCTCTGTCCGCTCAGTTGTTCCCTAAACATCTAGTGCAGGACATTTCGAGATTGCTTTCGGCTAAAGCCACCCAGGACCTTTTGGCGCAGTCGGCAAGAAAACCTCGCCCTTCCTTCCCTACCAAGGCTAAGAAGGAAAAGTCAGGTGTTCGAGAACCCTTTCGAGGGGCGTCTTCCTCAAGAACCTCTACGTTTAGAGGTCGTAGACCTTCAAGAAGGGGTAAGACTTTCGCCAAGTCAGTTAAAGCCCCCAAATAACTTGCAAGTCCTTCAAACAACGGTGGGCGCCAGACTCTTAGAGTTTGCAGAAGTCTGGGCCCAAAAAGGGGCGGATCCTTGGACCCTTTCAATTTTGAGGAGAGGTTACCTCATCCCTTTCGTCGAAAGACCTCCCTTGACGACCATCCCAAGGGAGCTGACGGCCAGGTACAGAGACCCCATCATGAATCAAGCTCTCCATCTAGCAGTAGATCAGATGCTGGAGAAGGGGGCTATCGAACTAGTGACAGACCATCGTTCATCGGGCTTCTACAACCGCCTTTTCCTAGTTCCGAAGTCCTCAGGGGGATGGAGACCGGTGTTGGACGTAAGCGCCCTGAACTTCTTCGTAGAAAAGAAGAAGTTCACGATGGAAACACCTTCATCAGTGCTGGCAGCACTTCGTCCAGGGGACTGGATGGCTTCCTTGGATTTACAGGACGCTTACTTCCACGTACCGATCCATCCTTCCTCGAGGAAGTTTCTCAGATTCATGATGGGGGGGAAAATTTTTCAGTTCAGGGCTCTGTGTTTCGGCCTCTCGACGGCCCCTCAAGTGTTCACGGGGATTTTGAGGAATGTAGCTCAATGGCTTCATTTGAAAGGGGTGAGGATATCCATGTACCTCGACGATTGGCTGATAAGGGCCAATTCAGAAGATCGTTGTTTGAAGGACTTACAAGTAACACTAGAATTGACGAAGGCGTTGGGACTTCTCGTCAATTTCAAGAAGTCGTCACTAATTCCCGAGCAAGAGTGTGTATCTCGGGATACAGATGAACTCTCTGAGTTTTCTGGCTTTTCCCTCTCAGGAAAGGATAGCCCGAGGATTCGAGAGAGTAACAACCTTCTTAGGGAAAGAAGTATGCACAGTGAGGGAGTGGATGAGTCTGCTGGGGACGCTCTCGCTGGAGCAATTCGTTTCCCTAGGAAGGTTGCACCTGAGACCGCTCCAATTCTTTCTTCATCGGAATTGGAGTCGTCGTTCTCAGGATTTGATGTTCTCCCTGTCGTTATCCCAGGACGTCAAGAAACATCTATGTTGGTGGACAGATCCCAACCTCTTTGCGAAGGGACTGTCTCTTCAATCCCAGACCCCCAACCTGGTGGTGTTCTCCGACGCGTCGGACACGGGGTGGGGGGCAACTCTGGGAACCAGCGAAGTGTCAGGTACCTGGGTGGGGGACCAGGTAGCCTGGCACATCAACAGAAAGGAGTTGATGGCTGTGTGGTTGGCTCTGAAGGCTTTCGAGCCCAAAGTCAGAAGATCGGTAGTGCAGGTCAACGCGGACAACACTACAGCTCTGGCATATATCAGGAAACAGAGGGGGACGCATTCCTTCTCCCTGTACGAGACAGCAAGAGACCTTCTTCTGTGGGCAGAAGAAAGGGGAATCAAGCTTCTCACCAGGTTCGTGCAGGGAGAAAGGAATGTAAGAGCAGATCTCCTCAGCAGGAAAGATCAGGTCCTTCCCACAGAGTGGACCCTTCATCTGGATATATGCCAGAGCCTGTGGAAGTTATGGGGCAGGCCACACATAGACCTCTTTGCCACGTCAAAGAACAAGAGACTGGATCCTTACTGCTCTCCGATATCGGATCCAGAGGCATTAGCAATAGATGCTCTTCTTTCTGACTGGAGCGGACTCGACGTCTACGCGTTTCCCCCCTTCAAGATCCTGGGGCTAACCATCAAGAAGTTCGTAGAGTCTGATTCAACGAGAATGACCTTAATCGCTCCCTTTTGGCCGGCCCAAGAATGGTTCACAGAGGTACTGGAATGGTTAGTGGACCTTCCAAGATCGCTCCCGCTAAGGAGCGATCTACTCAGACAACCCCACTTCGACAGGTACCACAAAAATCTCCTCGCTCTCAGTCTGACTGGCTTCAGACTGTCCAAAGTTTGGTCAGAGCGAAAGGCTTTTCAGCAACAGCTGCTAAAGCAATCGCAAGAGCGAGGAGACCTTCCACCTTGCGTGTATACCAGTCAAGTGGGATGTCTTCAGACGTTGGTGCAAGAGGAAGAACATTTCCTCTTCCAGTACCTCTGTGACCCAAATTGCGGATTTCCTTATTTTCCTCAAAGAAGAGTGTCATCTTGTTGTGTCAACTATTAAAGGATACCGCAGTATGTTGGCGGCGGTATTTCGGCATAGAGGCTTAAATATATCCGATGATAAGGACCTGCATGATCTTATTAGATCATTTGAAACCATTAAGCGTCCTCATGTGGTACCGAACTGGAATCTAGACGTAGTTCTGCAATTCCTTGGATCGTCTAGATTCGAACCTCCTGGCTTAGCCTCTTTCAAGGACCTGACGAAGAAGGCTCTCTTCCTTTTGGCCCTAGCTACAGCTAAGAGGGTGAGTGAGCTCCAAGCTATTGAGGGCAATGTCGGGTTTAAGGAAGATTCTATGGTGTGTTCGTTTCTTCCATGGTTTTTCGGGAGGGCAAGGAATGAAAACCCATCACGCCCTTGGCCCAGGAGCTTTGAAGTTCGTAGTTTTATCTTTTCTAGTAGGGGAAGAGCCTGAAAGAACTCTTTGCCCTATGAGAATTATGAAGTATTTCCTTAAGAGGAAGGAACAACTTAAGGCTAATCAAGATGTGCTTTGGTGCTCCGTAAAGGACCCCACTCGGCCCATGTCGAAGAATGCTCTTTCCTTTTTTCTGAGAAGCCTTATTACAGAGGCACATGTTGCCTGTAAGGAAGAACATTTTAGACTACTGAAAGTGAAAGCTCACGAGGTGAGAGCCATTGCAACTTCGCTTGCATTCAAGAAAAATATGTCTGTGCGGAACTTGATGGAGGCGACTTTTTGGAGATGCCAATCGGTTTTTGCAAACCACTACCTACGTGATGTAAAAATCACATATGATAAATGCTTCGCCTTGGGTCCTTTCGTATCGGCGGATTCGGTGCTGGGGCAGGGAGCTGAAACTTATCCTGTGTAAATTTTTTATATGTTACCCTATATTTTATATTGGTGTTTTTTGGTTGTCTGAAAGAGGTTGCAGGAGGCACCTCTTTTTGTCGTAATATTAACCCTTTGTATTTTGGTTAGGTGGTCTGGTGGTTTTTGGCTCTTTGCAGAGGTAGTGGTAAGGATCTGTTATGTAAGCGGACAAGGTCCCTCTAACAGGATCCGACTTGGATTCTACCACAATAGGGGATCACATATCCCAGTGGTAGATCCGAGAGTCTTTCAGCATCAGGTCACGTCCTAGCTGTAGCTCTCCAGGCAATGCAGACTCAGAGACAGTATCTATGAAGTCTTCATCCTGAAAAGGTGAGAACCAAGGTTTTTATATCCTACAACATTAGTTGTTTCCCGTCTTACCTGTATTATTTAGCTGTCTCTTACCCTCCACCAAGGGTGCCAATCAGCTAAGTATATATCTGTCAGGGAAGTTCATGTACAAAATTGATATTGTTAAACTACAATAAAGTTTTGTACATACTTACCTGGCAGATATATACTTAGCTATAGTCTCCAACGTTCCCGACAGAATTTCAAATCTCGCGGCACACGCGACAGGTAGGTCAGGTGGTCTACCTTACCCGCCGCTGGGTGGCGGATGTACGAACCAATCCCCCTTGCTTGTCAGATTTTTCTCTTCCACCTGTCTCCTGAGGGGAGGCTGGGTGGGCCATTAATTGTATATATCTGCCAGGTAAGTATGTACAAAACTTTATTGTAGTTTAACAAGATCATTTTTTCAAGCAGAATTTTTGGCTCTTATGAGGATAAAAAGCTGGAGTTGTATATGGTACACCACTGGCACAAGGTGGTTCTGTCTTTGAAACCTGGTAATAAGAAGTTAACTAGCATTAAGCATGTGATGGGATGGAGAACTGCCCACTAACTTTACTGTCAACCCCAAATTTTTTTCCACCTGTATTTGAGTCAAACTGAACAGAACTTTGGTTGTGAAAGTTATTTATATATTTGTTTAGTATTTATAGTTTGTTTTGTGGTTGTTCTGTATGCTAGGGATTCTATATTGGTGATTTGATTATTTTGTTGATTTATCTTGCTTTTAGTTACTTGTCCCATTATATACTAAGTCCGTGGAGGGTGATGGAGTTTCTCTGCACTCATACAACAACTGAGGTGGGTGATTGAGGATGTACGGCAAAGATCTTTTCTATCCTGGTTCCCTTTGCCCTGTGACCATATGTTTCTTTTATTTTCACAGTCCTGGTAATTCGTGGAAGTCTTTCTGGTCAACTTTAAGGTTTACCAGTACTTGCCATCAAACTAGTATGTGGTTTCATTGGTGAGGAATTAGCTTGAACAAGAGGCAGTCATTGACAGGAAGAAATATGAGGTATATGAGGTATAACCAGAAAATTTACTGGCAAATAAGCTGTGAAACCCCCACTCAGCTAGTTATGAAAAATTTCCCTGGAATACTATCGAAACTGTTTTGTACCAATAGTGAAGTTAAAGGGAATATATGCATGCATAATTAAAGAAAAAATTAAATAGAAAATGACTTAGTTCTGGCAAAAATGTTTTTAAAAATGGATTTTTTTTTAACTAATAGGCTAGAACCATGAAAAATGAGACTACAGCCTGTGATTAAAAAACTGTAAGGTGCATGAGCAGCGCTACCCGTCTGCAAATGGTTCTATTTTTAAATTCAAGCTAATTACCTGTATAAGTTCAGTAATGGTTTGTTGTGAAACAAATATTAATAGCACAGTAGTATGGCAAATTAAAGAAGCAAGAATTCCATCTTAAATCATACTTAAAATGAGAAAAGTTACTTACCCCTCTCTCATTTATGAAGTCCCTTTATATTGCCATGCTATTTCCTCAACTGAAGTATTTTAGCTCATTAGTAGTCTAACTTTGCATTAATGCTTTTGTGTTGATACTTTCCAGTGACATTGCCTGTGTACTTAACAAGATTTCAGTGGGACATGGCAAAGTTCCCAATTAAGCAGTCTCTTCGAGGGATTGTGGATGCCATCAATAACCAGTGTACTCAGATTGAGAATGACTTGAAGTCCAAGGCTAGCAACTACAATAACCTCAAGTCAAATTTGGCAAACATGGAAAGGAAACAAACGTAAGGAAATCAGGCAAATCAAATGTAGACTTTTGAGAATATACAGTACATTTACGATATTTGCTTATAGCTAGAAGGTATATTATTCCATATAGTAATTGTTTTTTCCTTTCTCAGTGGTAGCCTTCTGACACGTAATTTGGGAGATCTGGTCAAGAAGGAAGATTTTGTACAAAATAGCGAGTATCTTGTGACTCTACTTGTAGTTGTGCCAAAGTGAGTATATATGCTCTTTGTATCTTTTACAATGATTGTTTTTATTCAAAAGATTTGTATCTTTGTATTTCCTAATATATTCTATATGTAAAATATCAAACAGTATTTGACAAACACAGATGTTAGAACTATAGTTGGGTTATTAAGCCTTCTATATCTGATAATTTTAGTTAGAATTTTATTGGTTTACACTAAACATACCATATGTTTTGCATAGGCAGTCCCCAGTTATTGGCAATCCGGTTTTATGGCGCTTGTGTAGTGACGACAACTGAATTTTCAGCACTGCTATGTGCTGAACCCTGCTTATTGGCACTGATCCTCGGTTATCAGGGCTAATTCCCAGTTATCGGTGCCAATAACCGGGAATCAATGCTGTTATCGCCAATTCCCAGTTAATAGCAGCACTGATTCCTGGTTATCGAACCAGGGATCAGCACTATTATCACCAATTATCATTATCAACAATTGTTCATATGCGGAACAAACCTCTGGTCTTAACAATAGGATAAATCTTCTGCCCCCAGTTGGAAACTGGTTAAAAAACAATCAAAGATTGTATATGCAAGGAATCTGTGGCATCTGGCATCTAAAGCATAGAAGAGGTGGAGAGTGGTCACCGACCACGCTTGAACCCTGTGACACATTTACCGGTAGTCTTTCTTCAACTACATACCTTGAAGAGCAGATGTTTGCTCTTTCTCTCCTCCTCCCAAGCCAGTCTTTTTTAGATAGCCTGTGATTCCTTCTTGCTTTTTGGTGCTTTTGGGTGTCTGTGTGCTTTATGGTATGTTATGGATTGCTCCATCAGATCTAAAAAGTTGTGGGTGCGTCAGCACATGTGTCCCGACCTTCCAGGGTTCCCATGCTCACACTTCCTAGCTTCCAGTTTGACTGACCCCCATATAACTTGCAGTAGGTTTCATGCTAATTCTTGTAATGTAATCAATCCATGCCCGAAGTGTCGTTCGTGGCCTGTTGTGCAGTGGATGAACTAATACAAGAAGAGGGAGCATTGTAACATGTCTGCGCATCCATCTTGGGAAGGATTCACTCCTCCTCAAGTGGACACTTGTGCTTCCCCTTCTTCCAGACTTTTTCCTCCTGCATCTCATCCATTGATGCCTTGTCTCCTTCCTTTTCTTCCATTGATTCGTTTTTGGAAGTATTGGGAGTTGATCAGGGTGATACTATTTTGTTTAATGCTGCTCTTTCTTTCTTTTGGGGAAGAAGGCCCTTCAGGGAAGAAGGAGGCAGCACCATCTTGTTCCTTTGTTTCAGAGACCGATTTGCACAAGATGGTGTCTGGGCCTCCTTAGGCCTACTATGGGTTCCCTCCTTGGGAGGCCTGTTGTCCCATTTCATGTCTGCATGCCTTCTAGCTACTGCTCCCCCAGCAGTCCCCCCTCCTCCTGGCCTCCACTACTTTGGGTCATGTATGCTGCCACTTAGCGAGATGTCATCATTAACTACGTCTCATCCTGGGTCACCTTTTATCTCATCATCAGCGAGGCCATCGTCTCTGGCTAAGAGTCCAGTGCATGCCGTGATGTCACTGCAGCATTGTCTCTGCTGTGAAGTCAGTACCAGTGACATCACACTCCCTGCCTGTTGCTTTGATGTCACATCCAGCTTCCTCCAGAAGCTTGTCAACCCATCAGAGGTTTTCATACAGGCTGTGATAGACAAACTGGAATGTTTTTTGAGAGAGGTACCGTGGTACCTCTAAGAGGAAACATGTAGATCACCATCTTTGTCCTCTTCATCTTCATCGTCTCCTTTGCCTTAGCCTCCCCCTCCTTGTTCTCAAGTTAGACGTTGGAGGCTTGAGGACTAACTCGCTCCCACTTTAGGGAGCCTGAAAGCTTTGTCATCTTCCCCACATGGAAGTGAGTCACCTCTCTTCACGTTTGTGGTTATGATCCTCTCTCTCACATTTGTGTGCCTGTGGAAGATGATCTTCGTCCTTCTTCTTCTCAGAAGTCTCTTGCTTGTTCTACGTCTCCTCAACCTGTTCGAGTTCATTGTAAGGATGACAAGGCTCTGATCAAGAAGTCAAAGATGCTGGTCCCTCAGGTTAGAAATCCAGTTGCTTCGAGACCTTCAAGACGTTCTTCTCCTCTTCTGAAGTAGCATTTGCTTCTAAGTCTAGAGCTTCCTTGCCTGTTACTCACCTTCACGGATGTGCTTCGAATAATGGCTGTGAGGTTGTTGACAGCCATTTCCCTCATCACAGATGTGCTTCTACATCTATTCGTGATGGTGAGAGAAGTTGCATTTCACCAATTTCCAAGAAACCTAGGCATTCCTCATCACATTCTCTTGGGAGGTCCTATGTTCGTTGTTAGTTTTCCAGAGTCAGGGGTTGTGACTCATCAAGGCAAAGATCTTGTGCTTCTCCTTCTCCCAGATGATCTTACATACGGTCATGTATGTGATTCTTCTTGGTTGGAGACAGACGCATGTTCATATTTCTTCATTCATGGACGTAATCCTTCAAGGGGAAGAGATGACGTTCGCCCTTCAAGGAGGAGCTATCTCAGTCTTCTACTTCAGGACTTCGAACTTCGATGCATGATCAGAGGACCGGAAGAGTCAGAAGTTTCTTTCTTCATACATGGAGGTTATTGATCTCATTCATGAGTAAAATAATCTTTCTGAGAAGATTGAGACTCCTCCATCTGTGATCCCTACAGACATAGAGGCCTTGCTTAGACCAAAGAAGGATGTGAAGACTTCATTTGAACTGCCATGTTCTGGGCATGCTAATTCAATTTTGCATCATGGGAGTTCTTTGGTCTCGGGACAGGAGAATTCTTTCCGTCCCATCAGGTCTTTCAAGCTTCTTTCCCCTCCTCTTGTTCGGCATAAAAAGTATTAGTCGATTAACCTGGTACAGCTGATGAGTAGACAGGTGATATGTCTGAAACCTGACGTGACCCTGGATCAAGTTAGGGCTGAGAGCCCTTCATTAACTTTTCAAAAGGCTTTTACCTTAGAGTCGACTGCCTTTTCTGCCTTTTAGACTTTCTCTTGGCTGGACATGTGGTCGTCAGCAGTCTGAATGCTAATTTGTGGGCTAACTTACTCCTAATTAGAAAAGACTCAGCTCTTTCTAAAGTGGCTCATTCTGACAACAACAATCGGGTTGTCCAGCAGCCAGTCACTAAATCAACGGCTCATTCTTGCCCTCCAGCTCCAACAGAGTAAGCAGTCACCTGCCAGGAAGTCTTCAAAGACATTGACTTCCACTAGGGCCTCTCAGCCAGTTCCTATGCCAGAGAAGCAGCTGCTGCAGCGTCGCTTTCAGCCTTGCTCTTCGAAACCAGGGAGGGGGCTAGGGGCAGGGGCAGGTCAGGTTGTTGATAGATTGGACGCCACTCCCTGCCTGTTGCCATAGGTGGGGGGAATGCCTGTTGAGCTATTGGGCCAAGTGGCAATTGCACAGAACGGAAACATGGGTAGTAGATGTCCTTTGGGTAGGGTATCTACTTCTGTTCGTCTTGCCTCCTCCTCTTTCCGATCATCCTCTCCTACACTTGATGGATGCCCAAGGCTCTGAAGCACCTGGCTTTCCAGGAAGAAGTGTCAAAGATGGTGAACTAGGCTGCAATGGAAAAGGTAGATTGTCTTTTCCCTGGGTTCTACAGTCAAGTCTTCCTGGTACTAAAGGCCACTGGCAATTGGAGGCCAGTGATAGACCTTTCAATGTTGACCCACTTTATCAAGAAGACGAGGTTCAACATGGAGACCCTGGACAGTCTTGGCGGCCGTAAGAGAGAACGACTTCATTCTGTCAATAGATTTGAAGGATCCCTACTTCCAGATTCCAATCCACTTTTCGTCCAGGAAATTCCTCTGCTTCAGCTTTGGAGTGCAGTTCTTCCAGTTTAAGGTCCTTTGCTTCGGCTTGACAAGAGCTCCTTAGGTGTTCACAAGGGTCTTTACCCTAGTGTTGACGTGGACTCATGCTCAGGGGATTTGCCTATTGAGATATCTTGACGATTGCCTGGTCTTGGCAAGTTCCAAGGAAAAACTGGTACAGGACAGGGACCGTCTTCTCCTTAAACGCCGAAGTGGTATTTTAAAAATCGTCTCCCGTATGCCGGCAGCGTTCGCGAGTGAGCGCCGAAGCGGAATAAATGTTTTTTTTCAAAAAATCACAGCACGCTTAGTTTTCAAGATTAATAGTTCATTTTTTGGCTCCTTTTTTTGTCATTGCCTGAAGTTTAGTATGCAACCATCAGAAATGAAAAAAAAATATCATTATCATATATAAATATTGGGATATATGACTCATTATCATATATAAATATTGGGATATATGACAGCGGGAAAAAAAATTTTCATATATATAATTATACAAATCGCGCTGTGAGCGAAACAGTTAAAACTAATGAGTTAATTTTTTGTTGTTGTATTGTACACTAAATTGCGATCAATTTGGTATATAACACATTGTAAAACGATCAAGGCAACATAGAGAAAATATTTTCACAAAATGATGCATGAATTCGTAACGCGAGGACGTGAAAAAAATCTGTTTTCAAAAATTCACCATAAATCAAAATATTGTGCTAGAGACTTTCCGTTTGTTGCAAAATGAAGGTAATTGATTGAATATTACTAGACTGTAAGTGTTGTAGCTTACAATTGCAGTTTTCGACCATTTCGGTCGAGTTAAAGTTAACTGAAGGACAAATTTTTTCTATTTATCGTTATTTATATGAAAATTTCAAAACTGATAAAAGCTACAACCATGAGTTATGTTTTTTTTGTATTCTACATGAAATTGCGCACATTTTCATATATAAAACTTTATGTAACAGCTAATTTAAAATGGTGCAAACATTACGACAATCGGACGAAAAGATTTCTGATTTTTTCGGAAGAATTACCGCGCGGACGTAAGGAAAAAGTTTATTTCATAAATTCACCATAAATCAAAATATTGTACTAGAGACTTCCAATTTGTTGCAAAATAAAGTTAATGATTGAATATTACTAGAATGTAATAGTTTTAGCTTACAATTGTGTTTTTTGACCATTTCGGTCGAGTCAAAGTTGACCGAAGGTTGATATTTCGGCACATCGTTATTTATATGAAAATATTTCAAAACTGATAAAACCTACAACCATGGGTTGTTTTTAGTTGTATTCTACATGAAATTTTGCACATATCGGCTAATTTAAAATGGTGCAAACATTACGACAATCAGACAAAAAAATTTATGATTTTTTCGGAAGAGTTACCGTGCGGACATAAGGAAAAAGTTTTTTTCATAAATTCACCGTAAATTGAAATATTGTACTAGAGACTTCCAGTTTGTTGCAAAATGAAGATAAATGATTGAATATTACTAGAATATAAGAGTTTTAGCTTACAATTGCGTTTTTCTACCATTTCGGTAGTCAAAGTTGACTGAAGGTTGAAATTTTGGCACTTATCGTTATTTGTATGAAAATATTTCAAAAATGATAAAAGCTACAGCCATGGGTTATTTTTCGTTGTATTTTACATGAAATTCCGCACATTTTCATATATAATACTCCATGTAACGGCTAATATAAAATGGTGCAAAAATTATGTCAAATTGACAAAATAATTTCTGAGATGTGTCGCTGATGCTTTTTAGTGCGAGAAGAAAGAAATTCACGCTTGCGTGCCTGGGTAACGATTGTAAACAAAACAACACCTTGATCCGTGAACTCCCAGCATCCCCCAAGGCGCTGATTCAAAAGTTTTCGCCTAGTAGGCCTATGACTATTTTTCAGCAAATTTTTTAAAAAATTTTCTTCGACGTACCATACGTCCAATCGGCACCCGACAGACAATTTTCGTCGATGTTTAATACGTCCAATCGGCGTTAAATGGTTAACAAAGCAGTGGGTTCCAGAAATCTCAGGATGACCTTGGTAGCTCCTTTGTGGCCTCAAGCAGAGTGATTCCCAGACCCTCTGTCTCTTCTGTCAGTGGTTCTGAGAGAAATTCCCCCTTGGCACAACCTTCTCTGCCAGCCTCATGTAGAGGTACTACTAGTTGGCAGGGTCCCTATCTCTTCAGGGCTGGGGACTGTACTGTATTTCTTGTGAGTGGGAGGTTTTTCTCGCACAGCAACGACTCAGATGTCTGTCTACCTCAGGAGATCTTTGTCAGCTGTGTACCAGGGCAAGTGGGCCGTCTACTGTGATTGGTGTCGTCAACAGGGTTTCTCTCCACTCGGAACTTCTATTCAGCAGGTAGTGGATTTTCTGGTTTTCCTCAGAACTGAGAAGCATCTCTTTGTCTCTGCTATCAAAGGCTACAGGGCTTCCTTGGGATTAGTTCTGTGTCAGAAAGGTGTGGACATCACTTCATCCATCACTTCATCCTGGGAGGTCTCTTATGTTGTTCAGGAGCTTTGAACAGTCTTATTTACCTAGAGAACTCACACCTTCTACATGGGACCTTACTCTGGTTCTGAGTAGTCTCACTTGGGCTCCATTATCCACTACGTTGATTGCCAGACAGGGAACTGACTTTGAAAACAGTTTTCCTCCTGGCCTTGGCTTCCTTGAAGAGAGTTGGTGAGCTTCATGGCCAAGATTATGACGTAAAGCACACCAGGGGTTGAGGGGCTGTAGCCTTCGAATTAGTCCCGGAATTTGTAGCCAAGACTCAAATCCCTCGGTTTACGATGACAGATTTGCCTCCTTTTCCATTACTTACTTGAAGGAATTTGTTGACAATGATCCTCAAGAGTTGCTTTGTCCCGTCAGAGCACTGTGTTTCATCTAAAAGGAACTCGCCACCTAAGCCCTAGGTGTTGCAGACTCCTTGTTAGCACAGGCTGAGCCAAGAAGGAAGTGTCCAGGAATACCATTTCATTTCGGCTTTCTGAGGTGATTAGGCAACCCTACTCATCACCTTCATGTTCTGTTATCAATACTGTGCATGCAAGAGCACTTGACATCAGAGGAATAAATTCTTCTCTGGCTTTTAAGCTTTTAAGAACTTGTCTGTCCATATCTAAAGAATATTGCCCACAGGTCCTTGGACACTTTTTCCTTGGATCCGGTGGTGGCGGCCCAATAAGTTGTGTAGTTCATCTGGTGCCCCAGTTCATATCATGCCTAAGATGATTGTGTGGAAGTGAGAATGAATGAGATGATTGGTGTCTTTCTTTCCCTTTCTTCCATTCTTCATTCCTATAGGCAGGTTGAAGATAGGACACATCATACACTGGAACTGGCTTGATGCAGGTGAGTACGACAGTCTTACTGTTATAGCACTTTATTTTTATGTTCCATACAGCATACATATCTGCTTCTCAGTAATGCATAACCCTCTCTCCAGCAAGGGAAGTGAGGAGTGGTGACAAACCCTTTGCTTGTTGCCGACACGGTTTGTTGCTTGAACAGATAAAGTTCCCTTTATCTTCCATGTATGCAGTGAATCTGGACATGTCTAATTGTATTTACTGAGTTTTAAGATACATTTTTAGTGGACCCTCTGTATTCACATTCTAGTCATTTGTGGACTCACATATTCGCGGATATCTCTACGGACCATATCTACCCCATTATTCGTGGGAAGTTCATGTATTCACTGTATTTTTCTATGAGAAATATCTACCAATTACTGTATTTTCATATGAATTTCATGATTAAATGCACTTTTTGTGATGAAACTATATATAAAATAAAGGAATAAGTAATTTTAGTGGGTTTTTCTTGAGTTTGAACTAACAAAGCGGTTTTATAGGGATTTTAAGTATTCGCGGATTCTAGTTATTCGCAGGGGTAGTCTGGAATGCATCCCCTACAAATATACCACTGTACAGTGGCCCCCCTGTATTCGCCGACTTGCATTCGCAGATTTCTCTCTGAAACATTTCGCCCCATTATTCGCGGAAAATTCGCCTATTCGCTGTATTTTTCTATGAAAAATATTCACAAATTCCTTTTTTTTTTTTTTTATCAATTTCATAATAAAGGGATTTTGACGTAGGAAAAATCTATTTCTGGGTGATTGGCTCATGTCGCCCTATGAAATATCCTTAAGATCATTATTTCTAGGTAAAATTAATCTAAAAAATTACCAGAGAAAAAATAAAATCAAGAAAATGTCAGTAAAACTGACTCGCTCACTCTATATAAGAAGTGTCGGTATGGGAATAGAGGCGAGTGGGATCACTACCACGAGTCATTTACCATTTAGACCTTCCAACATAAAATCCCCACCAGAGAGAGCTGATACTAAAGGGTGATGCGGCCGCTACTACTACTACTACCGACGCCACGGACAGCAGCGCCCCTAGCGGTCATCCTTAATCTATGAACATCTTGTCCTGTATGGGTGGGAATAAAAGGAAACAGGGTGGGTTTCATAGGGCGACACGAGCCAATCACCCAGAAATAGATTTTTCCTACGTCAAAATCCCTTTTCTGGGCTCAGCTCGTGTCGGCCTATGAAATAGTACCAGAGAAACAGACAAGATGGGAAAAAGGACAAATGAAACCCAATAGTAAAAAAGTTAATATAAGTGAATCAAGAACATTACAGTATACAAACAAAAGTACTTAAAGCTAACTTATACTAAACAATGGCATGGTAAAGAAAGCAATCAATATAAAGTACTTAAAATTAGCTTATACTAGACATGGTGATACATAATAGTGTAATGGCAAGAACAATATAGAATGATTCACTTAATTTAGATATTTACAAAATATACAAACTCATTGTGTTCTACCCTAGCATAAAAATAAGGGTAGAAACACTGAAGTACATTATATGTACATAACATGGATGTCCCTAGCAAAAAAATAAGGGGCATTCCACCAATATGATTCTAGCGGCTAAGGCTAGAGTATCCCGAGTAGCATGGCAATAGGGTGAGGCATGTTGGACGAGGTAGGTAGAAAGGAGACCTGGATCTATACTACAACTACTGTGCAGTATCAGGAGAAACGATGTTTCCAGCTGCTACTGCTGAAAATTTTAAAGATTCCAAGGACTTCAGGTAATGACGTTTAAAGACTGTCGGTGATTTCCATCCAGTATACTTTTTAAGATCCTCAAAATTCATATGTTGGAAGTAATTAATTGAGGTGGCTACTCTCTGATATCATGTGCTTTTGGAAATGAATCAGGGTTGGCTTGTTTAATGAAGTAAAGGATCTGATGTCTGATTCCCTTTCACTGATAAAGTGCCACCTTTTTCTCTCATAAAGAGAGAACCTGAGGATCTAGAGGATGTACGAGATAGAAAGGCTCTTAAAGTTGATACTGGGCAGAGAGAAGGATCTTGCGGAAGTGGGATGACTTTCCAAGGGGCCCACCTTGCAAGGGGATCCTCATTTTTAGCTAAAAAGCTACGATCCGGAGAAAAGTAGAACTTCTCCTGAGGGGAGAAATTCCACATGATCCGCATCTCTGCATAGAGCCGACAGTTCTGAATTCTGGCTCCTGAAGCCAGGCTTAACAAAAATAACGTCTTTCTAAGAAGCATTATGAATGTGCAAGACGAGTTGTCAGTATCTGAGGCTAGTTTGAGGACATCATTTAAGAACCATGAAACTGAAGTAGGCCTTTGAGAAGGTCTAAGTCTAGCACAGGCTTTGGGAATAGACGTAAAGTAAGATTCTGTTAGTCTATTTGGAAACCCAACTGAAAGATTTTCTTCAAAGCCGATTTATTAGTAGTAATAGTGCTAGCTGCTAAGCCTTTTTCAAACAAGGACCTGAAAAAGGATATAGCTAAGTTAACTGTCATGGTCGTAGTGTTTGATTCTTTCAGGAAGGATGCTAATTTTTAACAGCTGAGTCATATTGTCTAATAGTTGACTCTCTTTTATCTGATTCTAGAAAGAGGATGTTTGTGGATCAATGTTAGCATCTTTTTTAGCCGCAAACTCATGAAGTCCATAAAAGTTAGGGTCTGAAGAATTCCTGAGGAAGCGAACACAGTCCTCTTTGTACTGATTGCGACAGCTTGGGATTGGGAATCCGTTGAGGTCGGAGACCCAATTCCAGAAGCAGAGGATACAGTTGCTTTTTGGCCAGTCTGGAGCAAATCAGAGCTACTAGTCCTTGAAAGTCCTCAGCTTGCTCAAGACTTTCAAAAGAAGATTCACTGGAGGAAATACATAGATTTTCCTCCATTGATTCCAGTCTAACGCAAATGGGCTGTCCGTGTGGCATAGGCCAGAGGGATCCAGGTTGGGGGCCACATAGCAAGGGAGCTTGTGGTTCGCTTGTGAGGCAAAGAGATCTACTTGGAGACCTGGGACTCTCCGGCATATCCACTGGAATGACCTGTCGTCTAGGGACCATTCTGACTCCAGAGGGACTGACCGGGACAGAGCGTCCGCTATCACATTTCTTACCCCTGCCAGGTGAGTGGCAGACAGATGCCATCTGTGCTTGTCTGCTAGAGCAAAGATGGCTATCATGACATGATTCACGTGTTTGGATTTGGACCCTCCTCTGTTGATGCAATGTACTACCACTGCACTGTCCAAAAACTAGTGTTAGATGAGACTTCTTCGGGGGAAGGAGTCTCTTCCAGGGTATAAGAAACTACTGCCATTGCTTCCAGAACGTTTATGTGAAGCTGGCGGAACTGAACTGACCAAGTCCCTTGAACTTGCTTGAATTGAGAATATCCCCCCCAACCGGACAGGGAGGCATCCGTGTGAATGGTTAACACTGGAAGGGGAGGTATGAAGGGGTACCAATTTGGCAAGATTCTTCACTTTTGTCCATGGACGGAGCTGATTGCGAAGGATCTGTGGAATTACTGACAACTTGTCCCGAGATTTGACGTTTGCTCTCGATCGCCAAACTCGATTTATATCTTTCAGCCTTGCTTTCAGGAGGAAGTCTGTCACTGAGGCAAACTGAAGAGACCTAGGATTCTTTCCTGGTTTCTCCTTGATGTTTGTTTGCATTTGAGAAATTGTCTCACAGACTTGGCATATTTCTTTTCTTTTGACCACTGGAATTGACAGATTGTGGGAAGACAAATCCCATTGGATTCCTAGCCACTGAAAACGAGAACTCCGGAGTAGTGAGTCTGGATTTCGTTTTGTTTATCTGGAACCCCAGATGTTCCAGAAATTGTACTACCTTCTTCGTGGCTTTGAGACATTCCTCGACCGTTGGTGCCAGATCAAACCCAATCGTCGAGGTAAGCTGCTACCATTATCCCTTGAGTTCTCAACTGTTGAACTACCACTTCTGCTATTTTCGTGAATACCCTGGGGGCTACATTCAGACCGAAGGGCATCACTTTGAATGAGAACTTCTGATTTCCTAGTTTGAAGCCTAGGAATGGACGGAAGTGTCTGGCTATAGGGATATGATAGTATGCGTCTGTAAGATCGATAGAGGTTGTGACGGCCCCACGGGGAAGTAAGGTCCGTACCTGCGAGATGGTGAGCATTTTGAACTTGTCGCAACGAATGAAAGAGTTTAGCTTTGACAAGTCTAAGATTACCCTTCTTTTTGTTGAGCCTTTCTTTGGCACGCTGAATAAGCGACCTTGAAATTTTAGATGCTTTGAACTCTCGCAATAGCTCCTTTCTGAAGGAGTTCCTCCGCATAATCTGTCAACTCCTTTGATGGTACTTGATAGAATGATTTGATTGGAGGAGGATCTTTGATCCAACTCCAACCCAATCCTTTGGACACGATGCTCTGTGCCCATTTGCTGAACCCCCACCTGTGACGGAAGAGGAACAGCCTCCCTCCTACCTGGGGAGCCTCACTGTTGTTGAGCTGGGTTGACCTCCGCGCCCTCCTCTGAAGTGCTTGCCTCTTGCAGCTCTTCCTGTGCCACGCTGGCGAAAGTGGCCTCTCGCCCTGCTCCCCCTAGAGAACCTGTTGAAGGTTGGGTAGGCCTGGCTTTCATACATCGAATTGAAGGCCGGCGAGACTGCGTAAGAGGTCGAAGGTTGACTTTGAGGAGAACAACAGGAGGAATGGGCTGTGTCGCTTTGAGGTTGGACAGCTGTCCCTGTTGTGTAACTGGGACGGCCTGAACGAAATGCTGTTGCTGCTGTTGTTTTTGATAGGGTTGGAATCTCCTACCCGTTTTCTTTAACTTCTTACCAGCAGCAGGGGCGGTCTCTTGTTTCCTCTTGGAAGAGATGCCCCATCTGGCTCTAAGGCTCTGGTTAAGCCTAGCAGCCTCGTGGTGCACCTCATTCACAGAGGCCTCTGGGAAGAGGTCCGCACCCCACATGCTGGAAGCTAAGAGTCTATTAGGCTCATGCCTGATAGTGCCTCCTGCAAAGACATGCTTTCGGCAGTTCCTTCTGGCTAAGAAGAAGTCAAAAGCATCGGCTTGAACCGTCTGGAGCTGGGATTTAGCCAGTATCTTGAACAGCGGTTCTGTAGCATAGGACAGGGCAGCCATCTCCGTAATGATAAGGGAGTTAAGAGACCTCCCAAATCTTGTACGGGCATCGAACTCTGCCTGAATAAGGCTATCAGGCAGTCTTGGGAGCTTCTCGCCAAACTGATCCATCGCGCAGTCTGGCTTCAGCTTACCTACTGAGAAAGTGGCAGGTAGGTTCTCCCACAATTCTCCGAAGGACGGGAAGAGCGGAGATGTAGATTCCGCCTCCCTCAACTGTGGCATGGGCTTGTCTTTGAGGACTGCCTGTAGAGTCGCTTCTACTACCTTAGTAGCGAACGGAAGAGAAGCCTCCTCCTCCGTGGCGAAGATAGTAAAGGGACTCTTGAATGCCTGGAGTTTGGTATTGGTACAGTCCCAATCCTCCAGGCAGTGAACGCTCCATTCCCTCTGTGCATTGATCCCTACTATATAGCACAGTCTCTCGGGAGATCTTATCCCTCTCTATTGAGAGCAGTTACGGTCAGCCTAGCATACCCTATGAAAGGCTGAGGTCAGTCCGGAGGGTAAGAACTCGAAGTCCCTCAATCCTTCAAGTTCCGCACTCCGGGATAGAAATCATGCCGTCCTTGAAGGGGGCATAAGCGGCCACTCTCCATGGATTATCCGTAGAGAAGGGCTGGTAGGGATTCATAAGGAGGTAGCTGTAAGAGACCAGTACCTGCTACAGGGGAGCTTGGCTGAGGGGCCTGATTGAGGCCAGCAAAGCGGTCGTCATGCTCTCTAACTCGGTTAGAGAGGTCTTGGATGGACTGACCAGACTGGTTGATCGTGTTTGACAGCTGGCAAACATTTGCTCAAACTTGGAACCAAGAGAGCCAACCATCTCTCCCACTTGCTGCATCACTACTGCTGAGAAAGTGGTGGGATCAAAAGAGCTCGGTCCCGCCACCCCAACAGGAGTTACCGGAGTAGATCCGGTAGATGCCGGAGAAGGCGTTGGCTCGGCCGGAGCGCGAGCCTTCTCCTTAGAAGCCTTGCTTCTAGAGCTCTTTGAATAGGAAGAGCTAGGCTTCGTTTTCACCGCGTCTGCGTAGGAAGTCGTAGACTTCCTAGCTGAAGAAGACGACGACTTCTTAGAAGTCGTCTTATGTAGGGTCTTCTGTTCTCTCTGTCCCTTCACCTTCGGGGGTACAGAGAGAGCGAAGGGAGAACAAGCAGGGATCTCAGATCCCATGAAGCCTTGGAAGGAAGAAGATGAAGGAACAGGGGAAGAAGATCCAGGAGCGCCCAAGGGTAGACCTTGGGCGCCCGACACACCTACCTCAACCAACAAATCCTCTGCCCCTACCGCCATAGGCTCGATATTAAGGTCCAGGTTGGCCACATCTGGGACCGGCTCCTGCGTCGAGACGGACCCGAACGCCTGCTGCACCTCCTGCTGAATAGAAGCTATTGAGTGGGGCTGCCGAGATGGGGTCCACATAACCCGTCGCCTTGCCTCCGGGGAAGATCTGGACGGCCAGCTTCTTGTCAAGCATATAAGGCTGGCCCTTGGCGGCGTTCTTCCGAAGCCGCCCACCCAAGCTTTCAGGGTTGCCTCAGGGCGACTCCTTCACGGCGGCAGCCTGTAAGAGAAGGCGATATGAAGCTTCTAGCGGCGGAGATACGGTTTAAAGAAGCTTAAAACTAAGGGTTAGTGAATGATAAGACGAAGAAATGTCCAGGAGTAAACTTACCCCACCCAAAAGCTGACTCACGAGGTCATAGCAGATGGTGCATGCCTCCGGGTGCCAAACGATCAGCCCGTTGTGGTTGGTGGCACACGGGAGGGGCGTGGGTCCTACACTCTTCATGGCGCAGGGGTCGTACAACTTAGCGTTGCAACCTGGAACCTTGGCAGTTCGGTATTAAGCCTGTAAGTGGAGAGATACACGAGTATCAGAGTGCACACTTACAGCCTAACAAATACTCCGCTGCATGCCGGAGCATGTAAAGTTAGATTAAACTAGAGCCCCGCCGTAATAGTGTGGTTAGCTAGGCGGTTGGTAGGAGGTCTGAGGCTTACGCCGGAGACAGGAAAAAGATTCCAACCAGGAGTGGTGAGGAGCCATGAAACCACGACGGAGAATGACGGAGATAGTACATAAAAAATAAACTAAAACAAAAATAAAAGTCATCGTAACAGTTAGGGTATATCCGTATATAATGAGTGGTATAAAACTTTCCGTCTACTAGGTGAGTGCCCCGGGTAAGGAGCGAGCTCTCCTCCGGGTAGCGAAAAAACAGGATATAGTAGGCAAGCAACAGACCACTAGTAATTTCCCACCCCGCCCACTGGCGGAGCCAGGCGGACCTACCTATAACTGAAGGGGCTCCCGGCTTCAGCGGAGGCTCCGTCCGTTAAGGTAGGGGAAGGGTGGGACTGAGGAAAAAGGGGGGGGGGGGTCCCGGCGTGGAACACGGCGGACGAGAGAGAGGGGGGGTGGCCTCACCACCCCCCACCCCCCCCCCCCCCCCATCGCTACTACTACCCGCTCGGTAACCCGGTACCCGAGACAAGTGGTCGCCCTATACCCCAGCTGGTATGGAACTCCTGGCCTCCTCGGAGGGAGAGGGAGGTAGGCTACGGTGGTTGTCGTGACAACCAAGGAGATCCACCAGACCCCTCCCTATCACATGGTAGGGAGGGAAGGGGAAGGGTAAGGTGCTAAGGGACACGTGATCGCAGGTGGCCTAAGCCGCGATAGCAACACAACCACAGAGGGGCCACGTGAACCAGCCTGTACCAACACATGGCACAAAGCACCTAGGCTAGCCTAACACCCTAAATAACACTGATAATACATCGTAAAGGAAGAAGAGACATTTTTTAGTAAAAGAAAAGAAGCCCAGGAGGAGGCGAACTGATCCGAAGAACAGTCGACTACTCGGAGCCAGCGGTAGCCGATGAAGAGCCAGAGCTGGGATGCTGGGCCAGAAAAACACAGTATAGCCCTAAATACCAAACTAAGAGAAAAATGGTAAAAGGGCTGTGTCCTAGCTATAAAAACGATGTAATAAAACGATGAACGTAAATATAAAAAGCCCATAAGCATAAGATGTCCCAGTATGGGAGACCGGGAAATCTTAAAAACACGAGGCGGCGGCACGGCCGCCACGAGTCAACCGGGAGACCGAATATGACCTATAAAAAGGAAAATACTGGTCCCTGGAAGACTGGAATACCAGGAAATACTACTTATGAGGCACTTAACTTAGCCGAAGCAATTGCAGCACGTTCCATCGTAATGGGTGATAATAATCCGGTGAAAAACAACACAAGGGAAAAATGCACCTAGCGCTGTAAAGCTAAAGATTAAGGATGACCGCTAGGGGCGCTGCTGTCCGTGGCGTCGGTAGTAGTAGTAGTAGCGGTCGCATCACCCTTTAGTATCAGCTCTCTCTGGTGGGGATTTTATGTTGGAAGGTCTAAATGGTAAATGACTCGTGGTAGTGATCCCACTCGCCTCTATTCCCATACCAACACTTCTTTTATAGAGTGAGCGAGTCAGTTTTACTGACATTTTCTTGATTTTATTTTTTCTCTGGTAATTTTAGATTAATTTTACCTAGAAATAATGATCTTAAGGATATTTCATAGGCCGACACGAGCTGAGCCCAGAAAAATGCATTTTTTGTGGTAAAACTATTAAAAAAACAGGTATAAAAATTTTTAGTGGGTTTTTCTTGAGTTTTAACTAACAAAATAGGTTTTAAGCATTTTTATAGGGGTTCCAACTACTATTTTTGGGTTCTAACTATTCGCAGGGGGGGGGGGGGGGTTTGCTCTGGTACGCAGTCCCTGCTAATACAGGGGGACCACTGTATATCTAATCTTTCATAGTTGTAGACCCCCTTCTTTAGAACTCTCATTTCTAGGAAGAGTGGTCAGGTGTACCATACCGCCAGTTTTGTTCAGAATTCTCGTGCCTCCCTCCAAGTATGAGGCTACCCTATTGTTAAGACCGAACGTTTATTCCACATATGAACAAATGACAAATTTCTGGGCTCAGCTCGTGTCGCTGCGCGAAATATCCTTAATCTATTATTTCTAGGGTAAATGTACTAACACATACCAGAGAATAAATAAAATAAAGAAAAAGGTCAGTATAACTGACTCGCTCACCCTCCAGGAGGGTGTCGGTATGAACACTAGGCGAGTGAGACCACTACCACGAGCCAAATGCCAATAGAAATCTCCCACTACAAAAACACCTCCAAGAGGGGAGCCGACCACAGAGTGAGCAGCTCGTACTACTACTACTCCATCCCATGCTGCCGACTGCTGCGCCTCTGGTGGCCATCCTTTCAAGTTAGCGCACACGAGTCGGTTGTGATATTTTTCTCTCTGTTTTTTGTGTCCCTTTCATTGGATTATCTATAATGGAGCGTGCAGCTATCGCAGCAGCTAAGTTAAGTACTCAGTATTTACGGTTAGTTGGTTTTTTCCGGCCCTGAGACAGTTTTTGCCGTTTTTTAGGTATAAATACGATCTCGGGGTCGGAAGCATGGCAGCATGGTTCTGCCTCGTGGTGGGTTCGTTCTTGGTCTCTCCATACCTAGAACAATCCCCTTATTTATGTACGCTCTATATATTATCCGCTTTACTTAGGGTACGGTCTACTCAGGTTTGTCATGCATGCATGTATTTACCTTATGTAGCTTCTTCTATACAGACCCATAGTCCAGGTCTAGTATCGGCCTCTGACTAGCCTTTGAGTGGTAGACTTGTCCTTCGGGTTAGTCGTACACTCCTGGATTTTTCTCCTGCTATATTGCTTTCTTTTCTTTCATTTTATTTATTTATACTGTGTATTTTGTATAGTTAGGTTAGTTAGCGTCTGCTTAGCCTAGGTCCTGGCTCATTGAGCCTATACTACCGCTCATCAGTTCGGTTGCTTCCCTATAGCATCTCTCTGATCAGTTGGTTTTGGCCCAGTGGGCCTATGCTACCGCTTTTCAGTTCAGTTTGCTTCACGATAGCATCTCTCTGATCAGTTGGTTGATAGGCTTAGTTGTCGTATTTGGTCTTACCGCCTCGTGGTCACTTCGTGATCACGGGACAGCCAGACGCCTGTCCAGTCACCCTTCCCCCCCCTCCCACCCGCTCTTCCATAGAGTCGGGCGGGGGTGGGTCGGTCTGCCCATGCTCGCTCCGCATACCCGAGCCTGCCTCCCTCTCTCCCCTCAGGAGGAGGGGCTACTAGGGAGTCGGGACAGACCCAGACTGGTCTACCCCCCCCCCCCCCGACCTCTCCGGCTTCTCGGTCCGGCGGGTGGTACGTAGTGGGGGGTACTGGCCTTTTTTTCCCCCCCCTCCGCGCTACCTTGTCGCTCCGAGGCTAGCTCGAGCCTGTATGTCTTCTCGCCCTTTCCCACCTTACTAGGTGGCTCCTTCCTGATCGGAGTCCTGGTATCCAGCGGAAAGATGTTAGTCCACCCAGTAGAGTGGACCGGAGCATACAGTGGGTCTCTGCTAACCTTACCGTATTGCTGAGTTACTACACTCCGCTACGCACTGGACTTAGTCCGGTTCGCTTGTGTTTTAGGTTTAAGTTATCTATAAGTTTATCTTAAGTACCTTAAACCATCCCCCCCTCCCTTACATGTCTTACCGGATCTCTCCGGGATTATAGCCTATTCAGGCGATGCAGGGAGGGGTTATGCCCAAATTTTTTTTTTCCGAGAGCTCCGGCATGCAACGGAGTTCTTGGCTGTCCTTTAGTCGTAAGTGATGTTTTTTAAGATACTCATGTGTCTTCCCACTTACAGGCCACCAACTGTGAGCATCCGGGATGTTCCGCCACACTTCAGGACCCATGTGGACACGAATGTTTGCGGTCCCATGCTCCATGCGCGACTCCGCAGGGCGGGGGACATCCAGGTCTGGTACCATGAGGAACCAGAAAACTGTACCATATGTTTTACGATCTGGTGAGCCAGCTTTTGGAAGGGGTAAGTATCCATCTCCAGTAGCTGCTCCCGCTTCTATTTTAGTGCTTAAGTTTTCATCATTTACTTTAACTTAAGGCATCTAGTTTAAGTTTATCTTTAAGTTTTGGAGTTTTAAGTGATTCTTAAATCTAACTTACTACGCCCTCTCTTCCAGGCGCGGCAGTAAGGATACCGCACTGGCTACCCTGCGGGCCTGGGTCGGCGGTTTTGGGAAAAACGCCGCCAAGGGACAGCCCTACATCCTGGAGAAGCGGTTGGCATTATTAATCTTCCCCGGAGGCAAGGCGACAGGATACGTCGACCCGGTAGATGCGGCTCCGACTATCGCCTTCATCCAACAACAGCTGGCTGCCTCATTAACTGATCAAGACCAGGATATCTCTACGGATGTCGCGACCCTGGATATTAATGTTGAACCTATGGTAGGTATAGACGACCTGTTGGTCGAGGTAGGTAAGGTGGACACCCAAGGGTCACCCTTGGGCGTAAATGTTTCTTCTACCCTGCAAACCTCTCCATCCTTCCAAGGCTTTACGGGTGACGAAATATATTCTCCTCCTGACGCTTCGGTTAGAACCTAAGGTCAAGGCTAAAGTGATGACCTTGACTAAGACGTCGTCGTCGTCTAAGAAGACGACTTCGGCTTCATCCTCCTCCCGTAAGTCTCGGCTGGGAATCCCGGAGCAGACAGGTCTAAAGCTTCTAGCTCCGGCTCTAAGTCCTCGAGGAGTAAATCCTCCAGAGAGAGATCTCGCACTCCGGCAGAGTCACCAGTTCCGCTACCATTGGTTCCGATTCAGAGCCTCCCCTCCACCTCCGCAGCAGCTCCGGCTTTGGACTCCAATGCTGGCCTGTTGCAACAGGTAGGCGACCTGGTTGGGTCCACCCTAAAGAGTAGCACGGAACAAATGATCTCTCGTCTGTCGGATAGGATTACTTCCCCAGGACTCCATTATAGCCGGGCTGAGAGAAGCTCCTCTAGCCTCTCCTCCACTTTCCAACACAAGTGGAACTCAGCTTCCTCCGTATGACTCACTACCTCCGTTCTCTATGAACAACCCATGGAGAGTAGCGTCATACGCCCCCTTCCAGGACGGTCTCATCTCTATACCGGAGTTTGGGACTCGACGAATAGAGGACTTCGAGTTCTACCCGAAGACCTCCAGCCTCCGTTCATAGCTACGCAAGGCTCACGCCTTCGGCTATGGTTTGGGACGATAGGGTACCTAATAAGGAGACAGTCCTCTATTCACGAGACCAGGCTCAGAGAGAATGGCTCAGGTGTTTTAGAGGACATAGGATTGTTCTAATACCAAGATACAACCGTTTAAGAGTCCCTTTACCATTTTCACAATGGATGAGAGTACCACCCCGCTCCCGTTCCTAACCAAGATCGCGAGGTCGACCATCCCAGCGGCCAGAAGGGGGAACCTATACCGCAGTTGAAGGAAGCAGATCCCACATCTCCGTGACTCGCTCAGTTGGAGAATTGTGGGAAGACTTGCCGAACACCATTCTCGATGCTGCAATCAAACCGGACTGTGCTATGGAGCAGTTTGGTGACAAAAGCTACCCAGGCTCCCAGATAGCCGCCTTATCAGGCTGAATTTGACGCAAAATCGCGACTAGCCAGATCGATCAATTCTATGGCTATGACTGAGGTAGCAACATGGCTTATGGATCAGAACCGATTTTTAAGCTCATGACCAAATCCCTGACTCAAACGGTACAGTCAGATATGTTTGAGTTTGCCACTGCTCGGACGAATTGTAGGAAGCATGTCCTACAAGAGGCAACCATTCGGCATGAACCGAATAGGTTACTCTCGTCTAGCATCTGGGGAGCAAGATCTCTTCCCAGAAGCTATGGTTAAGGAAGTCCAGTCAGAGGCTACGAGGTTGAACCAGAGCCTTAAGGACCGTTGGGGCCTTACGGCTAAGAGGAGGCCAAGACCTGACAGCTAAAGGTAAGGGACAAAGGAAAGGAAACCCAGGCGTTTCCAACCTTACCAGAAAAAGCAACCACGCTTTCCTCAAATCAAGCAAGTTCCAGCGTACCGTTAGTGCAGACAGCCAACCCTCCACTTCTAAAGGTCAATCACAGCCAATTTATGTGATATCCCCTCAGCCTCAGCCCTCCACCTCTTACGCCATCTCTCCAGCTTACAATCAAGCCTTCGAGAGTCAAGCTTCACAGAAGTATGACCGCTCGGGTAAGGGAGGCAGAGGTAAGCGGTCCTTTCGTGGGAGAGGATCGGGAGGCCCCTTAATAGGGGAAAGCACTTCAGAGGAGGCGAGGCGGTTACCAGAACCAATGAAGAACTTCAGGTAGGAGGGAGGCTGTTTCACTTTCGCCACCGGTGGAAACTTCAGCCAATGGGCTCAGAGCATAGTGGTCAAAAGGACTGGGTTGGAGCTGGTTGACGAACCCACCTCCAGCCAGACCTTTCCGTCAACTTCCTTCCAAAGAAATTGACAGAGTACGCGGAGGACCTCCTTCAGAAAGGAGCTATAGCGAGAGTCAAGAGATTAAAATTTCAAGGTCGCTTGTTCAGCGTGCCAAAGAAAGGTTCACAAAAAAGAAGGGTAATCTTAGACTTGTCCCGCTTAAACTTAACCATCCGCTGCGACAAGTCAAGATGCTCACGATCTCACAGGTGCGGACCTTACTTCCCCGTGGGGCCGTCACCACCTCTATCGATCTTACAGACGCCTACTATCAAATCCCTATTGCAAGACACTTCCGTCCGATATGGGTTTCAAAGATAGGAGACCAGACATTCTCCTTCAAGGCTAGTTCCATTCGGACTCAACGTGGCACCCAGAGTGGTTCACGAAGCTAGCGGAAGTGGTAGTGCAACAACTCAGGTCACAAGGGATTATGGTAGTAGCGTATCTCGACGATTGGTTGATCTGGGCCCCAACAGTCGAGGAATGCAACAGAGCTACACTGAAAGTGATTCAGTTCCTGGAATATCTAGGCTTCAAGATAAACAGGACCAAATCAAGACTCACTCCAGAGTCAAACTTTCAGTGGCTGGGCATTCAATGGAATCTATCCTCCCACACTCTGTCGATCCATCAACCAAAGGAAAGAAATAGCGAAGTCAGTCAAGCAATTTCTAAGTCACAAACTAGCGTCAAGGAGAGCTCAGGAAAGGATCCTGGGTTTCTCTCCAGTTTGCATCAGTGACGAACGTCTTAATGAAAGCCAAACTGAAAGACCTAACCAGAATCTGGCGCTCGCGAGCAAATGTCAGGTCCAGGGACAAACTATCCTCAGTGCCTCTGATTCTAAAGAATCGACTTCGGCCCGTGGGCGAGAGTCAAGAATTTGTCAATGTCAGTACCCCTTCAGTTCCCTCCACCAGGGATCACCATCCACACAGACGCGTCCTTAAGCGGCTGGGGAGGGTATTCCCAGGTCAAAAAGGTTCAAGGGACTTGGTCACCTCAGTTCCGTCAGGTTCCATATAAACGTACTGGAGGCAATGGCAGTGTTCTTGACTCTAAAAAGGTTACGCCCACCAAAGTATCCCACATAAAGCTAGTCCTGGACAGCGCAGTGGTAGTACATTGTATAAACAGAGGAGGCTCCAAGTCACGTCATCTAAATCACGTCATGATAGCCATCTTCTCCCTGGCAGACAAGTTCAGTTGGCATCTCCTCCACTCACATAGCTGGAGTGAGAAACGTCATAGCAGACGCCCTATCCCGATCAGTGCCCCTAGAGTCGGAATGGTCACTGGACAACAGTTCGTTCCAATGGATCCTTCAAAGAGTCCCAGGGCTACAGGTGGATCTCTTCGCATCCCAAGCGAACCACAAACTACCGTGTTATGTAGCCCCCAACCTGGACCCTCTGGCCTATGCCACGGACGCCCTGGCTCTAGACTGGAACAACTGGGAGAAGATTTATGTCTTCCCTCCAGTGAATCTCCTCATGAAAGTATTTGCAACAAACTCAGGACATTCAAGGGTCAAGTGGCTCTAGTAGCCCCAGACTGGCGAAGAGCAACTGGTATCCTCTAATTTTGGAGCTGCGCCTTCGTCCTCTTCGGATCCCCAGTCCCAAGCTCTCCCAGTCAGTACAAACGAAGACTGTGTTCGCTTCCTCAGGGATTCTCAAAACCCTAACTTTATGGATTTCATGAAGTTTGCGGCAAAAAGAGATGCGAATATTGACCCTCAGAATATTCTCTTCTTGGAATCCGATAAAAGGGATTCAACTTTGAGGCAGTATGATGCTGCTGTCAAAAAGTTAGCAATCTTCCTGAGAGAATCGGTATTAGAATCATGACAGTTAATTCAGCTATATCCTTTTTCAGATCCTTACTTGAAAAAAGGTTTAGCAGCTAGCACGATTACGACAAACAAGTCAGCTTTGAAAAAGATATTTCAATTTGGATTCAACATAGACTTGACGGATTCCTACTCTCGTCTATTCCTAAGGCATGTGCTAGGCTTAGGCCTTCTGTAAGGCCTACGTCAGTTTCATGGTTCTTAAACGATGTTCTAAAACTGGCTTCCGAAAACCGATAATGACACATGCTCGTTTATAATGCTCTTAAGAAAAACCTATTTTTATTAAGCTTAGCTTCAGGAGCAAGAATTTTCAGAACTGTCGGCTCTATCCAGGGACCCGGATCATATTCAATTCCTTCCCACAGGGGAAGTCCTACTTTCTCCGGAACGTAGCTTTTTAGCAAAGAATGAAGATCCTTTGGTGAGGTGGGAACCTTGGAAGGTACTGCCCCTTCCACAAGAGTATCCTTTGCCCAGTTTAGCCTTACGAGCCTTTCTGTCCAGGACCTCCTCATCTTCATGGGTGGGTCCCCTCTTTAGAGGGAAAAGGTGGAACTTTATCCATTAAAGGCATCAGGCAGCAAATCCTGTACTTTATTAAGCAAAGCCAATCCTGACTCTTTCCCGAAAGCACATGATGTCAGAGCAGTAGCCACCTCAATTAATTATTTCCAACATATGAACTTCGATGAGTTGAAAAAGTATACTGGATGGAAATCGCCGACAGTGTTCAAACGTCACTACCTTAAGTCCTTGGAAGCTCTGAAATTCCCAGCAGTAGCAGCGGGTAACATAGTTTCCCCTGACTCTAGCTAATTTGTAGTAGAAGATTCAGTCCTCCTTTCTACCTGCCTCACCCAAAAGTTCGTCTATCCTACCTTGTTCATTTGCATTCACCTTGTGTCTTAGCTGCTTTTGTGATAGTGTAGTGGGTGCCCCTTATTGTCTGGCTAGGACACTCATGATTATAAACATTGATCTCATGGATGTTTCCCCTTATTTTTATGCTAGGGGATACATCATATTATAATGGTTACGGGTTTTGTATATTAAGTCATATACATTCCTTTATATATTATTATCGTTGGTTGTTTATATTAATTGCTATTATACTTTTGATACATGCTGTTACACAGATATCATTTGATACATGTAAGTCATTTTACCTGTATATATGTAAATTACCTTATGTTAACAAACATGATTAGATTTAAGGGTAATTTAAGCATATTTCTAATTTTATACCCCTGTGTATATGTATCTTTTAGCAATTATATTCTCTTTATATATATTTTATCTTTTATTTGAGACCTATTCTGATTTATTTTATTTTATTACTTTTGTTTACAATCTTGTGCTATTTCTCTGGTACGATTTCGCGCAGCGACACGAGCTGAGCCCAGAAAAGGGATTTTGACGTAAGGAAAAATCTATTTCTGGGCGATTGGCTCGTGTCGCCAGCGAAATCCCACCCTACCCATCCCTTCGCCCCCAAGATTGTCTGCTAACCTTCCAGGATGGCCACCAGAGGCGCAGCAGTCGGCAGCATGGGATGGAGTAAGTAGTAGTACGAGCTGCTCACTCTGTGGGTCGGCTCCCCTCTTGGAGGGTTTTTGTAGTGGGAGATTGTTTCTATTGGCATTTGGCTCGTGGTAGTGGTCTCACTCGCCTAGTGTTCATACCGACACCCTCCTGGAGGGTGAGCGAGTCAGTTATACTGACCTTTTTCTTTATTTTATTTATTCTCTGGTATGTGTTAGTACATTTACCCTAGAAATAATAGATTAAAGGATATTTCGCTGGCGACACGAGCCAATCGCCCCAGAAATAGATTTTTCCTTACGTCAAAATCCCTTTTTTAATCAATTTGTATTTTTCATGGCTAACAACAAACCTGAGGTCTTAACATTGACTGCCTACCTCTAGCTGCCCCTCTAGTAATCCTGGGTTTGAAGACAGGCTAAATGTGTCACAGGGTTCAAGCATGGTTGGTAACCGCTCTCCACCTCTTCAAAGCTTTAGATGTCAGATGCCACAGATTCCTTGCATATGCAGTAGATCCCCCGTATTTGCAGGGGATGGGTACTACACACCCCCCCTGTGAATAGTTAAAATCTATAAATACTTGAAACCCCTCTAAAATCACTTAGAACTACCTATTTGATAGTTACACACACAAAAAAAACTTCTAAAAATGCTCATACCTAAGTGTTTTGATAGTTTCTCACAAAAATTGCATTTAGTCACGAAGATGATATGGAAATACAGTATTTGTGAATATTTCTCAGTGAAAAATACCACGAATAGGTGAATATTCCATGAATAATGGGTATTATATATGGTGCCAAGAAAAATCTGAGAATAGGCAAGTCCGCAAATGGCAATGGTTGACTGTACTACAATCTTTCTTTGTTTTTTTAACTACCGTATATTTTCACGTATAAGACAACCTTTAAATCCTAAAATTCCCCCCTAAAAATTGGGGGTCGTTTTATACTGCAATACTAAAGATCAAACCTTGAATTCTAAGATGTGTATCTGTAGGGTAGCCTCGGCCTCGGTGCTATAGCCTAACCACCAACATACATAAAGATTCACTTTATGAAATAAAATGATAATGAAGGTAATAAAATCATTTTACCATATTATTGGCATATCTTCATAACAAATCGCCTGTTTGAGGAATAATTCTAAATCAAAGAAAGAAAGAAACATTTATCTATGCGATCCTAGCTGAGAAAATGTAATCATCTAGTTGCAGTTGTGCTGATAGCAACCTTTATAACTTTTGGTAACCCTTAAGAAATTTCATTAGTAGTGTAATTACAGTAGTAATAACATTTATGATAACATAATATTTATTTTTCATTAAAAGTTTCTCATACATATCACAAGATTGATCACATGTACCACGATCTTAGGGATTCTAGTCTGGTTCTGGCGAGTCGACTTCGGCTTCATCGTTGATATACAAATCATCTTCGGTACCGTTCATGGCATTTTTGAAATTATTTTATAGCACTATATTTTCACGTTCCCTCTGTAATTTTATGATAGACACAGCGAACATCAAGTGAGGCAGGACACAAAGCTGTTTGTAATTTAAAATTGTAACTGTTTCGAACAAGTCAGGCAAATGAAGATGATTGTGTACAATTATTATTGTTCATTATTGTAGTATTATTAGCGGTTGTTTGAGAATACCGACGAAATGTAAACATATAGACTCGGCTTTTTTAAACCCAACATTGATAATTTATGAAAGGAATGTATGTATCTCTTAATTAAGTTCCATTCAGCAACTAAAGACAGTGATGATATTGGTAAAACGCGATCAGCTGAGACTGTAAACAAACCTAGAATGCGAATGGCACAGCATTATTTTTTCTTATAATGTAATATAATAATACATATATGATTAGTTAAACATATTTTATTTAAATTATCATTATCTCAATATACAACTATTATTTGACTTTTCCAAGTGGATATCTATCAGTGTAACAACCTGACCGAGGCATCTCTCTCTCTCTCTCTCTCTCTCTCTCTCTCTCTCTCTCTCTCTCTCTCTCTCTCTCTCTCATCGATTGTAATACATACTAATGATACTCCTCCATCCTCCACTACAAAATTCCGGTTTTTAGAATTCTGAATCAAGCGATTATTGTAAACATGTATTGACATAAGCAACCAAATTGAAAACAGCTGATAGCTGACATCATTTACCGTAACTTTTGAGCGTTTATTAAGAGCTCCGTTAAAATTGTTAAACCCTACTGATTCTCAATAAGTAAAAATAAAATACATTTTTGTTCATTTCTCATGCAGTGGGGATCTCAAGAAAACATACTAGTAAATTGAAGCTGCAGGTTATAGCTGAGGGTGAATAAAATTAATAACGGCCTGGTGACAGTGATGTTTGGAACTGGAGAAAGTGCACCTACTCAGTGCTTATACAATCAAGTAATATGTGCATGTTTTCAACCAAACTTCGTTATGATAAACGTATCTCCGAATTATATCTCTCCTCACAAATACAGTGGATCCCCCGTAATAGCGTTCTCTGGATTCGCGGACCCACACATTCGCAGATTTCTCTCTGGAACGTTTCCCCGCATTATTTGTGGAAAATTCGCCTATTCATGGTATTTTTCTATGAGGAATATCCACAAATTCCAAGTTTTTGTATCAATTTCATCTTAAAATGCATTTTTTGTGATAAAACTATTAAAAAACTAGGTATACAAATTTTTAGTGGGTTTTTCTTGAGCTTTAACTACCAAAATAGGAGGTTTTAAGCATTTTTATAGGGGTTCCAACTGTTTGTGGGTTCTAGCTATTCACGGGGGCATCTGGTATACATCCCCCGTGAATATGGGGGGGACCACTGTAATGGCATTCAAGATATTGATAATACTCAAATCAGCTGAGATTTTGAGAATGTAAACCATATCAAATGCAAATGCTGTACATGACGATGTTTATATTCTGTAATACAGTAACAATATGATAATAGTAATAGTACTGTTATTGGATACAACAAGCAAAACAACCTTTATTTAAGTCATCATTATTATTAATATAGTTGTACTGTTTAATTTTTGCAAATAATCACTTTTCTCCAAAAAAAACATTTCGATTTGTAATTTAGAAGTCATCCTATACTACAGATATGAGATAAATTCATGAAAATTTGCCATGATTTTTGTCCTCGTCTTATCTAAAGGTTGTCTTGTACATGGAAATACACGGTAGTTTCCAGCTGGCACCAGAAGATTTATCCTATTGGTAAGACCTCAGGTTTGTTAGCTTTGAAAAATACAAATTGATTAAAAATTTGTCATTTTTCGGTTATCAATTTTCGGTTATCGTCATGCCGTCAGGAACAGAACCCCCACCAATAAACTGGGAATGCCTAGTTCTAAAAATATGTGAATGCTCAACCATAACATTGTCAGGAGGACTAGGTATGAAAAACCTTTTGTGTTTGGCAAAGTAGCACAAAGTAGTACAGTATTCTGATACTCTGTAAAACAAGAAACAGACACCTGTATCTTATAATGATAACCTTTGGTTTATGTCAGAAGAAACATCTCTTACATGTGATAAATTGCAAAACAAGGAGGCCAGAAAGTTCATGATTGCTGGATGAATCTGCTGAACACCACCAGTAAAGATTATTCACAAAATTTTTAGTTGTACTTTGATGGCTTCAGCAGAATATGATTCCATTGTTTTATTGAAAGTGGAATATGCAAAATTTATTAGGAACATGAAAATCTGATAACATTACATTGCTAAATTTGTTAGTTGAATAATTGCATCATGAAATTTTGTGTGATGTTATTGAATTAATTTTATGAAGAAATAGATAAAAGTGGCAACCGTAGCAAAAGCTGCAACAAACTTATTGTCATTCCATAATGACTACATCTGTGCCTGTTGCTAATTCTGTTTAGATATATGTCTGGATTGGCATATTTTGTATACATATACACTTTTCAGTTACACAAATGCTTGAAATAAAGGTTTGACTGTTATGAATCATTAATTCTTTACTAAAATGTTAGGGTTTAATATACCAGAAAAGTGTTTTTATCTTTCTTTTGTAATAAAGTATCCTGGATTATTGAAAATTACCTTATAAAATATATTTTATCTTTTCTCCTAACAGGAATATTTATCATGACTGGCAAACTAAGTATGAGAATTTAGCAGATATGGTTGTTCCCCGCTCTTCTCGTTTGATCTTTGAGGACCAAGATCATGGCTTGTACACCGTTACCCTCTTTTCAAAAGTAGTTGATGAGTACAAACTTCATGCTCGTGAGAACAAGTAAGGCAGGGTTTTAGTATATATTTTTAAATGGGTTCAGGGATTTAAATGCTGTTTTTGTTTCACTAAAAAATCCAATGCAATGTACGTATGTACTTGTAACTACTAGCCCACTTTTGTGGTTTTCATGAATCCTTTTTGACAACTGAACTGAAGCTCTTATTCTGTATGCACTAATCAAGACCACAGCAAAATCATAGTAACTGTATTGGTCCATCAGGCCAGGAGTGGACCTTGTCCAATTAAAGCCATATGTAAAAAATTTGGAATTTGATAAATTGATGGTGAATTTTCTGTGATTACTTGATTTTTTCCTGATTGGAGAGAGAGCTTTTGACTATAATTAATGGCACCTGCATAGTTGAACAAACAATGTTTAAAAAAGACATTTAAAGAAATAAGATTATAAAATAAAAGAAGCCAAATGAAATTATTACACATTTGCAGCATATCGCCAATTGCGCTTAAATGCTAACATAAATGGTTGGGTAAGTCTACCTGTAAATGCCATGTATGAAGAATAATTAGGAGTTCAGGGTTGTGAAAATTTTTTTCTTAGTTTTATTGTATCCTTAAAGATCTTATGCATAAAAAATGGAAATAAGTAAATTATGTAAAATTTCTTATGATTTTCTGACTTCTGTAACTGAAAATTTTGCATTTTTGTTCGAAAGTTTTTAGGCATATGATCAACTGAAAATAGCAGATGTGCTCAATTTAGCCCACCAAATGTTTTACATTTGTAAAGCCTAAAGGATTTACGTAGAGGGATATTTTTTACTTTTTTAACCTTGTTTTATCTGTGCATGTATGCCAGGGAAGGAATGCCCTGACTGGGGGAGGATGGTAGATAAGTAATTTCCTTTAAATCTAGTTTCCTTTTGCCAAAATTCTAATGCGGCATGCTTTCTTTTTGTGTGCTTTAGTTATTAAGTGAAATATGTATATAAATAAAATAAAATGTAGTTTTCCAGAGATACATGAAGTTTACTAAAAATTTGCAAAGGTAAAGTCATATGAAAATTAGTGTTCAGTACTATCATAAATTCTTGCTAAACCCTATTTTTTTGTATGCCTGATGCAAAAATACACATTCTAAGTGAAATTTTTTTTGCATTATGGTTTGTTCATGAAACTTACCTGTCAGATATATATATATATAGCTGTATTCTCTGAAGTCCGACAGAATTTCTAAAAACTTACGACACACGTAGTGGGAGTAGGGTGGTTAGTACCCATTCCCGCCGCTGGGAGGCGGGTATCAGGAACCATTCCCATTTTCTATCAGATTTCTTCTGTCGCCGGTGTTGTAAACAACTGTTTACAGCACCTCCGCCTCAGGATTTTGGAAAACTTTTCATTGGCTTGAGTATCCTCTTGACTTTTTGGTTTTTTGTTATTGGATCGATAGCTTGGCATACGTGACTTTGGATTGTTTTGATTTTGGCTTGGTTTTTTCCTTAAATATGTCTGGATCTAGTTCGGCTAGCGCCAGGGTGTGTATGAAAGATGAATGCAAGATGAGGCTACCAAAGGCCTTGGTTGATCCTCACACAGTGTGTAAAGGTTGTAGGGGACAAGTTTGTAGGTATGATTTTCGCTGCAATGAGTGCAAAAGTTTGAGTGATGTGCAATGGAAGACGTATGAATCCTACGTTAATAAATTAGAGCGTGACAGGATCAGGAGGTCTTCCTCCAGGAGTAAATCGGGTAGCAGACAGGGTATTAATGTAACCCCTTCTAACCCTCCTTTAGATTTTGTCTCTCCTAACCCCATAGTGTTGCCTTCGGGCCCTCAAGTGGTGTCTGCTTATTTTGGATTCATTGAAAACGCTTGAATCTAAAGTTCTTGCCCTTGAAAACAGGCAAAGTGCTAAGTGCAGTGATAGTGCCCCTAGTGAAGTGGAGGGGGCGTCAGATCGGCCCTATAGCGCCTCTAGGCTGGGACCTCTGCCGGACTCCCAGGACTCAGGGAGAGGGCATGTCGAAGGCCGAAGGAGGGTTACGGGGATCCCCCACCGATCTGACGTCCCTTCAGCAGTTCCTGTGGACGCATCCCAGGCTGCTAAGGAGCGTGCTCGAGCACGCATCCTGAAAGATTGTTTCTCGTCTTCCGACGCGTCCTCCCCGCGCAAGGGGTGGGAATCTCGTCCGGATTCGCGGCCTTTGAAAAGGACTTTTCAAGATCAAGACGCTTCACGTCATGCTCTGTCTGATTGGCATTCTTCTCCGGAAAGCGTGTCCTTTCCGCCCCAGAAGAAGTCTAGGACGTCATCTGATGATGACGCCTTCGAGCGCCCCAGTCGCTCTAGAGCCAAGGCTGTTCCTGGGAGAAGGAAGAAGGCGTCCCCTCGCCCCTCGCCTTCTCACAGGCACAGCTCTTCTCCTTGTAAGGAGACTTCTCAGACTGAGATAATCCTTGCTATGCAACGGCAACTGGACGCTTTACTTAAGCAGAAGGAGACGGTTCCTCGTCGCAAGAAAGACGACAGACTTCCGATCAAGAGAACAAGACAGTCTTCTCCACCTGCCCCTCTTTCGTCCCCGTCTCCTGGTATTTCGCCCTCTAGACTTCGTTCTTCTCCCCAGTGTTCGTCTAGAGGTGGCGGTAGACGTCATGAAAGAGAGGTTTCATCACGCTCCCCTCTCTTCGCGACGAGAGGACGCTCGGCATTCCGACCTCGACGTTTCTGCTGGCGACGATGTTGTTCCTGTCGGACGAACTTCAGTACGTTCTGCTCCTCTTCGACATGCTCGTGTCGACGCTCAACGGGACGCTCGTCAGGTGGCAGGCCCTGTTTCTTCGCGGGACGTTCGTAGGGACGCTTCGCGTGACGTTAGGAGAGACGCTTCGCTGGACACTCGGTTGGACGCTCGGAGGGACGCTAGGTTGGACGCTCCGATGGATGCTAGTAAACATAGTCGTAAGAGCACTTTGGACGCGAATGTGGAAGTTCGCTATCACTCGGACGCTGTTCCCGAGTCTTTTGCTGACGCTTCACGTCTTCCTACAACTTCACGTTCTCCTCAAGTTTTGATTTCTGACCCTGTGACTGTTAAGGATTCTGTTAAGGGTCCGCTACCCTCTTCTTCTCGACATCGTTCTGACATGAGACTTGGAGCGAAAGGACTTTTGCCTCTTCCTTCGGGGTTTCACTCGGGTAAGAAAGAAGGGGAATTAAGCTGTTCTTCTGAGGATGTTGACGAAGAACAACCTTCGACGTCGGCTTCTTCAGACTACCAAGTATTGGCTCGGCTGCTTCGTGATTCGTTTGGGTATACCTTCCTTCCTTTTCGTCGTCGAAAGCAAGCAAGACGCCAGGGTTTGTGAAAATGAAGACGTCGTTGTCTACCAAGAGAGCTTTCCGTAAGGTTAACACCTGGATGGAGTCTAGGAAAGCAAAGGGAAGGACCACTTTCGCCCTGCCTCCGTCTAGACTTAGCGGTAAGGCAGGGATGTGGTATGAAACCGGCGAAGAGTTAGGATTGAAGGTTCCTACTTCAGCGCAAGGAGATTTCGCCAGCGTTGTGGATGCCTCAAGGAGATCTCTTTTGGCTTCAGCTAAAGTGTCGTGGACGACTTCGGAACTCGACCATCTGTTGAAGGGACTTTTTAGGTCCTTGAAAGTCTTTAACTTCTTAGACTGGTGTCTCGGAGTGTTAGACAACCAGTCTCGTAAGCCAGATTCGATCAGCTTGGGGGAGCTGTCCAGTGTATTGTCATGCATGGACAAGGCCGTCAGGGATGGCTCAGAGGAGTTAGCCTCTCATTTTTCAGCAGGCGTGTTGAAGAAAAGATCGCTTTATTGCTATTTTGCGGCTAAGTCTGTCTCTCCCTCACAGAGGACAGAACTTTTTTATGCGCCTTTTTCGAGTCATCTCTTCCCCCAGGCTATGGTGAAGGATCTGGCAGTAAGTCTTCAGGAAAAAGCCACTCAAGACCTTTTGGCCCAGTCGTCGAGACGTCCTGCTGGCCCTTCCACGTCTTCAGGAGTCCAATCGAATAGAAAGTAGAAGCCCTTTCGTGGAGGGACTTCCGCTAGATCTTCACCCCGAGGAAGGAGTCTTCCTAGAGGTAGAGCCCCGGCTAAGTCTAGGGGCAAGAAGTGAGAGATCCTTCTTTCAGTCACCGGTAGGAGCCAGGCTGCAGTTGTTTGGAGAGGCCTGGAGAGAAAGAGAGGCGGACACCTGGTCTCTCAACATCATAGAGAAGGGGTACAAGATCCCTTTCGTAAAGCCGCCCCCGCTGACTTCCACTCCCAGGGACTTGTTCCCGTCGTATCCTCGAGAAAAGCGGAAGATACTCTTCGACCTGCTCGAGCAGATGCTCGAGAAGCGAGCAGTGGAACAGGTCTTAGACCTGGCAACGCCAGGATTTTACAACAGATTGTTTCTTGTACCGAAACAATCGGGAGGGTGGCGGCCGGTCTTGGACGTAAGTCATCTAAACCTCTTTATAGAGAAGCAGAGGTTCAAGATGGAGACACCTCAGTCAGTTCTGGGGGCCTTAAGACCTGGAGATTGGATGGTATCACTCGACCTTCAGGACGCCTACTTTCACGTCCCGATACATCCCCAATCTATGAAGTACCTTCGGTTCGTCCTGCAAGGGAAGGTCTTTCAGTTCAGGGCTCTTTGTTTCGAACTGAGTACGGCCCCATTTGTCTTCACCATCTTAATGAAGAATGTGGCGAGGTGGCTCCATCTTTCCAACATCAGGATCTCGCTCTATCTGGACGACTGGCTCATACGAGCCTCTTCGCAGACCCGGTGCCTGAAGGACCTGCAAACGACTCTGTCTTTAGCTGCGTCCCTGGGACTTCTGGTGAACTTCGAAAAGTCACATCTGACCCCAACACAGTCCATCGTGTATCGGGGATTCAGATGGATTCAGTGGCTTTTCGGGTCTTTTCCGTCCCAGGAACGTCAGCAACAAGGCATAGAAAAAGTGTCAGCCTTTCTAGGGAAGGATTCATGCTCGGTGAGGGAATGGATGAGTCTGCTGGGGACCATTTCCTCGCTGGAGAAGTTTGTTTCCCTGGGGAGGCTACACCTCCGACCTCTTCAGTTCTTCCTGTCGGACAGCTGGACGGACAAGGACAACTTCGACGTGATGTTAACCATCTCAGAAGAGGTAAAGAGCCATCTAAGATGGTGGCTCGATCCGTGGAAGCTGTCAGAGGGCATATCCCTCAAGCTTCGGAACCCCGACCTAGTGTTGTTCTCAGACGCGTCATCCACGGGGTCGGGAGCAACACTAGGTGGGGAGGAAGTGTCAGGCACCTGGAGAGGGGAACAGGTAGCCTGGCATATCAACTTCAAAGAGCTGGCATCTGTTCAGTTAGCGCTCCAATTCTGTCAGGACAAAGTCTCCCGTCGAGTAGTCCAAGTCAACTCGGACAACACCACAGCCCTGGCATACTTGAAGAAACAAGGAGGAACACACACTCGCTCCCTGTTCGCTCTAGCGAAAGAGATTCTGCTTTGGGCGAAGGCGAGAGAGATCACGATCTTGACAAGGTTCATTGCTGGAGTCGAGAACGTCCGTGCGGATCTCGTCAGTCGACAAGGACAGTTGCTGCCGACAGAGTGGACCCTCAATCAGGACGTATGCCAGGAGCTGTGGGGTCTTTGGGGATGTCCTTTGGTGGACATTTTTGCAACATCAAGAACGGCGAGACTTCCTCTTTACTGCTCCCCGGTTCTCGATCCGGGGCATTAGCAGTAGACGCCCTTTTATGGGATTGGACGGGCCTAGATCTCTACGCATTTCCCCCCTTCAAGATTCTGGGGGAAGTGATGAGAAAGTTCGCAGCTTCGGAGGGGACGAGGTTGACGTTAATCGCCCCCTTTTGGCCCGCAGCGAACTGGTTCGCAGAGGTGATGTCCTACCTGGTGGATTTTCCGAGATCTCTTCCGTTAAGTAGAGATCTACTCAAACAGCCCCACTTCGAGAGGTACCACAAAAACCTCTCCGCTCTGAGTCTGATTGCGTTCAGACTATCCAGAAGTTGGCCAGAGCGAGAGGTTTTTCGAAACCTGTGGCTAAAGCTATCGCCACCGCGAGGAGACCTTCATCAATCGCGGTTTACCAATCAAAGTGGGCAGCTTTTAGAAGCTGGTGTAGAAAGAAAGGAGTTTCCTCTACCACGACCTCTGTGAGCCAGATCGCCGACTTCCTACTTTATCTTAGGCGAGATCTGAAGCTTGCAGTGTCAACCATTAAAGGCTACAGAAGTGTCTTATCTGTGGTTTTTCGCCATAGAGGTCTTGACCTCGCTAATAACAAGGATCTCCATGATCTATTGAGATCTTTCGAGACCACCAAGGTGCCGCTACCAAAGTTACCTTCGTGGAACCTGGATGTGGTCCTCAAGTTTTTAATGTCAAGTCGCTTTGAACCTCTTTACTCTACATCTTTGCGAGATTTGACGAAGAAAACTGTATTCCTAACTGCTCTGGCGACGGCGAAGAGAGTTAGCGAGATACAGGCTATTAGTAAACACGTCGGCTTCAAAGGGCATAATGCGGTCTGCTCTTTGGGTATGTCTTTTCTGGCTAAGAACGAAAACCCTTCCAATCCTTGGCCTAAAACGTTCGAGATCAAGGGTATGGCAGAGATCATTGGTCAAGAGCCAGAAAGAGTCCTGTGTCCTGTTAGGGCTCTTAGAGAATATCTTCGTAGAACAAAGGATTGTAGAGGTTCTGCGGAGAACTTATGGTGTTCGGTCAAGAGACCAAATATGCCCATGTCCAAGAATGCACTGGCATTCTTTTTAAGAAACACCATAAAGGAGGCGCACTCTTCTTGCAAAGACAGTGACTTTAGGCTGTTAAAAGTTAACGCGCACGAAGTAAGGGCTATTTCGACCTCGATAGCCTATCAGAAGAATATGGCCCTCAAAGACATTTTAAGTGCCACTTTTTGGAGGAGTAACTCAGTGTTCGCCTCGCACTACCTACGGGAGGTGAGAACGACATATGAAAACTGTTACTCTCTTGGACCATACGTTGCCGCAGACACTATTTTGGGGGCAGGAGGTAGCACTCATCCTTTCCCATAGAAAAGGGTAGGTGAGTTTTAATAATTGTAATGTTTATGGTTGTAGGGTCGGCCGCCGAATGCGGTCGTCCCTTCTTTTAGCCTTTGGTATATGGGAGTATTTTGTTAGGCTAACTTAGGTGGTGGTTTTGCCTCGTTGCCCTCAGAAGTATGGTCATGGTCTAGTCACATTGTGGTCTCGTCCCCGTTGACAGATCATCTAGAGCGCACCAACTACACAGGTCACTACCTTGTTGGTAACTCTAGTGAAGCAGATGCAGGCTTGGGTGACAGTAATCACGAAGTCAGCTATGCTAACAGGTAAGGAACCAAGATGTCAATCATCTACATTTATACGTTTCCTAAAATCCTTTTCTGTCTCTCCCACTGCCAAAGGTGGGATTCAGCTATATATATATCTGACAGGTAAGTTTCATGAACAAAATGATATTGTTAAGATACAATAAAGTTTGTTCATACTTACCTGGTAGATATATATATTTTAAGTACCCACCCACCTCCCCTCAGGAGACAGTGGAGATAGAAATCTGATAGAAAATGGGAATGGTTCCTGATACCCGCCTCCTAGCGGCGGGAATGGGTACTAACCACCCTACTCCCACTACGTGTGTCGTAAGTTTTTAGAAATTCTGTCGGACTTCAGAGAATACAGCTATATATATATATCTGCCATGTAAGTATGAACAAACTTTATTGTATCTTAACAATATCATTTTTATTCTAATGAGTATGTATGTGGTGTGTGAAGGACCAAGAGTGTGCATAACATAAGACTATATTCTGTTTTTTTTCCATCTTTCCATCCGCCTGTGGTGTTTTCGCATGGTAACACTGCGTCCCGGGCTTTAAATAGTTACGCTGTGTAAGTTTTAGGTAAATAAAAGGATATCTGGGTGTACATTTTGCAGCTAAAAGTGTTTTAATAAATTACTGTATGCGAATTACACTGTTAATGTTCGAAATAGGATATTATTTAAAGCCAGGGATGCAGTGTTACCATGCGCAAACACTACAGGCGGATGGACAGATGGGAAAAAACAGAGTATAGTAATACGATACTTGTGTAGTATATAACTATTAATAATATAGCACACTTTCACCACTTATTCTCTCTCTCTCTGATTATACAGGAACAGAAGACACCACACATGCACTAATTACATACATGCACATTATCTACAGTACATACATTCATTTGCTTACAGATCTAAACTTTAAACATATTGCTCTTAGATTAGAAAAAAAGAAAAAAATGGCCATAATTGGATAAGTGGTCTGCAGAGGGTCTCTGATCGAGTAATTGAACGTACATTGAGTTTTCATATAGTGATGCTTGCATGTATTTTTGATTGTAGTAAATCTAGTACAGTGTTTGCTTTTGCTCCCAAAATTATGGAAGGTTTGGCATCTTTTTATATTTTTATTCTTTCAAAATAACGTTAAGTAGTAATTTTTTATTCTAAATTTCCTGTGACTGATATCATTATACATTATATATACTTTTTTTATTTACTCTACAGGTAAGGATTTAATAGCCTACTAATTTTAACTTTCAGATTTGTTGTCCGAGATTTTACTTACAATGAAGAAGAGTTGACTGCCGGCAAAAATGAACTATCCAAGCTCATCAATGACAAGAAAAGGCATTTTGTAAGTTTCCAATGATCATACTTATCAAATGTATCATGTGTTCATATTAACCCTTAAACGCCGAAGCGGTATTTTAAAAATCTTCTCCCGTATGCCGGCAGCGTTCGCGAGTGAGCGCCAAAGCGGAAATAATGTTTTTTTTTTTTCAAAAAATCACAGCACACTTAGTTTTTAAGATTAAGAGTTCATTTTTGGTTCCTTTTTTGTCATTGCCTGAAGTTTATTTAGTATGCAACCATCAGAAATAAAAAAAAATATCCTTATCATAAATAAATATTGGGATATATGACAGCGGGAAAAAAAAATTTCATATATAATTGTATACAAATCGTGCTGTGAGCAAAACGGTTAAAGCTAATGAGTTAATTTTTTTTTTTTGTATTGTACACTAAATTGCGATCATTTTGGTATTTAACACATTGTAAAACAATCAAGGCAACAGAGAAAATATTATCACAATGATGCATGAATTCGTAACGCGCGGACATAAAAAAAAGCTGTTTTAAAAAATTCACCATAAATCGAAATATTGTGCTAGACTTCCCATTTGTTGCAAAATGAAGGTAATTGATTGAATATTACTAGACTGTAAGTGTTGTAGCTTACAATTGCAGTTTTCGACCATTTCGATCGAGTTAAAGTTGACCGAAGGACGAATTTTTTCTATTTATCGTTATTTATATGAAAATATTTCAAAACTGACAAAAGCTATAACCATAGGTTGTTTTTTTGTATTCTACATGAAATTGCACACATTTTCATATAAAAAACTTCATGTAACAGCTAATTTAAAATGGTGCAAACATTACGACAATCGGACTAAAAAATTTATGAAGTTTTCGAAAGTTACCGCGCGGACATAAGGAAAAAGTTTATTTCATAAATTCACCATAAATCAAAATATTGTGCTAGAGACTTCCAATATGTTGCAAAATAAAGGTAAATGATTGAATATTACTAGAATATAAGAGTTTTAGCTTACAATTGCGTTTTTCGACCATTTCGGTCGAGTCAAATTTGACCGAAGGTTGAAATTTGGCACTTATCTTTATTTACATGAAAATATTTCAAAACTGATAAAAGCTACAACCATGGGTTGTTTTTTGTTGTATTCTACATGAAATTGCACACATTTTCATTTATAAAATTTTATGTAACGGCTAATATTACAACAATCGGGGAGGAGTTACCGCGCGGACGTAAAGATTATTTTTTTTATAAATTCACCATAAATCGAAATATTGTGCTAGAGACTTCCAATTTGTTGCAAAATAACGGTAAATGATTGAATATTACTATAATGTAAGAGTTTTAGCTTACAATTGCGTTTTTTTACCATTTCAGTTGAGTCAAAGTTGACCGAAGGTTTATATTTTGGCACTTATTGTTATTTATTCGAAAATATTTCAAAACTGTTAAAAGCTTCAACCAGTGATTGTTTTTAGTTGTATTCTACATGAAATTGCGCACATTTCCATATATAAAACTTTATGTAATGGCTAATTTAAAATGGGACAAACATTAAGACAATCAGACAAAAATATTTAAAATTTTTTCGGAAGTTACTGCGCGGACCTAAGGAAAAAGTTTTTTTTCATAAATTCACCATAAATCGAAATATTGTGCTAGAGACTTCCAATTTGTTGCCAAATGAAGGTAAATGATTGAATATTACTAGAATATAAGAATTTTAGCTTACATTTGTGTTTTTCGACCATTTCGGTAGAGTCAAAGTTGACTGAAGGTTGAAATTTTGGCACTTATTGTTATTTATATGAAAATATTTCAAAATGATAAAAGCTACAACCATGAGTTGTTTTTCGTTGTATTCTACATGAAATTGCACACACTTTCATATATAATACTCCATGTAACGGCTAATATAAAATGGTGCAAAAATTATGTCACAGTGACAAAATAATTTCTGAGATGTGTCGCTGATACTTTTTAGTGCGAGAAGAAAGAAATTCGCGCTTGCGTGCCTGGGTAACGATTGTAAACAAAACAACGCCTTGATCCGTGAGCTCCCAGCATCCCCCAAGGCGCGTGATTCAAAGGTTTTCGCCTAGTAGGCCTATAACTATTTTTCCGCAAATTTTTAAAAAACTTTTTTATATTGACGTACCATACGTCCAATCGGCATCCAACAGACAATTTATATCAACGTTTAATACGTCCAATCGGCGTTAAAGGGTTAATGATAGCTTTCTATGTACTATAGTAACTGTGTATACATAACACACTTGGGTACTTTATTGAAGTATTAATTTTCATTGATTGCTGGTAAAGTATTCATTACATTGTCTGCTGTCTTTAAGTAATGTAATTTTGGTTGCTGATAAATTATTACCCATCGTGATATAAGACATTATGGCAGTTTGTCTTCCTTTTCTTTTTTTTTCTAAAAGCTTACAGTTTTACAATGGTCCTTTGTATATAGACCATTTTATATGATACTGATGGTGATGTTTTGTTAGATATCTCTTGTAAAGTAGAATTAATGAGCTATGAAATTTAATCATTAAAGCCACATTAATAAATGTATTGTGGCACTTTCAGCCACTGGTTATGCTAAGGTGTGATAGTGGCTGAAAAGAAAAATGGAAGAAAGGAAAGAAGGAGGCTATTCAATTATAATTTGGGCCAACATTTTTTTTCTTATATAGGGAATTGACAATTGTACATATTACTTTACTTTAATTTTATCTTCCCACCACTGGCCAGTGGCATAAGGCTGATACAGTTCCTCACCATCTGTCTCTATCCCGAGCCATTTCCCTCGCTTCCTCTAGGTTATGGATTTCATCCTCAAGATCCCTGACAATTATGTCTGGCCACCTCATTCTTGGTCTACCCAGAGGTCTTCTTCCTATTTGGTTGTACTTATAGGAAACTAAATCTCAGCACTTGAATGGCCTTACAGGTCTCAGTGCTTGGTCTTTGGCCTAAATTTTATATTCCATTAAAGAAAATTAATGCCATTACCAGAGCCAGTTAAGAATTTATATTAGAAACCTCTGAATCATAGTATTCATCCTTTAGTAATTTTACCAAAATAACCAACTGTAAAACAGAGTTGATCCCAAAAGTCTGTGACTAAGAGAATTTCAGTCAGGTTCTATGCTGAAGATACATTTTGTATCAAGGTATCCCCCTTCTATACCCAGGTACTTTATACTACATATTGTTTCTGCCTTATATAACTTCTCATCAATAGATAAGAGATTGTCACAGAGGGTTATGACTTTTAAGGTATGTTTATTGCAGACAGAGAAAAAGAAAATTTTTAAGTTTTGTGTTTTACCTCATTACATTTTCACTGCAAAGGATTCTGCATTTCATAAATCCCCAATTTTTTCAAGTGGGATACATGTAAGTGTAATGAGGTACATTTTTCCTTTTAGGGTCCCCTGGTGCGATGGCTGAAAGTGAACTTCAGTGAATGTTTCATATGCTGGATACATGTGAAAGCCATCAGAGTCTTTGTTGAATCAGTTCTCAGGTGAGTATCTTATTGTCTCATGATTGTATATGATTAGGCTCATCTAATTTGTTTAATTTGGTTTGTTGACTTTTTTTTAACATGAATTATGCCTAGCATAAATACTGTACTTGAACAATCTAAGCTTAAAATGAGTGCTGCTATACTATAATTTTAAATTGAATCAATCAGTTTCACCACAAAGAATCACATGATGAAACATTTAATTTTGATAAAAATTATATTCCCAAAGGTATGGATTACCAGTGAACTTCCAAGCTATCCTAGTTCATCCACACAAGAAGAGTATGAAAAGATTAAGAGATGTCCTTAATCAGCTATATACCCATCTTGACTCTTCTGCTACTGGTGGTGCTGGTGAAGTGAGTATTTGTGAAACACTATAGTAGTGATTCTTTTGGAAGTAGTATCTGACTTTTGAAAGTCCCACATTTTGAAATTTAATGAAAATGAATGAGGTCATTTATTAACCTGTAATCAGCTTCATGTTATGGACCTGTTGTACTTCTTTGTTTTGAAGTCATATTTCTCCAGTTGGTGTTGGGAATTGTGTTCCCAGGTCTAGATTGCTGTTGCTTTTGAATCAAAATCAGTTTCAGTGGGTAGAAGGTGGAATGTTGCACTGAACAACAACAGAGAACATGCAGCTTCCCATCAGTTAAGGTCCACATTAATTTTGTCATTTATTATTTTTAATTTATGAAGATAAATACATGAACAGTAGTTGGGGAAGGTTAGCAAAGAAATTAACTTTTTAAATCGTTACTCTATCCAAAGCCGAGGTCGTATAATAGGCTGTACTATTTATTTATTTGGTAATACTATTTGCTATTTTTAATGTTCTCTTTTTAACTAAAAATGATAATACCATTTACATTGCCAAATAAATTATTGAAAAATTACACAATGATTTCCTTTATAACAAATTTTTTAACTATCCCAAAGCATGTTCTTATGTATCATGACTTCTGCATGAGGAAGATTTTCCCATTCTTCAAGAGTTTGGGATTGGGTCAGGTTAGGTTGGGTAAAATTCCTAACTTAGCTTACCTTTATATATCCAAGTAACTAGACCATTACTGTTTCTCAATAACCTAGTTCTTGTCTCTGTAGGAGTTAGGATCCATCTTTAGTGCTGCGCTTTGTTGCTCAGGAACGTCACTATGGTGGTTCCTTAGTCAAAAAGGTTGGGGGGGTGGGGTGATGCATGTCCTATCATCATGGGACATCTCATCTGATGCATAGCATACTAAACTTATGTCATCATAGGGGATCTCTTTATAGGACATCTCTGTTGAAAATGCACTTTCCTTTGGCAGCACGAGGACATCTTTGTCTACAGTGTGATTCCTTTGACAGTGCACAAAGTTGACAATAGGATATTTAGAATATATTTGCATAGAGCATATTATCATAGGACATCCCCTTGGGTTATCCTATTGTCTCCCCTGTCTACTTGGTGGAGACCCATGTTAGACCTCTTCGCTACACAGTTTAACAGGAAGCTAGAGGTCTACTGTTCATGGTCCCAGAACTCCACTGGGGTAGAGCACTCCCTTCTGCTTACTGGGAACTACCTGGGAGGTTACGCTTTTCGTCCATTCTGCCTGTTCCGTCTTGTCCTGAACAAAGTGATGGGTTCTAAAGTCTTAGGATGACCATAGCAGCTCTTTGTGGCCCCAACCTGAGTGATTCCAGGGTCTTTTTCTCTTCTCTCAGCAGATTCCACCTTAGCACAACCTTCTCTGCCAGTCTTGTGTGGAGAGACCAATAATCAGTAGGATCGTTATCTCTTCATATCCGGAGTCTGTCCAGTATCTCTTTTGAGCGAGAGATCTTTCTTGCGGAGCAGCGACTCAGATGTAAGACTACTTGAGAGGCTCTTCATCAGCTGTACACAAGATGAGCCGTCTGCTGCGATTGGTGTCATCGAACAAATTTCTCTCCTCTCAGAGTTTCTGTTCGGTATATAAAGATCATCTGGATCTTTTTCAGAACAGAGGAAATCCTTTCTGTTTATCCTGGCAAGGGCTACAGGGCTGCCTTGTGATTAGTTCTTCATCTGAAGATGTGGACATCATTTTGCCCTGGAAATTCTCTTTGTGGTTCAAGAGCTTTGAACACTTGTTCACTAGGGAACTCAGACATCCTACGTGCAACCATACTCTGGTTTTGAGTAATCTCGCTTGAACTCTATTCAAGTCCAAGTGTCAATTTTCTTGCAGGAAACTGGCTGTAGAAACAGTTTTCATTCTGACCTTGGCTTTCTTGGAAGAGTTGGAGAGTTCCATGCTCAGGATGATGACATAAACTCACAAGGGGTTGGGGTCAGTAGCTTTCGAATTTGCCCTGGAATTCGTGGCTAACACCCAGATTCCTTGGTTCATGATAACAGATTTGCCTCCTTTTCTATTCCTTATGGTCTGGAGTTTGTTATCTGCAACTTTCAAGAGTTTCTGCTTTGCATGAGAGCATTGCGTTGATATCTAAAGGATTTGTCACCTACAGATTAGGTGTTGTAGACTTTATGTTAACCCTCTTACGCCGAAGCGGTATAATAAAAATCGTCTCCTGTATGCCGAGGGGGTCTCAGAATGAGCGCCGAAGCGAAAAAAATATTTTTTTTTTTAAATCACAGCGCGCTTAGTTTTCAAGATTAAGAGTTCATTTTGGCTCCTTTTTTTGTCATTGCCTGAAGTTTAGTATGCAACCATCAGAAATTAAAAAAATATCTTTATCATATATAAATAATGCGATATATGATAGCGCAAAAACAAAATTTAATATATAATTGTATTCAAATTGCGCTGTGAGCAAAACGGTTAAAGCTAATAAGTTAATTTTTTTCGTTATTTTGTACACTAAATTGCGATCATTTTGGTATATAACAAATTGTAAAACAATCAAAGCAACACAGAGAAAATATCACAAAATGATGCATGAATTCGTAACGTGCGGACGTAAAAAAATGTTTTTGTTCAAAAATTCACCTTAAATCTAAATATTGTTTCAAAAATGAAGATAAATGATTGAATATTACTATACTGTAAGAGTTTTAGCTTACAATTGCAGTTTTCGACCATTTCGGACGAGTTAAAGTTGACCGAATGTCGAATTTTTTTTTATATATTTATTTATATGCAAATATTTCAAAAATGAGAAAAGCTACAACCTTCAATTATTTTTTGTTGTATTCTACATGAAATTGTGCACATTTTCATATATAAAACTCTATGAAACGCCTAATATAAAACGGAGCAAATATAACGAGAATGTGACGTACGCATTTCGGAGATTTGCGGCGGAGAATCCGTGCGCGGAGGGAAGGAAAGTTTTGTTTTTAAATTCACCATAAATCTACATATTGTGCTAGAGACTTTGAATTTATTTCAAAATGAAGATAAATGACTGAATATTACTATACTGTAAGAGTTTTAGCTAACAATTACGTTTTTCGAATACTATTTTGGTAGAGTCAAAGTTGACTGAACGTGGTTTTTTTCTATTTATCGTGATTTATATGCAAATATTTCGAAAATGAGAAAAGCTTCAACCTTCAATCATTTTTTGTTGTATTCTACATGAAATTGAGCACATTTTCATATATAAAACTTTATGTAACGGCTAATTTAAAATGGTGCAAACATTACGACAATCGCACAAAAAAATTTCGGATTTTTTTCAGAAGTTACCGCGCGGACGTAAGGAAAATGTTTTTTTTTATTTCATAAGTTCATCATAAATCAAAATATTGTGCTAGAGACTTCCAATTTGTTGCAAAATGAAGGTAAATGATTGAATATTACTAGAATATAAGAGTTTTAGCTTACAATTGCGTTTTTCGACCATTTCGGTAGAGTCAAAGTTGACCGAAGGTTTATATTTTGGCACTTATCGTTATTTATATGAAAATATATCAAAACTGATATAAGCTACAACCATGGGTTGTTTTTTAGTTTTATTGTGCATGAAATTGCGCACATTTCCATATATAAAACTTTATGTAACAGCAAATTTAAAATGGTGCAAACATTACGACAATCGCAGCATGAAAAAATTTATCGGTAGAGTTGCCACGTGGACGTAAGGAAAAAGTTTTTTTCATAAATTCACCATAAATCGAAATATTGTGCTAGAGACGTCCAATTTGTTGCAAAATGAAGGTAAATGATTGAATATTACTAGAATATAAGAGTTTTAGCTTACAATTGCGTTTTTTGACCATTTCGGTAGAGTCAAAGTTGACCGAAGGTTGAAATTTTGGCACATTGTTATTTATATGAAAATATTTCAAAACTGATAAAAAGCTACATCATGAGTATTTTATTGTTGTATTCTTCATGAAATTGCACACATTTTCATATATAATACTCCATGTAACGGCCAATTTAAAATGGTACAAAAATTATGTCAAAGGGACAAAATAATTTTTGAGATGTGTCACTGATACTTTTTAGTGCGATAAGAAAGAAATTCGTGCTTGCGCGCCTGTGTAACGATTGTAAACAAAACAACGCCTTGATCCGTGAGCTCCCAGCATCCCCCAAGGTGCATGATTCAAAAGTTTTCGCCTGGTAGGCCTATAAGTATTTTTCCGCAAATTTTCAAAAAACTTTTTTATGTCGACGTTTAATACGTCCAATTGGCACCCGGGAGACAATTTATCTCGATGTTTAATACGTCCAATCGGCATAAGAGGGTTAACACACGCTGGAACTGGCTTGTTGCAGGTGAGCGTTGCAGCCATACTGTTACAGCTCGTTTTATCTTCCTTACAAAGTACAAATCTGCTTCTCAGTTGCTTCAACTCCTCCCTCCAGCAAGAGGAGTGAGGAGTGGTGACAAATTCATTTCTTGTGGCTAACATAGTTTGTTGCTTGAACAGATGTAGTAGTTCTTATTTGTCTTCTGTATTTGCAGTGAATCTGGACAGGTTTCATTGTATTTAAACGCAATGGACTGGTTCTTGGATATACACATACCTAAAATCTCAAAGGCTTAGGTCCTCTTCATTAGAATTCTAACTTCTAAGAAGAATGATGAGGTTTATTGTACCTCCAGTCAGTTCAGGATTCTCATACCTCCCTCCAAATGTGAGTCTATCCTACTGTTAAGACTGAAGGTTTGTTTTGCATATGAACAAATGACAAATTTTCAGTTAATTGATATTTTTTATAGCTAACAAACCAGAGGTCTTGACATTGACTTGCCCACCTCTAGCCATCCCGCTTACATCTCATCCTGGGTTGGAAGAAAGAATGATACGTTGCTAGGTTCAATCGTGGTGTCTGACTTGCTCCTACCTTAGCTACTTATTGGATGCCACAAATTCCTTACATTTACAATCTTTGATTGTTTTTAGCTGGTTTCTACCTAGTGCCAAAAGATTTGTCTTACTGTTAACACCTCAGTTTGTTAGCTATGAAAAATACAAATTGATTAAAAATTAAACCCATTTTATATTTATGCCTTAATATCAGTACCAGTTTCTTTAAAATATAAGTTTTGGTTGGCCTCAAGAAAGACATTGAAAAGCAAAGTGAGATCAGTGAAACTTATTAAATAGACAGGTTGCTGCATCTGTATTGTAAATTGCAAATCTAAATGCTGAAATTCTGACCTATGGCAGAAAAGGGGCAGTCTCTTCTAAGGCAGTATGTGTGTGTCAATGAGTTTGCATCAGATGGAGAGTGTAGAATGATACGTATTAATACCTAATTAGACTCAAGAGTTAGTTGGAAGCACACAGACAAATATGGGAGCAGAAGACTATTGTACAAATCTGGTATGATACATAAATGGAGACAAAATGCAAAAAGCAGTACCTTTGGTGCTTTTGACACAGAGTACTCTCATTCTTAGTTACATCAGTGAGTGACTAGAAAGCCCTCATTTATAAACTAAAAATAGTAAATTAAATCTCAAATTAGGAAGATGAAATTTGACACAGATTGGATTAATGGTGCTTTATATTGATCTGTCCTTGTTTGAGAACCACTAGATAATAACAGTGTTATGGAGATGGGTCAGTTCCATGACGAATGACTGAGGAGGACACTTAGCCATCAAAATTATTACTTTAGCAGAATAAATAGTCTTCATAGGTGATTATTTTGCTTAAGCTTCTGTGCAACCTTAAGGAGCCTTGATAACTTGTGAAAATTGTCCCTGTATGCTGGATGATGGAATTGCCAGTAGCAGCATTGTTCGTGCTTGATAATTGGATCTTTTTGACATTTTTAATTTTTGCCATTGCTTTTACTACATGTAACGGGCAATAATATGCCTGAAGTTCCATCAGTTCTAATTTTTATTGTATACTTACCGGTAATATATTTTTTTCACTTTAAATGATTAATTTTGATAGGAAAAGGAGTAAAGTAGTGCACTAAATTACATAGTACACAGACTTGAATAAATTTTATTTGATGTAATTTCATTTTATTGCAGAGTGTGGACATCCCTGGGTTAGGCTTTAATACGAGTGAGTACTACCCATATGTGTCTTTCAAGATCAATACAGACATGATTACTGATCACAGGCCATAGAAAAACAGCAATACTCAAGTAACCATAAGTTGTTGTAAGTCCAGAGCTCTTAAATGTTATGTTGTGTTTTGGATTATCTTAACTTTTAACGTTGCATAAGAAGGATGCATCTGAAGTTTGGAATCAGGTTTTGCAAAGCAGTTGTATGTATTTAATGGGAAAAGTGTAAATAGATGTGCAGCTTCTTGAGGAATAGTTTATTAGTAACTTGATAACATGCACAAAATCCAGGTTGATTGAGAACTTTAGTACTGTAGTAGGTTGTGAAAGCCTAAACAGTTTGACAAACTTTATTTTAAAACTTGCCCTTCATGCTGTCGTGGTCATTTTAATGTGTAATATATTTTACTTTGTACATTCTCTTTTATGAACAGTCAAGATGGCTTCTGATGGCGGGCAATAGTTGTTTTGTAGATATTTTCCCCCACATTCCTAGAACACCTCCATTCCAGTATTTAATGTTTAGTTTTTGTAAATTGAATGGAAAGATAATTTTATACACTAGCATGATTCATATATTAAATAAATTTTGAAGTTATCTGAGAATTGCTTTTACTCCAGGTTTTACCCATACTGTTCAGTAAACTGGTTTTTTCTTAGAGAATTCTGCAAGATGAGATTTCAGTTGCACAGTATTATGATGGTGCAGAGGAGAAACATAAAAATGTTAAATTTTGTATTACGTATTAAAGAACTAAAGACCTTCAGTGCAGTATACATGAACTAATTTCAAAACTTTTGATAGCAGTCATAAGAGCTTCTAATTACAATAACCATTTCTTTTGGATTCACTGTCTACTTTAATATGTATTCTTGATTACAGTTCTTGTTTTTTAATAAAAACAATAACTAGTTGTGAAACTTATCATTGTGACTGGTGACATATTTATGGTAATAATGAGTATTAATACTAAAATTATTTTCTTTTGCAATACAAATAATATCTGTGTATTGTTAAAGCTGAAATACTACCTTTAATGAGGTATCAGTAATATGATATGTGACAAACCCAAGTTATGTATCAAGGTGAATATCCTCTTCTTGTGCATTTAAAAGACAAACTGTCCTGTACTTAGTAGAGAGGCATATCTTCTGCAGAAATAAGTCCTAAGTTATCTGCTTTATTAAATTGTATTAGAGGGTTTTCTGTTTTTCTACCATTTATATATAAATTTCAGAAGAGCACAAAAGGACACTCTAATTGTGGTGATATCTTAAGGAATGCCATATTACTGGATGTATATTTTATGTATATTAGTAGACTTTTGGAACATTTTAATGTTGGGTAACAGTCTACAGTCTTGTATGTACAGATTGGTCAATAGTTGATAATGTTGTGAATAAAGTGGTAAAAGAATTTGAAATGTTTTATTACTCCCAACAGAACTTATACATTAGCTTATGCCATGCAAGTATGTAATGCTGGGCACAGGATCTAGTTATCTCTCTTGAATTCGGCAAATATAGTATTTATTATTTAATTGGAAGTGGTCAAATTTAATACGTATTGTATACAATGAGCTTTACTTACTAATGCTATAAATAAAAGCCAATATGATTTTGCCATCATAGATTAGTGTTTCCAAACTGTGCAAACTCTTACATCTTAGTTAATGTAAGCTTAATGAGTTGCTTGTGGAATAAAGTGGAATAAAGATTAAGCCAACTTGGTAAAAATCATCCCAAAGCTTTGTGTCTGCATTGATTGTTAGGTGTGTGAAAGATTTTTCATTGCAATGTTCAATCAAACCAGTTACATTTCTTGATATATGTGTGTGTGTGTGTGTGTGTGTTTGAGGAGTAAGCAAGATGGAAAAACTGGGCAATAGCAGTGGGAAAGGTTAGTGGTATGGTGTTGGCGTGCCACCTCGTTGGCCGCAAGTTTGATTCTTGGCCGTTCCACTGAGGGGGGAGAGATGTGTATTTCTGGTGATAGAAGTTCACTCTTGATGTGGTTCGGAAGTCATATAAAGCCGTTGGTCCCGTTTCTGAATAACCAATGGTTCCATGCTACGTAGAAATACCATACAAACAAATGAAAGGTTATCTACTTAAGCAGATGCAATGTCAAAGCCATTCCAGAGGATCTACACCAGTGGTCGGTGCAACCTTTTGAAGAGTGCTGGCCACACAACTATGCAGTGTTTTGGAGGAGGACCATATCAAATGTACCATAAGGAAGGATAAGGATTGCTTAATGCCTTAAGCTAGGTAACAACTATTGGATAATTAGTGTCCACATATTAAGTAAGTGGACTGGATTGAAATCCCTTGCGAGCCAGATATGGCCTGTGGCTAGAGGTTGCTGACCCCTGATCTAGAAAAAGGCTGCACCTGTTATTTCTGTCTGTTTTTTGTTTCTAAGTCACTGACTTATTACTAATGATCAATACAGAGAAAATTATCAGTTTTGGCTTCATGTTGGTTTTTGACAGAAGTGGAGTTGAACTGGAGTGCCTGATGTCAAACACATAAATTCAATGTCAAAACCTTACCCACAGTGTACAGCACTGATGGCAAGTATATTTAGGTGGTTCTTCTAGGGAAGTAACAGGTACGTACGTACTAGATTGAAAAATAACATTATACTGTACTACTAGGTAGTCCCCGGGTTACGACGGGGGTTCCATTCTTGAGATGTGTTGTAAGCCGAAAATCGTCGTAAGCCAGAACATCATAAAAAATCCTAAGAAAACCTTACTTTGGGTGCATTAAAAACTATGTAAACTGCATTCTTATTGCATTTTTCAACAAAAAAACCTTCAAATATTGATTATTTTTCATTTTTGGAGTCATATTTCTTCTGCCAGATCAGTGTTGTAAGCGTCGTAACCCTGGAACATGCATCGTAAACCAGGAAATAATGTCTGATAAATATATTTGAAAAGTGTTGTAACCTCGGAACGTCATAAGCCGGGGACTGCCTACTGGTAGTGCTCACTGAGTTGGGCTGCTAATCTTTGCCTTTTAGCCAGCAAACAGTGCACTGTCTGTGTTGTTGTCCTTGTGATAGTCACCAAAACTTCAATGATACTAAGTTTAGTCCTTTACAAGTTCATGTAATAATAGTCTGGTGTTTTGTGTCCTGCCATTTGCTATTTAGTGTAAATTTTAACCCTTGCCAGTTCTTATAAGGATTTTTATTTAGTCAGGGATGTTTGCATCAACTTTTTTTAGTACTGTACTAAGGGTTACCTTTAATGGCTCTTTCTGTCTTGGTTTATAAAGAGATTCCATTGTATAGATGTTATAGTGGATATTGAATTTAATTTGCATTACTGTGTTCATTATGCCTCAAAGTAATTGAATGGATACATTCATACTCAGATAAGGACCCTCATTTCTTCATAGTCCCTACATGCAGGGGCCAACAGTGCTTTCCCAACTGGACCTGTGATAGGTATAAGAACTGGCCCAAATCAGTAGTATCAGTATACATACAAACAACAGTCTTCCACTTCAGCAGTTGGGGAGTTGTCTGACTCAACTTTACCTTGTCACTCCACAGTCTCAACTGTTAAATCTCACGATTCTCTGAAGAAAGCACCCTCCTTTATTTTTTTCTCCTACTGATAGAGATAATGGGGCCAACATCAATGGTGTGAACCTTCTCCTGCCTTAACCTGTTGTTTTCTCACCTGAGAAATATCATTCATGGAGATGTCACCTCCTCCAAAGGATCTTTTGGGCACTTCTGGTAAAGAGTATCTGGTCATGTCTACTTTTATTCAACTGTTTAACTTCCCTCCAGCTCAGGCTGGATCTTCTGCTTCATTCAATCCCCTTCCTTTGCCCTGTTGATGATGACTCCTTTGCAAGACTTACAATAAAGATTTCAAATGTTGCAAGATAAGTCTTGCAGCTGGTGATTCTTTCATGCAAGAGTTAATTGCAACATACTTTGCTGCCATCCCCTTGGCTTTCCTCTAATCTCGCAGTCGGGGTCAGTGCCTCCTGCTTTGATCTTTCCCCCTCTTAGACTATATATCCCTTTGATACAGAGCATTTCTCCAGCCAAATACCCAACTTTCTTGTCTGTTCCTGCTTTCTTGTATACTTCATTACTGATATGTATCTCCAAATACCATAAGGTTTCCATGTACTTAGTTGCTCCTGGTTCTTTAACTGCCCATGTATAATTGGCTATTTCTACTTGTGTCGAAACCTGTGCCCCTGATTGCTTTAATATCCATGGTGTAGACTTACCTTCCTGCAACTGTAAGTTCTCTGATTTCTGTGTATAGTACTACGTTGGTGCATCTGGTTTCTAAAACTCATTCTAATTCTAACTTCAGGAGCTTGTGGACTTTGGTTTGGTGTACTTTTCTACCTGTCATCATCATTACTCTTGCCTCAGCACCCCTTCTCCTGTCAACTTTCTTGCCTACTTTGTCTTCTGTTCTCACCAGCTTCCATTTTGGTTCCCCGTCCCCACAACCTGGAGCTCTGTTGCTTTGCCCCAAGCTATTCCTACCTTACAAGAAAGCTTCACTGTCAAGCTCAAATTTACCACCAGTTCAGCAGCCTCTCACAGACACATGCTCATACATCACTCCTGTCGCCACTACTTAGGTGACAGATCACCTGCAACTATTATTCAGCCTGCTTTTCAAATTAAAATAGTACTGTATTATTTTACTTTAGTACCGCAACTGTATACTGGAGTTTTCACTCATATTCTCTTTCTTCCATCTTACTTTCAACCCTCTCCAAAGAATGGAGTTATAGGGCAACTGCGAGGTCTTCCTCCTGTTACACATTTTCAAACCTTTTTACTGTTAATTTGCATGTCATTGGTGAATGATATGTTAGCTCCCAGCACTTGCTCTTAATTCTATATTCTAATTTGAAGCTCGGTAGATCTATATTACTATTCCGCGGCGGCCTAGACTTAGGCAGTTGCGGTTTTCTATGCAGTTTTACCTACTGAACAAGAATTTTAAGTAATATATATTCGGACGACTGTAATTAACCCCCAGGGTTAGGTGAAGTGACCCGGCACCATCGTTAGGGTAGGTGGCGGGGGCCAGGGGAAAGCCCTGGAATGACTGGGGTCCCGACACCGTGGGTTGCGGGACGGCTCGACCCTCGGCGGTTCCCGGCGTCTTCATCCGAAACAACCCCATTTTCTGTATGATTATGGGCTATGTTACTTGAATGGCTACTTCCCTTTATTGATAATATTGATAACTGTTGTGAAGTTAGTTTCCTTATTAATGAACTTTCATTTGTAACCTAAAAATTGTTTAAAGCATATTGTCATTATTAAATAACTGATATTAGCATATAAACTTTTATGTATAAAGCGACTACATTTATTATCTATTTAGTAACAATATCGAATTAATGATTCCATATCTGTAATGCATACTTAAATTAGCAGTTATTTCAGCATCTCTTAATTTGTGTACTTTCAGACTGCGTTCGTTGTTGTTCTCAAAAAGAGAAGGAAATAGACCAAGTTCTTGTATGAATGGGGATGAGTTCATTACTGAATTTAAAGTGAATATTTCGAAAAGTCCACAATAATAAGAAGTTAAAATCCACATTTTCTTTTCACTTCCCTTAAAGTAATAACTTTAAGGGAAGTAATGGAAAAATATGGATTTTAAGCTTTCATTATCACAAAATTTACTGCCAATAAGGTTACTACTTCCTGAATGATAGTTTAGGAGAGATGGGTCATAAGTAGTCTATCGTCAAGTTTAACACTTGGGTATTCTATTAAAGGCAATTTCCTATCCAACCGTGACAATGACTTATTTGCACAGAAGTATATCTTTGACCGCGTGGGAGGCAGGGTGTCGTTTCTGGTGTGGCCATGTGTCGTTTTGACGCTGCTCCCCCGCCTAAGTCGTGCCTGTACCTCGACGCTTTTCACGTCCGGTGTGGCCTTACCCTAACATAATTTTCTTTCATGCTAACAATATGAGATTGCTCCAGAGCAACAGCCAACAGGTTCGTGTACGAAAAACTCTGGATGCGAGACACTGAGAGGTAATGTCATGAAAACAATGATATGGATAAATAACACATTCTTAGAATTAATATAAACATGGTATGGTATTTATGACCGCATATTCCATCTACAGATGAATCTTTGAGTCATCAAACAGCTAATAGCTACTGATAACCAACTTTATATAGGCTCAGGACAACAAGGTATGTTTCTCTTCCAGATAAAGCCAGTTCAGGTGATGTGAAACGGTCACGTAGATGGCTCACAATTATTACTCATTATATACAGTGAATTTATACATCAAACCATTATTACATCATGGACTTTAAAATATATTTTTTCCATGTTCAAATGTGTGCTTTGAATGTTTCCGATCTTTACTTCATTAGCAAATGAGTGTTTTGAGATGGTGACTCCACATTGTGTAAGCTGGGTTCTGGGTGGGGGAGAATACAAAATTAATGGACACAAGGAGCAAGCTTCTTATTTAGCAAGGGTGGCTTCATCAAAAGTCCTTTTTTGGTTCTAGACCCCCTCCCTACCTAACCCAACCGGGGTGCCTAGGTTCTTACCAATAATAGTCCCTCTACCTGACCTAAACTAGGACGCAAGGACCATACCTTAGTGAGGAGGACTTTGATGTTAATTAAATGCTTCCATATAGTGCTATCGTTATTTAACCAGTATACAGCAAAATGAATAACCTTAAACTCGATTTTCATTGTTTATTAAACAACCAGAGTGAGTAGCTACTACTATAGTTGCCATGCAACATGAAATCTTTAGTCACAATTACTGGTGTCATGAGAAATTATCTCACTTCTGTAAGTAGTCATGAGGAAATTAAAGCGTTCTTTGATTGCTTTGTATGGCACTGTATAGAAAAAAAAATCGCACTGAATTGTGAACCAAGGAATTAAAACAACGAGACGAGACAAAAGTAATCTATTCCTCTTCTGTCTTTGTCTCATAAATGAATTTTAGAACTTGTTAGTTTAATCTATTGGTAGTATTGTTTGAAAGTTGTAACCGAATATGTGGTTGAGATGGTAGTTGGTAGGACAATCGCAACATCCTGGGAAAGGATTGCATTTGTTGTCAGTGCAGCATGGCTGAGACCTTTCGTCAATGGTTTGAGTCCGCGCTTCTATCCACGTCATATTTGCCATGTGCTCTTTACGCCATGCTACGAGCAAATCGATGACATTTCTGTAATTATTATAATAAACTAATAATCAAGATATGAATACGTTAACGAGCAAATTGATGACATTTCTGTAATTATTATAATAAACTAATAATCGAGATATGAAGACATTAACGAGCAAAAATAATTCCAGATACCTAAGAGACATTTGCTATGCAGAGAGTGTATCAGTTTGATGAGGGATCACGTCTGTGATTGTTTTATTGACTTACTTATAGTCTGGATCTTTTCCAAGGTCGTAGCGTTCTCCTGGATCAACTTGCATGTCAAATAACAAAGGAGGGTCGTGAAGAGTCAGCTGATGGCTACCAGGGCACATTGGATCATAGTTACTGGCATCAGATAAATCTGAAAGCAAAGTAATTACTTGAATATATCTGGCAAACAGCACGCTGAATTAATTTAGCAAAGTAGTAGCCTGTCAAAACTAAGAAGTTCGTCCAACTTAGCCATGAATAGTTCAACTTCACTGTAAACAAAGGCTTAATATCATAGTCTATGAAAGACGGAAACTTCTGGTTTATTTAATGAGGTCCATGGAACACGCCATTGTTAAGTTCACTACAATTTATATTTAATGTAAAAGAAGCATAAACTTACCTGAACCTTTGGTATAGAAATGAGCTTTGTATCGATCGTTCCTTACAGCAAAGGGTCCCAAAGATCTCTCTGGAGTTTCAGGGTAAATAGGAACGAATTCACGAGGGCTCTGGAATGAAAGAAAAGACTTGCCAGTAAGTTCACTAATATGTAATATTAAGTACAAAATAATTGATTAATGTTGATACTGAAGATATCCCTGTTTAACATCTCTAGCTATGGTTTGCATACAGCTACTTAGTGAGTAAGTAATTATTATTAAAACATTTAGTAAAAATGTCTAAAGTGATGATGCTTTATTGCCAGAGAAAAATTTGGTTATTATTATTATGTAAATAAATGAGCTCAAGTTCGCTGCCCATACGATGGGTTTCAGAGCCGATGGAATAAGGTGAATGGGTTTCTGTCTGGTGGATGGGCGGGGCAACATTTCGTAAAACGATGTTTACCTTGCTTACGTAATGAATGTTTTTCGACTCTTGGCTCGCAATCATTGGCCATGGCGTCGGTTAGATCATTTTTACTCTATAAAAATTAAAACTATTGGGTTTAGATTATTGATAATGCTGACAAAATTTGTGTGTAGTTGTAAAATATACATATGTCAACTTTCAGCTACATCCGATGCTTTGATAAGGAGAAAAATCCAAAAAACCGTGTTACAGAGGCCCTGAATTTCATAGTAGTTGTAGTTTTAATGGAAAACAAATCGTGGTTGAATTAATGTTCTCATCAAACATGTATCATAGATTGGCGATAGCAAGAAAATGAAGTATGGTAGCCTAGTATGGCTTTCCTCAAACTCCTGTATCAGGTTAATCTTATCCTAAGAAATGAAATAGCCCTTTTATATTTTATATTTGTTTTATTAATATATATATATATATATATATATATATATATATATATATATATATATATATATATATATTAGAATTTTATCCCAGAGAAGTTCAAATTACCTACTTTCTTACGGTAATCATAAGTTAACATCTCTGAAAATAGTCTATAGCCCTAGAATATAATAAATAAATAACATTAATAGCCTTTCCCGTCGTCAATTTCTTTACAATCTGTGAGGTACCAATAGGCCTACAATGTGCAAATTTCGTTGCGTAAACTATAGCAGACCTCGGAACGCTAATATTTCAAAATATGTTACAGTAATGATTAATTTACATGTAGTAAAATGACAGTTTTATAATAATAATCGTATGAGATAAAGATAAAGCAATGTGCTGCTTCAGTATGATGAAGGTAATATGCTGTTTACTGGTCTGTTTTTCAATATGGCCGGCCGAGGTCGCTGCTCCATGTTTATTGGCTGTGGTATGAATATGTATTGAAAAATGATTTGAGGCTCCTCGGTTACAGAGGAAACTTAAATACCCATCCTTGGCATAAGACAATTTATTTGAGATGTGGGCAGTGCTTATGTCGTCTGAAAATGACTATATTTTTTAAAGATTTGTGCACTTACAGAGTACGCTTATTGAATCTAGTCATCAAGGGGTTAACATTTTTATTCATTACATTTTCATTTAGATTGATAAAACTGGCACCACGTGTAAAAGGCAATAATACCACGCCATTCCTTACGGACATGCTAAACTAGCTAGAGTTTAGTTGAATTTAAAGGGCATTTTGGGAACCTGGTTTTTTGCGTGTATGTTGGCTACAGGGAATTAATGGGGGAAAAAAGCACAAAGGAAAGGGTGTTGAAGTGTAACCCATAAACATACCAAGACTGTAAAAAAGAAATAAAGAATAAAAGCCTTACGCAGAGTTCACATGAGTAGTATGAATTTTGAAACGGAGCATTTTTAAATCTAAAATCCATCAGTTTGAGTATGTCAGTATTCGGAACGGATCTATGGAGTGATAAATACTGGCTGATACTGATGTAAACTTATTAGTTCATGATAAATATGAATTTATACCAAATACATGCACTGCTTCAAGTTACCTTGAAGTAATAATCAATGTGATTCATTTATAGCCTCACGTGTTTCACTGAGAGGATTTCCTTTATCTTCTTAAGAAATGAATGTCATGATGAATGTTTCCTATGATACAATGTGAATACAAAGGAAAGTTATGTATTTTCACTAAGTATGTAATGAAGTAAGACATGAAAGAGAAAGAATTGGTAATATTAAGTGATTCATTAATATTCGCGTCTATTTTTGCAAATGCCATGCGTATTGTTTTTAAAAAGAAAGGAGAGAGATATCTCCAAAGGTTTCAAATAAGACCAATAATAAAACAAATATTCTGAAACTCATTCCTTGTGGAGGGCAAGAATGAAACCCTGATAATCTTTAAAACTGGATGATGTGTCATCGTCAGAATACTGCTATGTAGTACATGGTTAGTGGTTTGCTGTAGAATATTGCTCTTTAAGATATGAACTGTCTTTAATTGCAGTGAAGTTGAAAATGAACAAGTTTACTTACATGTACAAGGTGAAATCAGTATATTTTCCTGTTTTCCTCTTTCGGTGTCATTTTCAACTATTTCCCATCAAATATCCTTAATGGCAATTTAGAATATTTGCGACCAAGTTTTCATGCATTCCCAGAACTCATCATTTTAACTCAGAGGTTAAGAAAAAGAAAGAAAAAAAAAAACACTGACTGTTGCTTGTGGGTCCCACAGAAGGGAAGAAATATCGATGCCATCCAGAGTAAGGTTGGATGTGTCAATTCCTGTCATCTTCGCGATGGTTGGAAGTACGTCAAAAGTCGATGCCAAGGCACTTGTTCGCCCTTTATTAAAAATAAAATGTTTTATCAGTTAAAGATGCATTACATTTGAGAAGTATAGAAACTCCAACTCCAATATATCACGTAGAAGAGAACAGAAGAAATAAAATTCATTATTAAAGCAACATTCAAGTATGAATGGTCCTTTTCATGATAACTAGGATTTGGTGTGTTACGCGGACCGTAAAACAGTTTGATAATGAGTGTTCCATTTTACTCACGAAAATTCATCAACAAATTCAGAAAACGAACTCAGACCTGATGCTCACCTGGTTTGACGTAGTCTGGCCAGTGAACGAACGTTGGCACTCGAACGCCTCCTTCCCAGGTGGTGCCTTTTCCACACCTCAGCAGACCGGCGCAGCCGCCTCTCTCATGACGTGTCAAGCTTGGTCTTATAACGAGAGAAAATGGATTTTTATGCATAGAACAAAAGCAGTCAATTCACAATTAATCATAGATTTCCGGAGATTTATTTCACGAAAACTTGACTGACATGATAAACATTATAAACACAAGGGAGAACTCAACTCTGAAAATTGTTACGTACATGGCCAATTTAAATGCAAGTGCCACTTTCGAAGTGTGAACGTAACAATTTAGCACATAATATTTGCTTCTGACGACACCTCGGTGTTGATGTATCATAATGTTTTATATAATCTTGATTTTAAAATCCAATGCCTTTTCCATGTTAGAAATTAATATTATCGTTAGGAAGTGGAAGGTAAATTTCTTCTTACCTACAGTCGTTTTGTTTCTGTTTAAAATATTATCCATAAGATGGCTGATATATGACATTTTTATTACCCTTTAAAGTATTTACTCACGTGCAGACGAGTTGTAATTTTTCTTTTTCTTTCTACATTTAATACCACATGTTGTTCTGTGCAGATTTTTCCGTAATTCTTTCTGGCACCGAATTAAGTCATACCTTGTTCACTCTTTAATACAATAGCTAGTACTAAAATAAGTACGAATTTTCGTGTAAGGCGAAGATGAGTGCTGATAGATACAATTCTTTTCAGGATTCAACACCTTGGAGAAAAAATGACATGGCGTGGAAATCAATTCGAAGGATCATGAGAAGTTGTCTCACATCCGTGACAAATTGCAACAAAAGCTGATTCCCTTGCAACTCACCCGTTATCGGAACTAAACCATATCAGGGTTGAAGAAAGAAGACCCAAGTTTTGAAGGCGAGTCGCTATTTCTTGGACAGCCCAGTCAAGCTCTAGGAGGGCATCGCCAATTCTCCCTCGCTGACTCTTGTTGTGGAATTTCTTTGAAGCAAATTGAGGGTGATGAACCTGGTAAAAAAAGGAGGTAAGAAAGTTTATTGGTCAATTAATTGATTTTTTCTGTTGCACTTTCGAATTGGGTAACAGAAGATTCAGGATAAAAAATCAAATGTATTGTAAATGTATTGTCCTCAGCTCCTGGTGAACATTATTTATGTTGCCAGTAAATTTGGGAACGAGTACGCATAGCATGTACCTGATGGAAGGGAAGATAGAGGAAAAATGGAGTTTTCTGAGCAACTGCATTGTCGATGAAAGACAGAGCTCTGTTTACGTATCGTTCGGTCAACGTAGTGAGGTCAGCTGGCTGTTCGATGATGTCCGTATTGCTACAAATATAAACAAACTATATATATATATATTAGATTAAATATATATATATATATATATATATATAGATACTATATATCTATATATATTAATATATATACAGTATATTTTACCTTCACATGTCAATAATTCAATAGCCACACGTTTCAGAATTGTATTTAACTGAAATGTTTTATCAGTCACTGAAGAATAACCATTTTAGAAGTAAATGAAGGAAACACTAATGATAAGGTAAAGCTTATTGTCAAATACCTCAAAGAATATTCGCAAATGGGCCCATTATATAAAAAGGTCACAATTTCCTAAAACAGGCGATGCAGTAACTCACTTGAAGAGCGGACAGGAGACATCCTGTTGCCAACACAGATCGTAACACGGACCGTCTTCTGGGAAACAGGTGCGACATGGGCACATGTCGTGGGAGTAAGGTATCCCGTAGTACCCGTCGAACCCGAAGTGAGTGGGCAGGTACTCTTTCGAAACGCCGACGCCCAAGTGCCATTTGCCGACGATCATCGTGTTGTAGCCCTGAAATCATAAGAGGGCGTTTGTTGAGCCTCTCGATACAGTGGTATGGAATCTATGGTTTGTCACAATGAGGATCGGTAGGGTGGGGCGAATAAGGAATTACTGAGTTAACAAACGTCTCGTTATAATAAAAGTATGGCCATAAAAGAACCTACTCAGTGAAAGTGTAAAACATTTGATTTTACACATTTTCATGAAAAACCTATACAATTTCCGTAGTTTGTCATTTTGTCACTAGCAACTCTTTATAGTCACTCTGTTCCTGAGTAACTCTGCTAACTCTTTATAGTTACTTTGTCACTTAGTAGCTGAGCGATGGTAGTTTCGTTTCGCGGGAGACCCAGGGTGCTATCAGGGGTGAAGGTTCCCGGATACACTCCACTCCGGACCTGCAGCCGCCCCGTCAGTAGAGAGGCCCTGAGAAGGGAAGCTTGCGATGAGAGGGAGGAATTCTGTTGTTATTTTGTCTGTGTGCTATGCCAGTGCTTTACGAAGCAAAGCATATGTGTATGATATGTGCAATGTTATCGTCATTATTGGTCCTAGAATTCTATAGGAGTTTGTGATCTCTCTTCTACCAATTAAAACAAACAAGACACACGAATGCAGAAAGAACTCGTTTACTTTGCTCCTGACAGGAGACAATAGTATCAAGAAAATGGATTGATTCTTCTCTCAAGAATCAATGCCGCCCTCCGTGCTTCAGCGAACCTCTCGTGATCTCAACATAACGTGACCTTCGTCATGTTGAAAATAAGAGCTTCCGCCGGAAATAGCGGCGCTTGTGGAGGGAAAAAATGTCCCCCTCATCAACAGTAGCTACTTCGCCATGATATAAAATACTGAGACCATAAAAAGAGATAATCGTACAGACAGAGAATATAAAGATATAAGAGTAGTGAAAGTTCTTAATAATAATAATAATAATAATAATAATAATAATAATAATAATAATAATAATAATAATAATAATAATAATGTGCTTAATTTACAATGAAGGATGGGTTGGCCAGATGCCACCATGAAACCTTGCACAATGGCGTCCAGTCAGTGATAGTTGAAGTGATGTGACCTAGTAAGGACCTCTGGATTTGGAATCGCCAACGAAGACGATTAGCAACGAGAACGTTAATAATTCTTCGTAGAAAAAACAGTGATGCTAAGTTTTTCCAACATTTTTCTTACCTTGATGGGCTGCAGATGGGGCTAGAGACGTAGAAATTGGTAAAAAATCTTCCATTGCTGGCCAGTTGGTCTATGGTTGGCGTCCTGACAAGGGTGTATAAAATCTAGTTCATAAATCGTTTCAGTTTTGGAATTACAGATAAAATTTTATCTAAGAAGTATTGCAAGTTTGATAGTATCAGCCTTTTTATTTAGAAGTTGAAATCTTGATCTTAGAACATTGATCTGAAGTATGCTTTGATCGGTTAGGAAATGCACAGGTAAGACCAGTCATTAGCAAACACTTGCATTTAACTACTTTCGTTCATGCTTGTAGCTCTATTTTAGTCATTAAGGTTTTCCATTAACTGTCTTTAAATCGGTTACTCACCTAGAATTGGGGTGGCCCGAAAAGCCGAGATCGGCGAAACCTAAGTCATCGGCGAATATCAAAACAATATTCGGGCGCTGAGACAGATTCTTTTTGTAGTCCTTGATTTTGTCATATGTTGTATCCGACGAAGGTAGAGGCTTTGTTTCCTCCTTTTCTCCTTCTGGGTCTTCAAGACTCAGGGAGAATGTGGAGGGCACAGCACAAAACAGTGCTGTCACAACCAGTGAAATCGTCAGTGAGAGCGGAATCATGTCCACTTTGCACGGTGGCCGGTCACGAAGGCGAAGTCGATTCTCACGGGGTCTAGAAACTGACTGAGTGGATTAGCGTCAATGGACGCTGTGAGAAAATTGATAAAACGGCCGGTGCCTCAGTGCACCAGGGCCAGTTTAGTACATCTTTTCAAGGGCATTTATTTTCTCACGATGTCATTGCTGAAAATAATAATAAGAAATGAGGTGTTACTGGGTTACTGTAGCTTTGAATCATCCATATATATTACATACACACACACACACACACACACACACACACACACACACACACACACACATATATATATATATATATATATATATATATATATATATATATATATATATATCGTATCTTCCAGCTGATAAGTAGAAAAGACTTAGCATCACTCTGGATAACCATTTAAGTAACCAGAAAGTTTCTTACAAGATGGTAGGTGATATTTGACAATTATGTAAGCCGAACAACTACTTTTGTCAAAAAGCCAAAATGTCAGTGCATGGCAATGGAACTCATGATCATGGGTTTCTTGTTACAGAATAGGGTGCGTCCATTTCCGAACACTCCCTGGAATAGTCTGTCCTCAAGAATCTATTTCGCACTTGTAACACACCCAAGCCTTTTATACACCTTACTTTTTAAGAAATGATACTCGGTCATGTGTCTCGCTGTCTTGCCGTTCCCGCCAGACCCCAAGTTTTGTTGCAGTTTCTCAGCATTGCCTGCTAGGAGATGCAGTCTCAAACTCAAGGCTATGACTCTTAATACTTCATTAACTTGTTTGTTTTCTTTGTCCACTTTGTACCCCGTCAAGTTTGAACATTTTTCACATGAAATGTTTGTATACCAAAGTTTTCGTGTGGGGTATGCGGAATAGATTGATATTCAAGAAAAAATTGTTTGTATATTGTCTCTGTGTGTTCATAATCACGGCCATAAAATATTTGACATGATGAGAGATAAGTGTTTGCTGCTTGATGTTGATCTAGAACAGGGGTTCTTACCAGGGGGTATCCGTATCCCTTGGGGAAGTATGAGAACCACTTGCTGAGAGTATGGGACTTGACCTCTGGATATTTGGATATATTTGATTTTAATGTGTCAATGTACTACACATGGGTACATTTTGTAAATAATTAACTATATAAAACTATAAATGCCTTTGATTTTCTTATATGTTCTGTTCCTAGTTATTCATACTTAAAGCATGTTTAAACTAAGTATATTAAGTGGACTTGAGCAAAGGGGGTATGGAACCATATTGGGCAATTCTCTGGGGGTCTGAAGTCATCAGAAGGTTAAGAAACCCTGGTTTAGAAGATTGTCATGTTTTAATTACTATAATATACGTTATATTTGCTTGAAAAATCACAGTAGGTGCACGTGACTTCATTAATAACGCATCGCCACGGGAAAGCGCTTGGTACTGATCTTCTGTATGTCACTTTCCTGTGGTATTCGCGTAAACATACACACATATATCTATACCCATATATATATATATATATATATATATATATATATATATATATATATATATATATATATATACACAAAACGACAAAAATCAATAACTTAAAATTCACTATAAGGACGGACATGAACTACTTAAACTGAGACAAAAAAAAAAAAAAAACTAAAACATCTAAAAGAGAAAGAGGGTAAGTAAAAATTAGAGTGGTTCCTTCTCTTGGTGCATGGAAGATATGATTCTAAAATCTGCATTATTGGTGTTGGTTTTGCAGTGCAATACCATATCTTCCACGCAAGAAGAGGGGGAACTTAACAAGTTAGAGCTTATCGTAATAAAAACTCATCCCCCCTTTAATCAACCAAGCAGCCTCGACACCGCTATTCATAGCGTAACAGTTTGTTTATATTTTGGTCTGCAATTCAACTTTTGCTTACCCTTTGTCTTTTTGATGTATTAGATTTTTTTTTCTTTTTTTTTTACTCGGATCATGTCCGTTATTATAATGAATCTTGAATTATTATTTGCTTTTTGATAGTTTTTTAAATAAGATTGTAAGTTATTTGTATTTTTGTTGAATTGTAGCCTTAAGGATGCAATGCGGTATTGCGAAACGCCGTCTGCAAATTAAACTGTTGTTCTAAGTGTTACGAAGTGCCAAGTATCTGGTTACCATTCATCAATTGTTACCTCACAAAAGCCAGACACCTGAACCCTCATCACAGGTATTAAACGACTGAATACTCTAAAGGCAACTGTGATCCCTTAACAACTTACCAGTATTGCAGAAAATCAGACTAAGTTCATCAAAACAGGTGTAAGATAATCTTGTAAGTTATTAAATTAATCAAAGGGCATCACTCCATCAATAACTTTAAAAGTCTAAGTATTTCCCTGATTTCAGAAGTCTAAGCACTTCCCTGGTTCTAAGTCACTTCAAGTAAATTGAAGGAAAGCAGACATATTACCACTCTATGTTTCTACCTAACATCAATATAATCAAATGCAAATATACTGGTTAGAAATGAAATACTTATAAAAATTTTAAATATAAAAATATATTATTAAACTCAAAATTTATAAGTGAAATTCACAATATCAGGGAAAATTACTGTTACTTGAAAACAAAGTAAAGTTTAATTAATTCTTGAATCAAATAAAGTAAAATTAAATCAAAATTAATTTATCACAAAATTCAAGAAAATTAATTCAATCAAAATTCAAAAGTGTTAGGCAATAATTGAAAATTTGAAATTAATTCACAAGTGCTAAACAACAATAAAACTTGAAAAGAATTCTAAGTAAATGCAAATTAATTCACACGTGTTAAATTAAATTAAACGTGCAATGATTAAGCAATAAAAATAACTAAGTCAATTAAATTGTGAATGTAAATGAAAATACAGAAAAATGTGGACAGTATCAAAATAAAAAGGCACACTTCAACAAGAAAATGAAAAAAATGCACAAAATGAAACAAACACAAAACACAAAAATTTGCAATGTGTAAAAGTGTAAATCTTTTCACTCAAAACATTGTAACCATCAGTTTTTATCAAACCACTGTTCCTATCAGTTATTAGTTAACCACTGTTCCTATCCATTATTAGTTGCAACTAATAAAAATATAACACACTTTACCTTTTTGGTATACCAACTTCTTTCTTTGCTGCAGTCTTGTTTTACATTTTCACAAAAACCAGGCGCTGTTCCAACAACAATGTTTGTTCAGGTTCCACAAAAAACACTACTTAACACTAAATAAACTCTGAGAAATATCAAATATGAAATTCTCAAGTTACGAGTGACCAATTTACGTTACGTTAATATAATCTCAAGGATGTCGACGGAGAGAGAGAGAGAGAGAGATCTGAACGCCTCGAGTATCTGAGATGTAATGAAATTCTTCTCCCTTGCGGAAACTGGACAGTGGATGACACAAAAACGTTTTTGGCAATAATGCTTCCAGAAGCTTCGAAATCTTACGCAATTTTACATACTAAATGTGTAATCTGCACGTGGCACTCGGCAAAGACATACGTGTTCAAGACCAGTCTGTTAAAAAAAAGACATGTACTCGACTCAGTCGACCAAAGCAGAAGCCCTTATCTTACTTGATGACAGATTCTCAAAACACAAATGAAGTCTCGAGCTCGCTTATCAAAAATGTTGACAGATTAGGAAAGCAAACGGAGATCTCGCAGTTCCTCTAATCTCACAGTGCTGACATAATAGGGAAACAATCGTAGTTTTGAATGGACAAAGAAAATCTCTCTCTTTCTACATTCTACGTTATATATATATTATTTTACAATATGTTATGCGAAATCTGAACACACATTTTAAACATCCTATCTCTAAGCTATCTAGGAATCTGAAAAAATGTTGCACAATTCTACATAACATTTTATACAATCACAGAGGAGATATATGCATTTTGAAAGTAGCAATATATAATATAAGATACGCACTGCCTTTTCCTTGATGCTCCTTGATAGCTATATATATATATATATATATATATATATATATATATATATATATATATATATATATATATATATATATATACAGGCAGTCCCCGGGTTACGACGGGGGTTCCGTTCTTAAGACGCGTCGTAACCCGAAAATCGTCGTAAGCCGGAACGACGTTGGAAAAATGTCTTAAACTAATAAAAAGTTATAAAATCCTTACTTGTAATCCTTTGGTTACACTACATGTTGTTTCCTGTAGTTTTATGTACAACCTGGAGTTATTTTCATAAAAAAATGCTGGTTCTTGAAGGTAAAAACTATTGTAATCCTCTGGTGACACTACATTCTTGAAGTTTTATGTACAACCTGGAGTGATTTTGCCAAATCTTGAGGGCTACAAGAACAATTGATTACTATTTACATACCATATAGACTAATTAAAGTAAACGTATCTTTAAATAGGCTTATATATTAGTATCAACAAAACATTTACTGGCATGAGTCAGAGGCCGTTTAATGAAACGAACACTTCTCTGTCCTATCTGTTCTGAAAATAAACATTATGTCAATCCCCAAGACCATTGTTGCCAAGACGCCTCTCTCTCTCTCTCTCTCTCTCTCTCTCTCTCTCTCTCTCTCTCTCTCTGATCAAATTACTGGATAATGTCTCTCTTTGGATACTTCGATTTTGCCAAATCTTGAGGGCTACAAGAACAGTTGATTACTATTTACGTATCATATAGACTAATTAAAGTAAATGTATCTTTAAATAGGCTTATATTATTAGTGTCAACAAAATATTTACTTGCATGAGTCAGAGGCCGTTTAATGAAATGGACACTTCTCTGTCCTATCTGTTCAGAAAATAAACGTTACGTCAATCCCCAAGACCATTGGCAAATGATCTCATTTGCCAAGACGCCTCTCTCTCTCTCTCTCTCTCTCTCTCTCTCTCTCTCTCTCTCTCTCTTATCAAATTACTGGATAATGTCTCTCTTTGGATACTTGGAATTTGCCTTGTAATCTAACCAGAAACTTAATTTTGTTATTATTACTGGAAACAAGCAATGATTTTTTCATTATTTGCGCTTTTGGACTGTTATAAACTTTGCACATCGCAAGCTAGTATTCATTCGCTCGGAAACTAGTTCTGCATATGAGGCGTCACTAAAAAAATTAGAAAAATACGACATAAAAAGTGTCGAAAATCATCATAACCTCAAAATTTTTGTTGTAATCTAACTAGAAACTTATTTATATTAATATACTGTGCTAAACTATAAAGGATTTTTATCATAGTATGCGTTATTTAAAAGCGTCGTTAACTCGGAGCGTCGGAAGACGCCTCTCTCTCTCTCTCTCTCTCTCTCTCTCTCTCTCTCTCTCTCTCTCTCTGATCAAATTACTGGATAATGTCTCTCTTTGGATACTTGGAATTTGCGTTGTAATCTAAGTAGAAACTTAATTTTGTTATTATTACTAGAAACAAGCAATGATTTTTTCATTATTTGCACTTTTGGACTGTTATAAACTTTGCACATCGCAAGCTAGTATTCATTCGCTCGGAAACTAGTTCCGCATATGAGGCATCACTAAAAAAAATTAGAAAAATACGACATAAAAAGTGTCGAAAATCGTCATAACCTCAAAATTTTTGTTGTAATCTAACTAGAAACTTATTTTTATTAATATACTGTGCTAAACTATAAAGGATTTTTATCATAGTATGCGTTATTTAAAAGCGTCTTTAACTCAGAGCGTCGGAAGCGTCAGCGTCGTAACGTCGTAACGTCGGAACAAATGTCGTAACCCAGGGCAGATTTTTCAATGAATATTTAAGAAAAAGCATCGTAAGCCGGAGCCGTCGTAACCCGGGGACTGCCTGTATATATATATATACATATGATATATATATATATATATATATATATATATATATCTATATATATATTATATATCTATATATATATATATGTATAATATATATATATATATATATATATATATATATATATATATATATATATATATACATATACTATATATATATATATATATATATATAGATATATATATATATATATATATATATAAAATTTTACTTTTGACCGAAGTCGATCATCTGTTGGAATTTAATAAATATATCAACAAAGCAAAAATAATGTTCTCTAAAGGTTTAAACGAGCGTGTATATAAACCTTTGTAAATGTCAGGCTATCATTCCTGGTGAAAATTTCTCTCACTGCGAAGCATTTTGAAAAAGATTGTTCATCTTTAACAGAAAATTACCAGATAAGAGCGTATTTGTCCAAGGTAACTCGAAATCCTCATATTGTCAACAATAGCGGACAGTATCTTTCGTTTCGTTCTTTCAGTGTCTGAAAAACATATAGGAGTATAAAATGTTTCTCTTATTTGTATTTTAAGAGGAAGAAAGTCGAGTCAATGAGATTAAGTTTTGCCGTTAGCGATTCGTTCCATAGATATATCTTTGAATTCTTTCAGTAATTTGAGAGCGCGGGTCTGCGCACGCGAAGCACAGGGACAGAAACAGAGACAAACAGAGAGAGAGAGAGAGAGAGTTTTATTCAGAGTAGTCTTGGGAATAACGCCCACCAGGTCTTTCCTGGAAGTTGCATAACATCAACTCAGTTCATCTGAGATCAATACAATCCTGCTGAAGTGGGATGGCCTCGGAGACCGTCCTCGGGATTGAAGATAGTTTCAACAGAGAGAGAGAGAGAGAGAAGAGAGAGAGAGAGAGAGTTCTAATCGTTAAAGTTTTATGTACTAGTTTGAAACGTAAGTGGGTGTGATACATGTTTACCTTTTCTGGATGGTGACTAGAAACCCAGCGAACACTGTTGCTATGGCGATCATAGTAAAGGATTCAAGGGACGATGGCGAAAATGTGTTATTTCAGGGAAAATTAAGTTGATATTTCATCATTGATATTCATTCAGATTACAGTCCCGCCTTGTGTGACTTATTATACATCCATTAATGGATCTCATAACAATATTACCAACCTTTGCAAAATCAGCTTTCCGTTATGGTAATATTATTTGCAGGCAGTTGCCACTTCACCACAATATTTTTAAATGAGTCACCTCCAATTGGAGACTATAGTCTACACGAATAAGTGATTCTTCTTTGGGATTGCACTTTACCCTTGGCAGCAATACAAATCTGAATTTAAATCATAACTATTTTTTCCTGCCTGAAACTTATAGGCATTGCATTTGTTGTTTTTTATGCGTTAATCATTACGTTATCTTACTTTTCTCCAAAAGTTCATGTTTTGCTTCTTTTTCTTGGTTTCAGCTTATCTCTATAACCTTGCTTTTGTTCATAGCTCCCTTCGTCTATCTTTTCTTGCTCACATTTCAAACTCGCTCGCATGGTCCTACAATTTCTCTTTAATATCCCCATTCAGAACTGTATTATTTTCTAACTCTAACTATTCCACACACCGTTCATAATTCATTTCCCTATTCTTTAATTTGACGCTTACATGTTATGGCATTTCAGTGATTCTTGCATCACTCCATCCAAAGACTCTTAGACCCATTTGTACACAAAACCAGTCCTTCTTCCACCCACATATTCTTAAACACATTTAACTTTCTTCCCAAAGGTTCAGTTGTTATCAACAACTTTTCTTGTATTAGTATGCATGCATACTCAACAACACCCCCCACATTGCCTCTCCGCCTGTTCGATAATAAACAATTCCAAGGTTCATTTATGTCTTATGCTTACCTCTACTTTAAGACACTCACGACTGTGTCATTGCTAACGCTTTATGTACACACCCTCCTCTTTGTCTAACCCAGATAGTTCTTCCTATATCAGTCTTCAATTAATATCCTCTTACTCACCTTTCCTGTTATAGTAAGTAACATTGTGCCCCTTCAACTCATACAGTACCCCACTACTTCCTTGGAACATTTCCATTATCAAGGCATACCTGCTCACCTTGGCCTGTCACTCAATTGCATATACATTTTGAAACACGCACACATTATATATATATATATATATATATATATATATATATATATATACAAATGTATAAGTTATGGGAGTGTCTTCGTGCGTTGCGTACATGCGCGGCTTTGCAGTCAATTTAAAGTGGAACACTACTGACACTAGAAAATAAAGAAACGCTGTAAAAACATAGAAACCCCCCCCCAAACCCCCCAAAAAAAAAAAAAAAAAAATTAAGAATGAAATATAAAAAAAACTCGAGAAATGAAAACAAATTTATGGAAAACTACGATAAACTTCAGTCTAATATTGTGGCACTGTTACAGATCATCCGTTATGAAAATTAACCAACTATTGAAATTGATAGATAGGACATTTTTTATTCCCCTACACCAGGGCTGAGTATAATCCTCCTTATGTATATTTTTAGACAACGATGTAAATGATGTTAATAATAAGCATGACACGTGCCTAAAAATTCTCGGATAAAGAAATTCACTATAATGTACAGATTATATAATCTGTTCGTGTTAAGTAGCTTAAGCACTTTTTACAAAGTGCTTCCTCATCTTCCTAATGAGCTTCAAGTGCTCCTCGTGTACAGTGAATGTAAAATTAAAAATAGTTAATGATCAGCCAGCTGCCTACAAATTATACAACAAGGGAACGAAATGAATTGGGAGGAGGAGGAGTGTCTGGTTATTTATGGAAAAGAAGACCGAGAACTCTTCACCATTAAAAGTGAATATAATACGTACGTTAATATCATCTAGCTTTTTCTCTGGTTTTATTTCACTCACACGCATAGAATTTTGGATGCTTCCGCACTGCAGTTAATCGTATTACAAATACACGTCGGTAACTTACCATATACATATCATAAGCAGGTTTGAATTAAGTCTACGACCTTAAGGTGGCTATAATTCTTGGTAAATGCTGGATAACAATCGTTGCATTCAACCTATTTGTGATGTGTGCGACAAGTTGCCTACGTGTGGTTATGACAAACGTCGCATTTTACAGTAGTGTGGACGTAACCACCCTTAGATTATATCAGATAACAAGTATCACCCAGACTGTTATTTTTTCGATTCACGATCCGTTTGACAACGACACAATGTATTGAGATACACTGGTTTGGCGCTGAGGTACAATGTCCAGTGTTCACCTCAGTCAAGGTCATCTCGCGTTATCATCATCACATTACGTGAAAGTCCCTGATAACTCTCATTGAGCTCATGTCAAGATGTAGCAGGTGTTATGGAATGATGTCGTCTGCGACGGCGAGAAAAATCAGCCTTTGTTACCTCAGAAAGCTCTGATAAAATTCTGCTTAGTACCCACGCGGATGACTGTGCTACTATTGGATATTTAGAAAGACCAGAGGTGGGGAGGGGGAAGAGCGGTTAATACAATCGTCCTTATTTTCATCGACATTATAGATAAAGGACAATGACTCACATTACACAGGCGCGTGAATATCTATTCATCTATTTCATATGTTCACACACAAATATATATGTATGTATCCGTGTGTGTGTTTGTGCATGTTAAATGTATATATAGTTTAAGATTTTAGAACATATACTGAGGGAGTCATTGCTTGAGACCTACAATCCGCACAACCTTGCCACCAATTGATTTTTCTTGGCGACTGAAATAAAACGTCACTTGAGTACCAAAAGAGACCGAATCTGCATCTTAAAAGAAAATGTTGAGACTGAAAGAATGAACGGTCGGTTGTCAAAAGATTTCTGAGGTTGGAATTTTAGGGGCAATTGCTAATAAATGAAGTAAATCCCAATGGTAACCACCGGTAGAGGACCATCACCTTACATTTGCGATATTTGATACTTTATAGATGAGCGCAAAGCATTCCACGATAAGAATATATATATATATAATATATATATATATATAGATATATATATTATATATATATATATGTATATATATATGCACACATATTTGATAGGGGGAAAATCATAACCTTTTGAACTGCAAGATATTCTCCGATACAGAATAAAAGAAGCATTTGTACAGAGGCTGAAGATCCTCTATTTTAGGAAAGTAGTAAAGATATAACAAATTTGGAGTCGTTTCCAGTTTCTTTATATCTACTATTTTCCTGAAAAGGATCGTCGGCCTCTGTAAAAAATAGCCCTTTTATTCTGTGTCGCAGAAATAGCCTTTAGTTTAAACGATAGCGATGTCTTTTCCTTATCAGCATATACTATTTTTATAATCTTTCGATGTGCATCGAAATTATTGTCGGTATTTGGAAAGGAAAGTGGTGCTGAGTCACTGTCTAATGAGCAGATAATTTAAAATATTACGGACCTCCTTGGAGCCACTTTTGTCAACACGCGGTGGTATACATAGAGACTTGAGGGGGGGGGGGGGCGAGAGTTTGCAGGCAAAGCTATTCTCATTATTACTATTTCCTTTGGACTCCCATGGGATGGGATCCCCCCAAAAGATATGACGTATCAAGATAAGTAAATCAACAGATAAGGCGAAACGTGAAACTTAGAAAAGTGAAAATAAAATTAGGTAAATGAAATCTAATACACAACTCATGCACTGTGCCATAAAACCAGAAGAAGGTATATATATATACACCTAGGTCACTCATAACGTGATGTCATCTGATTATTTATGAAAGAAAAGATCGTCGGGTGTCGTGTGTTCGGGTTGCCAGTTGGTTGTTTTAGATCCATACCGGCCCCATTGGAGGGTGTTGAAAAGATCCAGGGGGCGGCTAAAAAAGAAAAAAAAAATGGGGGGGTTGGGGGGGTTGTTGGGAGGTGGTGTGGGAGAGGGCAGCAGGATCGCAACGAAACCATGGGAGAATTTTTTTATTTTACGAAAATGATAAGAAGAAATATAATTCACGATCACTTAGTGACAAGCACATTCATCCCTACAAAACCTTGAAGGTCAATCGGTTGCGAGTGAGGTGTCAGTCAGTCTTGATATTGCAAAAGTACGTTAGCTTATTATTGGTTAAGTTTCCTTTTTTGAAATTTACACTCTTCTTGTCTAAAGGCAGTTTGGAAAACTTTTGAAGAGTATAAGGGGCCTGGTGTAGGCCAGGCGGGCTTAGTACGTATTTACATACCGTTTGTGTGATCATGAGATTAACATTTGCATCATTGCACAATGCTGCAATTTGCGCGTCAAGCATCTTAAGATGGTATGTTTTATTCAGTTCCTCTATTAATGTTATTCGCTCTATTTTTTTTTTTTTATGATTTAGGTGATTGAAGCTTTACCCTTTAACTATGAAACAAAATACAACTGTTCCTTATATTTACATTTCTTTTACTTTTACATAACAAAAAATCATATTGTATCTGTTGCGAGTCTTCAGGTGTAGTTCTTGCTGATAAGAATTTCTACTTCAGTGTATGAAACGGTTATGAGGAAGAGGCGTCGTTATCCAGGCACACTGGCCCAGCAGTTCGAAGGACGAGTGCAACTATACTCGGTTTTTTTTCATCTGTCCATCCGCCTGTTGTGTTTGCGTATGGTAACACTGCGTCCTGGGCTTTAGATAGTTACATTCAGCTTACATTCAACAATAATAACTATCCTATTTCGAAAATTAACGGTGTAATTCGCATACAGTAAATTATCAAAACACTTTTCAGTTGCAAATGTACACCCAGATATCCTTTTATTTACCTAAAACTTACACATAGCGTAACTATTTAAAGCCCGGGACGTAGTTTTACCATACAAAAACACCACAGGCGGATGGACAGATGGAAAAAAACTGAGTATAGGATGGTAGTCTCATTTTGTTCATCTCATTTAGTCACAGGAAAATTGCAACAGTTAGCACTAATTCCTCCACCCCTTCAAATACACTGCACTAATTCCTCCACCCCTTCAAATACGCTAAGCACTAATTCCTCCACCCCTTCAAATACGCTAACTTTCAACTTAGCAACGAAAGAAGCCATATAAGTTTGCATAGCGCGGTGGACAGACAGCATATTACTATTCTATTTTATTTTTGTCATCGAGTCAATCAAAATTCACATTGATTTTTATAGTGAGCAAGGAAAGGATAAGTTAAGGTGTACTGTATTTGTTAATCCGTAGCCAGTGCAAGGAGGTTGAGCCGGAGACATTGTATACGTCCCGGAGTAATAGCTACGCCATGTCGAGCGCTGTAGGCTTTACGTAAGATTCTTTACAGCGCCCCCCACCTCCCCCCTTAGCTACATACAACCTCCGTCATTCCTTTGACTATACCCCTATATCATATTCTCTGTTGAAACTGGGCCTGTCCATGTCCTAACCCACGGAAATGTCGCTTGAGATCTTCCTCCTTCGTAACAGAGACAAAGATATTTTCCTTTCAAGTCTGCTGTGCTTTTTCGCAGAACTTTCAATATATAAATATATCTATATATACGTATATATATGTATTATACATATATATTGTAATTTCTGCGGAAAAGCAGAGCAATTTTGAAAGGAAAATATATTTTTCTCTCTTACGAAGGTGGAAGATCTCAAGCGACATTTCCGTGGGGTAGGTCATGAACAGGACCCGTTTTGACAGTACTCAACGAACAATGCCGAGAAAATCTTCAATGCAACTGAACCATTGTGATTCCAATGGCTTCCAAACTTATGCTTTACTGATATATATATATATATATATATATATATATATATATATATATATATATATATGTATGTATGTATATATATACAGTGCCTGTACAAATTCCATTAAAAATTTATGAAAAAGCTTTTTAACGCGAGGGACGTTGTGTCGAGTAGCTTGTTGAAATCTCCCAGACGATCAGGAACGTCTAAAAACCTGAGACAATGTTTATACTTTCGCTAGACCTAAGATGATATTCTCACCTCGACTACACGAAAATTAGTGGAACCTTACGACTCTTGATGACACACCAGAAACGCTAAGATGAAATCAAGCAGCCCATCAGGGATCTCTTATTTCATTTTTCCCCAAGATTACAAGACAATCAAGAAATGTTGAAAGATAGCAAAATCTATGCACGAAGGCAAATGAATGTCCCATTGTCAACACACACACACACACACACACACACACACACACACACCACACACATTATATATATATATATATTATATTATATATATATATATATATATATATATATATATATATATATATATATAATATATATATATATATATATGAGTCATCACACATTACCGTGATTCATATACATACATCGAGCTACAAATGTCCTTTAATATCTAATTCGCTTTACCTCGGAATTAATATATTAATATATATGTTAACCGAAGGGGAATTTTTTTAGTCGATAAGAAATTTGCGGTGTGGTATAAAGCTTCACTGTGCGTCCTGAATTTGTTGGGTTCGAGGGTTCGCTCCCGTGAGCCGACAAATTTCTTATCGACTTAAAATTACATATACACATAGGCGTGTATACACACACACGCACACACACACACACACATATATATATATATATATATATGTGTGTGTGTGTGTGTGCGTGTGTGTGTATACACGCCTATACATACATACTATATATGTGTCTAATTAATTTTAAAATGACTGGAGAAACAGTATTTACACAATCCAAATATGGCCTAAATTTGATATCCAATACATTCCATTTTTGTAACATAAAATCGAAAGACATTAAGATGAAAACTCGGTGGTATACAAGTTAAGGTAAAACATTAAGATATGAATGACACTATGTAAACCTTTTATATAAGCAGCCATCTCCTGCTTTGGCCATCTTATTTTATTTATTTATTTATTTATTTATTATATATATATATATATATATAAATATATATATATATATATATGTATATATATATATATACACACACATATATATATATATATATATATATATATATATATATATATATATATATATATATATATATTTTTTATTACTCACGTCAACTTTCTATATCCTGCAGAGAGCCTTATTGTATACCATCGCCTTCCCCTCCTTCTATCTTATCTTTATTTACCATCATATTCTGCACCAGGATATTGATCCATATGCTATCTATGCCCCGATTTATCAGTTCAGGAAAATCAGATAGCAGCATGACAATAAGATATACGCTTGTCTCGTTACGCTAAAATGGGATCGTTAGAATAATGTTTTATTTTCTGGTTGAAAATGCAGGCTCCGCTTGTTTGACAGTGTTATAATTATGACTATTTTTTTAATCAGCAGTTATATAAAATAGTGAAAAGTTTCATTGATTGGGCCATTTATTTCTTAGAGACAACAAATTAATACCCCATTCATATGCCGTAATATTTGGCCGACTGTCAAAATTAGAATAATGATTTGCACGGGAAATTTTCCACTGGCTTCTTGGAAAGAGTTCAGATCTTATAAGATAATTCACTACATTTATCGTTTCCAGTCTTTTGTTTTTCATTGGTAACGTAAGATCGCAAATATAAAAAAGTAAATGAAATCAAAGATAGGCTTGCGAAGTCCTTGTCACGAACTCATACAACATTGCTCGCCTGTGTCTGACTCTCCCTAAATATTGTTATATATGTTTGAATATATTTTTAACCAAGGTTCCTGTTGAACTGTCAAATATCTGAACAGGAAATTTTTCGATAAACATTGTGTGCCCTTTAATAGTCGGTTAGTCTCCGTAATAAATCAAACCTGAAGTATGCGGTTCATTCATTCCTGTTCAATGGGAGTTTACTCTGTCAAAAGCATTTGATAGATTAAACCACCCGAAGCTGCATAAGAGAGGCACGCCTCTGTTATGTGTTTAATTGGCATTTTATGTTGCTGGTTCTCTACACAGTAATTCTGTGTCATATGGGGTAACGTCAATGAAACAACTATAAACAACTTCTGTTACGCCGACGATATGGTTCTGATTCCCCCATAAATGCAAGGTCACCAACGACTCATCGACACTTGCCTCTAATATGCAAAGGAATTTGATATCCTATACAACGAAACCAAGACCCAGTGCATGTCGCTGCTCCCGAGATCGCTTAAGCATATTGCAGAACCACAAATTTTCCTCGGAAATCATCGGCTGGAATTCGTGCACGAATTTCCGTATTTGGGTCACATTATCACGGACGACCTAAAAGATACGGTAGACATTTAACAGAGGCGTCATAAACTATGTGCAGCTGGCAACATGATTGCAAGGAGGTTTGTCTTCTGTCACCGAGACTTGAAACTGCTGCTCTTCCACTCGTATTGCTACAGTGTCTATGGGTGCTCCCTATGGACGAACTACACTACACCCGAGAGAACATGAGCCGTATCACTGTTGTTCACAATGACATTTTGAGACGCCTCACAAACACTTCTCGCTACCACTCCGTCACACAGATGTTCACAGAAAACCACCTGGATGATTTAAAAATCATTGTAAGGCGAACAATGTCCAGTCTGATCATCCGACTGTAAAACAAAAGCAATTCGCTCATACAAAGCATCCTAAGGAGTGAGGCCAGAAGGAGATCTCAATTGTGGGGAAGATGGGAAAGTGAGGCATTTGTTCCCTAAATGACTTCATCTCTGTTTTTGCAAAATGTCATCTGCAGACTCTGTCATTATTATTGTATTGCTATGATTATTGTTATTACTGGTATTTTCCTTATTTCATTATTACTGTGATTATATTCAATATAGTTTTTACATTCAATGTTTTAACTACTCTCAATTTTATTACGGTTATGACCATTATTTTGATTACCATCATTTTTACTACCTCAGCAAGTGTGGATATTCCCGATTAATCTTTTTTTATCATGTTATCTTATGTATCTAGACTGTATGTTATTGTCTATTCTTTGTATATTCTATGTATATATGGTCTTGAGCTGATAATATGTGAAAAGAGAAAAATGGCAGTATATGAGGATTAATCAGCATTGAAGTTAAGATTATCGTGAATTATGCCAAATTTCCTGTAATAAAACCTGATAAGATAGTAACGACAGTAATTTTCTCGTAATAAGTATAATGCTTTCATGTTAGGTACTGCTGGCCAGTAGTCTCCTGTGATCATTTGTGATGCATGGTTACGGGGATCGCCACTTCATACCAAAAACGAATATACAGAACCTTTCAACAGATCCGTTGCTCTTATAATCCTTTATTTTTTTATTATTTATTTATTTCAATTTTGTTTGCTCTTTCATCCTGTCTTTGAGCTTTCCTCCTATCCTCAGTCTTCACCTATGATTTCTTTTATTTATTTGCTTTTACAGTCTTAATTGATTCCTGTTTGTTTTCATTCTCTGTATTTGCAATTCAAAGAATATCACCAAATACACAATTCATAAAATGGCGTCTTAAAGAAGTATCTCCCCCTTTCAATTATGTTTTGCTAGGTGGTGACCATGTGACTTGATGTTCACATAAATTACGCTACACCCTAGACTATACCATGGTTTTTTTTCACTCTTGAGCCTGAGGGAGGTACACCTAAAAACAGTTTCTTATGCTTGCTGGTGCGTAATTGTACTTATTGTCGTTTGTTACCAGTCATAAAATATATTTATTCCTGTTGCATATATTTAATTTAACCATTCGTTCTTCTATAGTTGTTACGTTGTCATTCTGTTTATCTGTTCATACGTGGTCATTCATATCTGCAAAAGCTTACTGGAGAAAGCTCATTGCTTGCCTTGTTCCACAATTACTCCTATTTACCGATCTATCATTTTTCTCTGCGCTGAATGACCTCATAGGTCCCAGTGCTTGGCCGTTTGCCTAAATTCTATATACAATTTAATTCAATTACTTTTCCCTTCTGCACCCGAGAACCTGTTCCCAGCCGGCTCTTTGCTCCTCCCACCGGCCAGGTGCTGCCGTCTTCTCTCGGGCTGTGAGAAATCAATACGCAAGAGAAAATGAATCAAGAAAGAGTAACGACACAAAATGTCGTCAGGAGAACAGGGAAGAGTCAGTCACGTGCAGTCCTCCCGCAGGAGACTGAAGTATTGATCAAAGACGTTTTCCACTTGTTGGCATTCACGAGAGTCTCGCCTCATGTACTCGTAAGTCTGGCTATCTATCTATCTATCTATCGATCTGTCTATTTACTCTCCGCTCTTTGCTCGGCAGTATTGTCCTTGATTCGCCCTCGCGTATGTTCAGGACTGAATGAAAGCATGTCCTTTTTATTTTGCTTGGCGCCCACGCTTATCTAGCGCACGCTATGTATGGGCATTGAAAATGTCACAGAAGTGAACGTTTGGTAGTTTGGTATTTGAATAAATAACACAGAAGTGAGCTCCCATATACTATATATATATAGATATATATTATATATATATATATATAGTATATATATATATATATATATGTATATATATATATATATATATATATATATATATATATATATATATATATATATATATATATATATATATATATATATATATACAGTATGTGTAGAGTAGATAGATAGATAGATAGTGATATAGATATAATATATATATATATATATATATATATTTATATATATATGGTTGTAATGTTATTTAGATAAGAGATAAATCTCCAAAAATAGTGCAGTAAAAATTATTAAAACCTTGACCTTAAGGCTAGAATATTGATAGGAAGTTTACCCACAGAAACTTTTTTTTTAACAAGCATAATTAAGAATAGGTAGTTGAAAAGGGTTGGAAAGTTGCAAAAGACTGTTGTGACGATCTGTCTACCATATATGGTATAATTTCCATTTAATATTAACGACTTTTACATTATCTCCTTTTGAGCTTCATTCTCTAGTAAGTTCCCTGTATGGAAATTAATATTTTATTTTTTTATCCCCCTTAATCTCTGTCCGAAATTGTACTTTATATATATATATATATATATATATATATATATATATATATATATATATATATATATATATACATATATATTATATATTTTCCCCATTTTGCCACTCGGTTGAAAGAAAAGCTCGTAAAAAATCCATCGCCAGGCATGCCTTTTTTATCTCTCTCTCTCTCTCTCTCTCTCTCTCTCTTTGATCTGCGTTTCTCTCGCTTTGTTTGTCTTGCCGCCTGCCCGTACTTTACATAAGCAGCTGGCGTCGGAAACCAAAAGCCGAGAATTAAGGCAGAAACCGCCGGAGGGCAAAACAAAGCTAATAAAAGAGGTCAATGGGAGAAAGTCTCCTAAAACGCGCCCCAAACCTCATCCAGCTCGAAGCTCGAGCGCCTCAGTGGCGTAGTTGGTTTGGTGTTTGCTTCTCACCTTGGTGGTCGCTGGTTCGGTTCTCGGCCATTCCATTGAGGAGTGAGAGATGTGTATTTCTGGTGATAGAAGTTCACTCTCGACGTGGTTCGGAAGTCACGTAAAGCCGTTGGTCCCGTTGCTGAATAACCACTGGTTCCATGCAATGTAAAAACACCATACAAACAAACAAACAGCTCGAAGCTCTTGGTATCTGCAGGGCTGCCCCCTTGTCCCCTGCCCTTGTGCCTCACGTGCAGCCTGTAGACCATTACCTGACGACTTTGGAGTGATTTCCCTTCCTTCGTTGGTGCCTTTTAAGAAGCGGAACCCAGCGGCAAAAGACGGTAATGTATAGGTGTAGTTGACAGTCACTTTTTCCCTTCTTTGTGCTTGTGTGATCATTCATAGCTACCCCTTAGTAAACCGCCCCCCCAACCCCGAGCCGTGCTTCCCTGTTCTAACATGACAGAATATTCTATCAGGAATCCGGTTGCAATTTCAGATGAAACAGAGTTCGCACATATGCCAAGACCATCAGATTCACAACGTACCAAATTCACCTACTCACAATCGGTGTCCTATAGCAAATATTGTCTCTTTTGAAAGGAAAGGATGCAAAAAGAATTTTTTTCATGAAGCCACAACCACCCAAGATGGTACTGCCGAAGATGTAGCAGACGAGAAATCAGCCTTAGGTATCGATCTTTCTGATGTGCATGCTAAAATGAAAGACAAATACAGAGATAGTCAGGTTTATTTAAAGAAAAAATATAAATAAAAATGAGTTACAACTTAGTATATAACTGTTAAAGGAAGTCAGTCAGTGGACAGAAAATTAAACTGATTGACCTAAGTTCGGTAAGTCCAAGATGTTTTAGACACGAGAATCAGTTTAGATACTCGGAAAATTCATCATACAATTAGTAAGAGAAATAGTGCCCGACATTGGTGTTAATATAAACGCATTATTTAAGATCGTTTATAGTTTTAGGAGAAGAGCAATTTGAGATGTATACATTTAAAGTACAAGAAGTGCCAGAGACTTTGTTGGCAAGAGTCTGTGGTTGTGTTGCTCACTATCAAGAAAGATGCAGAAGGGAACAAAGCAGCTTATCTCAGACTTCAGTTGGTATAGCGCTTGATAATTGCCAAGTGATGAACTTACATAATAAAAAAAATACATTAAAACAAAATCATCAGAGAAAAAGCCTAAAGGAACAAGAGAGTTGCAGATGAATGACAGACCTGTTTCATTCCCCTGGCTTATTGGCAGAGTTGCTCCACCTTAAAACGTCGTTAACGTATAAAAAGTCTAAAAAAAGCGCTTATAGACAGGTACACGAGAAGAATCTGCACAGTTTTTTTTTTTTTTTTTTCATCCCCAATACTTCTGTCAGAGAACAGCATCTCTTCTTGTGAATGTAGATTTTAAAGAGGATTCTCCAAATATTTAATACTCGTATACTTTCTTCACGGGAGTTTCATCACTGGACTAGCAGATAGAGCCTATAATGCGTAACATAGAATATCTTTATATCATACAGAAATGAACAAAAACAGAAGCCTAGACAGGCGAAACGGCGTAATCGTAAAAACACACAGAGGCAAATCTTTTTTTCAGGAAATGACTTGAATCCTCCTCGTATAGCTAGTTACATTCCCACAAGGTCTAGAGCTAGACCTTGCATTCCTAAGTGGTGCCCACGAGTACCTCGCATTGCCGAGTATACAAATACGATAATGCTCTTATGTTTCTACATTTGGTCACCATGGTAGTTGCTAGGAGAATCTCAAGAGAACGACAATTGCCGGGAAAACCGACAAATTCAATAGTATAGTCATATTTGTTACTAGTATAAGGCTTCTGCTATGGCACGAAAAAGGTTTCATATTTCTACTGAAAGACGTTCCCTCGTGTCCTGGTTGCCCGTTAGAGAAATTGCCAGGACGTTCCACCTTGCCTTCGCCCCGCGTTCCATTTTAAGGTTGATTTCGAACATTTTAGGTCCTGGTGGTTGAAAACTCAGGCGACAGGTCGTTACTGAATTCGATCGGTGAAAAATACGAGAATTCTGAAAGTGATTTCATGAAGAGGTAATTATATTTATTTAGGTGATTTTTTGTGGTCCTTTGCATGAGAATGCGTAATGTTTTTACCAACTAAATATTTCCCCATTCTTGTTCACCATCATGAGCTACGACTTATTGAGACCTAGAATACTATTTTATTTAATTCCTTGTTACCAGAAAGAGTCGAGATGAATTTGGTGCATTAACTAGAGTGGGTAAACTCGTGGCAGACATTAGCATTCACCTACCAGTTTAACGACTAATCAAAACCGGAATGTGACAGGTCCTCTCGATATACGAAAAGCTGCTTGTATACTGGAGTGTGAGCACAGAGATCTCGCAACTAGGTGATGCCTTTAAAATCTCTGCAGGACTAAAAATAGAATGTTCTTCTACTTGAGAGAGAGAGAGAGAGATTAAAAAAATGGAAACAACATAAAGAAAAGAACGAATCAATTGACAAATGAATCATTTCACCCAGTGCCGGAAAAAAAAGCTTTTGAAAGGTTATATCACTGTATATATTGTAATCCATTGCCCGCGTTTGCTTCAGAATGCCATCAAACAATCGCTAGCAGAACTGCAAGCACGGGTTCAGCCCCGCACGTGCCTCTCCTTATTGATCCTCGGATCTTGACAGAGAAAGAGAAGAAAAGAGAGATGGATAGAAAAGAAGGTATTTGTTTTCTTTTTACAATGCTTAGTAGAGAGAGAGAGAGAGAGAGAGAGAGAACTATCCAGGTTTCTGATTACAATACTTCTGGAGAGTGAAACAGAGAAAACCTGAATATCTCGTTCACTTCATTGTATTATTGAGAGAGAATCCCGGCGTTTAGAGAGAAGAAGAATTTCTGGAGACCTTTGGAAACGTGTAATGATAACGCTGGTTCATAAAAGTATGCAGAAAGTGGTGTTTTTATATTCTGAAGAGCAGCACGGCAGGAAAAGGGAGATTTGTCGCTAGACGTTGAAGGATATTTCTATACGCATTCAAGGTCTAAGGCCTTTTATGTATTTCCAAATAAAGATCTCGATGGAAAATAATCGTGTCTTACACACCGTCTGTAGATGAAGATTCTCAACTCTATTATTTAAAGCAGTAATTTGTAGTTCCCCGTTTAATGACATAATTATCTAAGTTAACCTAACTCAAGCTAAACTAGACGAGTTTCGGCTAAAGTAGATTCACATCAACCATGCATTTGATGTCTAGGCCAGTCCCTTACGGCTCTCCTGATTGGCTGTTGATGATCCAATCACAGGGCTGGAAACTCTCAGTCTCTCTCGAGAGTTCACATGGGTAGGATCTATGTTCCACCTCTCCTGAGGGATACGTCTTTCAAAAGTATCCCTCAGGAGAGTTGGAACATACATCCTGCCCATGTGAACTCTCGAGAGAGACTGCGAGTTTCCAGCCCTGCGATTTGCTTATCAACAGCCAATCAGGAGCGTCGTAAGGGACTGGTCTAGACATCAAATGCACGGTTGATGTGAATCTACTATAGGAAAAATCAGGCAACGTCCACTTTTCATCTTGATAAGAATTAAAAGAAAATGTTTAGAATGATTCAAATTCTGTTCCTTTCACGACTTATTTTATACTTATTTACAGAAATATTAAACAGCCGTGGGAACACAGCATACCAGTGTTTCACGTTGACTTTTACAACACTCCGCGGTTACATACTTTAACACATGCGTAGCTTTGTCCATAATAAATACACAGCCTCTACGCACCATCGAACTTAGTGCCCCGGTGTTACTCTCGTGACATTTGTTTTTCCTGGACATCATCTTTTAGGAGACAATAGATGAATGATAGCAATACATTGTACGAGAAATATTATCCTTTTCTTGTACAATGCAGCTCTGTTGTACGAGAAAAAGATATTATTTGTAAGATATTTCCCCTACAGGAGAGCAACACATTATACTTTCCACTAATAAAACTGCTTTACCTACTTGAAGTTCTTGGGCGTAAGAAGTATTAACGGTCTAATATAAGTCGCCAGTGAGAGCACAGAGAAGGAACAGGTCATTGCACTTGTACACAATGCCCTAGAGAGTGACCATACATCAAACTTTTGCTGACTGCCAAAGCCCACTTTCCAGCCTCTATCCATACTCACGTTAGACTTGATTGAACTAGAGTGGCTACTAATTGACTAAGCAGGTAGGCCTGTACACCCCCTTAAACCCATTATTAATAGTTCTCATAAGCAGTACGAACGTGTCAGTGAAAATCAGTCAGGTCTGAGTAGGATATTAAAAGTGCTTATGGCTTGGGATACTAATACATTTATGTTTCTTGGGAGAGAGAATGTCCAGCAGAGAGCATTGGGTTCTTCGATTTCTGGCAGTCTCCCCTGAATATCAAATAAGCATCTCCCAAGACCAAGAGGAATCGCACTTTTACCTTATCGAATACCCTTAAATAAAACAGCAATAATTTTGGTACCACATATATAATTGTAAAGCATCATCACAATGGAACCAAATGACAAGGTAGACAAATAGGAGCTTTACTGTGTTTATCTTACTCAAGACAAACAAATGCTGTATCTATCAAACAGAACAACGATTTGACAGCATTAGGAGAACAAACAAACGCACTCTTGCCTATAAGTTACAATTGATTCTGGAGGTCTATGTATTAACACCACTCCTTTTTTGCTATGAGTTTAATAACTTTATACTTGCTAGATAATCCACCTTTGACCAAAAATCCCGGACAAATTAGATTTTGTCGATAAACAATTAAGAATAAACTTACTTCAATTGTCACGAGGTTTAGAATGGCACGTTTTCACACACACAGATAGAGAGAGAGGAGAGAGAAAGAGAGAGAGAGAAACATTTGATTTCTGCAAGTGCATGTAGATAAACAAAAGAGGACGAGGGAAGCAGAAAAGTAACATGGCGTGCTTGTGCAGGAGTATGTCAGATCAGAGAATGTGACTTTTGATATCAGGTGATATTTATCCTTATTCACTTCTATAAGAAGAAATTTTATCCATGGGAAGCCGAGAGCTGTAGACCTCAGTAACAGTGTTAAGGTTCAAACGTTATTTTCGATGTGGTTTGTGTATATACATATTCGTGGAATTTCGGAAAAAGGGCCGAAGGGTGACCATAATCACTCTGCGGGAACGTACGAATTCCAGTAAAAGCCGTCTACTCTAGTCCTTGTGAATTCGCCCATTTGCCTTTGTCCTCCTATTATTATTATAATTGTTTTTTTTAATTTTTCAAGTTAATTTCTTCCTTGACAGCTATCCCAACCCGAGATATGCTTAAATCATGAATTCAATTCAAGTACGGAAACCCTGACAAAGATTTTGTTGCATTCATTGTAACTATAGTTCTTAAGAATTTCCTAAATTATATCAATCCTAACTTTGCTTAAAATACTAAAGCTTATTTATGGCTTAATTATTCCGTAACGTTGCTTGTTGCTTTATCTCACATCGCGATGTAGAGTCTGAAACTAAATATCCTAAAGGCATCTAAGATTCATATGCCACAGTAAGTTTAAGTGCTCTTGTGAGCAAGGATCAAAACATGTTAATGGGGCCTAGGTGCGACAAAGATATTGGAATAAAAACACTTTTAAACTCATGGCATCAAGATTAATCAGCATCGCTACCCTTAACTGAAAAGATGTGGATCTTTTGACCTATTCAAGAAGAAACATATGACATTCATCCACAAAGTTATGAGCTCGAAAAAAAAAATATTAAAGAACTATAAACTGTAAATGATCAATACAAATGTATTCACCTTACCGACAAAAGGAAGAAATTAGGTTTCAAAAGATTCCCTTTATTCAGCGTGATTGCCATTTTTGTGTCTTATGCTGATAACCAATCATTTCAAACTCCTAGATGTGTCAGGTTTGTTAGAGTGCAGTTTACAGTATGCATGAAGTAAGATAACAGCTTTTCTCAGCTGGTTTTTTGCTTTTCAAAGAATATTCTGGTTTTTGAATAATTTACTTTATGTAAGTCATATTTAAATCGAGCTTTTGTTTGATAAATTGTAATGTCAGAGGATTAGTGTTCAGGGTACGAAACCGATTTTATTTTCAGTCGCTTCACTTCGCAAGCATAAAACTTGGACACAAAAGCAGCCGTGGGGTTTGGGTCGATATAAAGACTAGAAGTTTGTCAGGCCTGGAATAGTTCTGCAAAAGAGAAATTCTGACTGGTATCTGCTGCAGTTCCTTCGTACACTATCGCCACAGTTGGGATCAGAGTGGCATTCTAATCAGCCGATGCCGTGGAGCTAAGTCAACATCTCGACTACGTATCACGAAGCTCGTTATAATTCGCAGAGACGTCAAAAAATCACGCAGCAACCGGGAATCATATCCTTTTACTTCAGCTGACGAGAATAACTTGACATCGTTTTTATTTATTATTTTTTTTTTAACGTCGACTGAAGAAAGGGGTAAAGTTGATTTACCGAGGACAGACGGTAAATAAGTTCTTCATGAAGAAAAGGGATTTCAGAAAGGGATGAGCGGTCCTACGAGATTATGCTATGTTTTTTATTTTGGAAGATAGAGCAGATGGCAAATGAAGAACAGTGATTTCGCTGTCGTTTGAAAACCACTCATTTCTGACAGATCTCCAGGTGTTCTTGCAGGGTGTACTGTATATCCACATGGTACCTGTTTGAGGATTAAGTCATATGGATACCAATCATTTTTAGCCTCGCCGTCAGACATTTTCAGACCACCACGGAATGTGATTCATAAAACAGTTTTGCTTGAGATGGGAACTAAGTGATCCTTAAATTGCACAGGACACGTCGCTTTCCAGGTGGCGCTGCTGTGTCATGACTCAATGATCACGAGTCACCGGTGCCTATGTTGGAAGAAAAGGAAAATTCTACATTTCACTCAATTGCAAGACCATCCTGCGATGAGTAAGTTACCTCCAAAATCACTCTGTTTAATGAGTATGCGGTGGATAAGAACTGACTTTAAAGAAAACAAGGCCTTGTCCTACCAGACAGATCAGCATGAAAGCAAAAATTCACTTCAGTGATATCTTGAAATTCAGCAGGAGATGGGGCTTCATAAGAATGTTGTTTTCTCTCAGCTCCTAGAAGACCTAAGAGTGTGTTGGGGAAGGTTTGTCTACTAAAGGGGTTATAGCATACGAAAGCTGCTGATGTAAATTTTTGCCGTACTCAAAGCGAACCAGTAAGGCATGAGAAGCCTCACGAATGTGCCGATGTTGGCGATATTACTAACCCCTCTCCTGGTCATTTGGGAAAAAGAAGAAGCCCTTCGTTATTCTTGATAAGCGCCTCCTTGCTGGTGCACTCAGGTTTGTGAATCTAGACTCTCTCTCTCTCCTGGGCAGACGACGTAATCGATCTCCCGTGCACTGCTGACCTTCCTTGATCTCTTTTTCTCAATAATAAGAAGGTGGCGTCCTGGGACATTAATGAAAGTTTCTGAGTTATATACAAAAAGAGAATTAAGTCTAGTTCAATTTTTTAAAGGAAATTCCTATATTATTATTCGTCTTTTGGTTTGTAGTTACGTATAAGCTCTTGGTATCGAGGTTATCAATATAGAGTTAACGCACATTTAATTAACATCGTTAAGGATGTCAGAATCTAAATCAACTAAATCCTTGGTATCAAGGAGCTTGGAGATCGAGTTTCCCTGGTGATTTCCCGTCCGAAGTATTATTCCATTTTAGAAAAAGCACTCTCCTTTCTTCAGTGTTCGCTGAATCGTTAGAAAGGGAAAGCTACTCTCACTGCTGCATCGACTGTGCTTGTGGGGCAACCGAATTAAGATGTTCCGCAGGCTGATGATTGTGTTCTTGTTTCTGTTCCAATGTAGGTATTTTGTTTGTTAACAAACAAAAGTAGATGATTTTCAAAAGATGTAGCAATACGATATCTTTGGTGTATAAGCTGCGAAAACAATCGCTGAAATTACCTAACTTTCGTAAGCTGACTTGAGAAGCACGTCTGCACCGAAGACCTTGGTGGACGCGTTTCCACGGGTTTTCCACGAGAATCTTCCCACTCATCGTCTTTTACAACACTATATTTGGTCAGAGCAGTTGTGACCTATTCCCGGAAGAAATAATAGTCCGTTGCAAAAATCTGACAGTTCAATTCTTACTGGTTGTGTATGCTAGTTTGAGTCAACGCAACTAATCATGCTATTTTTTTTCCTCTTATAGAGTATAAACTGGTATCCAGAAATAGCAACAAAAACAAATGACGACGCAGTGAATTTGGCTAGAAAAGTTTCCTGTGTAACATTTACAAACAGCTTTGCAAATTAATCAACTTTCAGCGAAAAGTGCGGATGTTAGTCTCTTCTGTTAAAATAGAATGAGTTATTCCTGTACTTTGCATTACGCTACACCAGGACCCACGGCTACACTTTGGTGTATATTGCTAAATGGCTTATGTCCACAAGTAGGTACTGTACAATATATTAACCTCTTTATCCCTGTGAAGTATACCTTGAGTAAGCGATTAAAAGACTAGGCTCGTATTTCGCAAAACTGCAGAACCAATATGCGATAAGGATCGGCGAGGAAGAATAGCAGTATAATTTGGCGGTCTCGTCACGAGCGCTTATATTTTGTTTTGGTTGCCTTCCTCTCTTCGGACCCAAAACCGCACCGGTCTTTATAGATCCACTGGCGGTTTGCTGGCTACAGGCAAGATGACGTCACGCCTGCGACTCATTCTCAATTTCGGTTTTGTACCCCACCCTTCAGAGTCCTACTTTTCCTTTCGTATAGTATTTGAATTTCAGACCTCGCCGTAACACGTGTCCCTGACGAACTGTTCGTACCCAACGGCCTCGACAGACCGTAATATCAAGCACGCAAGCGGGGTACCCCGGCTCAGAAGCAACAACACAAGAGTGGGTTGGAAAATTGGCCAGAAAGCCACTCGGTGGCCTGAGAGAATCAATATCAACCATCTACGTAATTCCTTGTTGCCTTTTTTCCTCCCATTTTATTCGCCATGAATAATTCATCCAGTGTCTGAAGCACATGCTCAAGTCACTTGCCATTTCATTTATACGTGGCCGTCCGCTTCCTCGCCACAATTATGCGAAGCATGTCGGAAATGAGCTTTTCTTAAAAACAGTGGCTTAGTTGAATTATGTCTAATTTTCGTCTTCTCTTCCTTGTTCTTCTTTTGATCATCATTATCATTGCTAAGGAGTTCACACCAGGGCAAGGCCATACTTGTGTAGAGACAGTCTCAGAAAAAACAATTCACTTGAGAGAGAGAGAGTAATCCCACCTGCATTTCTAATTATCACGAATTCCCCACCATAGAGAGATAGTCTAAGTTAATACTATTATTATCATTAATTTTGATGTTCAGTTTTCATGAGACGTCCCTCCGATTACAGGATGAAGTTTGTCTCTTCCACCGTGGGAAATCAAACAGGACAAACCGGTCGTTCTACGAGCCCTGTTCTGGAATCATTATTCCAATTTGTATTTCCTACGGTAGTGGTGCCAAACGATCACTTTTCTGGCATATTCTGCATCTTGCTGTCAAACTCTTAATTAACCGAGTAACCATTGTTATTGGCAACGTTTAAGGAGTACACTATGCCTGTGACCAACGTCTTGTACCATCAGCTGAACGATTATACACTGTTTTACTTTTGTACTAATATGAATACAAATTGGCTACTTGGTGCAGTTTGGTGGCAAGATGCTCAGTGCTCCCAGAACGGAGCTCTGGGACTACCATCTGCATTCATACACTATGTACAGCAGGTTTACTGTGCCAGAGACAGAAATCTCTCTCTCTCTCATACACACACTAGAACACTGTAAAGATTCGTTTTAATAAATATTCACTACAAAATTAACAGAGGGTTGCATTTCTTTATTATTATTATTATTCATCCCATAGAATTTAATGTAAAATACCGATAGCTGAGTTTCCGTAATTATGCATTATAAATCTTATTGGCGTCGCTAATAATTTGATAATCACATTTACATAATGTATAAGTGTATGTTTGTATGTCTGCATAACTGGGGTAAAGACAAGTTTCTCAAATTAGCACATAGCAACATGAATCAAAACGAGAAGAAATTTGTTAACGAAAAGAAGATTAAGGTATGGCATTGGATCACTCGCGAAATTTCATCAGAAATCTTGTATCAAAGTTTAATCATCAATCAACAAGATCTAATGTTATGAAACCACTGAACTCGAGTGAGAAACGATATAGAAATGACTGGTCACAGTCTATAGTGCGAATTACGATCGTTGTAACAATACCCACTCACGTATATATATTAGTATACATATATAGTCTACTGGTCACCTTCTTACCAGGTACCTATGTAATTGTAATAGTCACAATGACATCTTTAACTATTCGAATTCTTCACACACATAGGTATATGTAAGTATGAGCCGCGAAATACTTTTATCCTTCTAGTTGCCACGTCGGCAAGGTGACCTTGGTCTGATTTATCGGGATGCGGGTGCGATTCCCACTATCGGACACCAGAATTACTTCATATTTCGTGCATTTGGATCCAAGGCTTTTCAGTGAAAAGTGTATCCGTAAAATGCGAAGAAGTTGAGAGCATTGTGGCTTTTGCAATTGCACGCGTGTGCAGACACTTATATATATATATATTGTTACGTTTATAGATCTCTTCGTCTACCCAGTAATTAATTAATTATTTTGCTTTGTAAAACGGCAGCCATCTTCCTCCAAATATCAGCTGATTTTGGCGGGAAACCAACGCTAGCCGTCCAGGGTTAAGAATTTCCTGTGAGAAGGGAGAATATAGTCTTTTGTCAGCTTTAGGGACGTATCTCGAAGGGAAGGATGTAGGCAGACTGGTACTTCTTAGGCCTATATCTTAAGCTCTTTTTCCTGTGAACCCTCTGCTGGCTGTATGTTCTGTTTCCAGGATTTGCCCTGCTCTTGGGGGGTTAAGCTGACCCCCAACACCCAGGCAAGACACCTGCGAACTGCCTCAGACCGCTCGAGTCGTGACCTCGGACGGATGTCCGCAGCCAGCCTTCCCACATTTAGGCCTGTCCATGGCGTACTGGCGTGCCAAGGGACCCAGACCTAAGACAAAGCCGGGCGCCACATTTTCTACAAAGGTCCATACTGAACATGGCCTCCAGGTACGTCTTGTGAAACAGCATATTGCCAGTCCCTTACATCCTATTATCTATTTGATCCCCATTTTCCCAATTCAAACTTCTAAAATGAACTCATCCCTTTGTTTCCTCTCACTGCCTCATGGCCGCATGCTTCCCCTTGTGTGATCGTCCCAGACAAATGAAGTCATTGCATACCTCAGTGAAACATTAAAGTTCCTTTTCCCCAGTGTTAGAGAACTAACTAATTGAAATTGGGCAATAAATCCTTTTTTCTTTTATCTTGTCTAATCTGGGATTCTTTTCCAGATTCCCTGAGTCACGTGCCAAGTTTATCTGCCCGCAAGTGTTGCATTACCGCAAAATTATGACACCAGCTTTTATGAATTCCATTTTGAGCCAGCTATTATCCATTTGTGAGAGATTATATGGGTCCACGTGGGGACCAGTAGCATTTACTTTTCTCCAGGCCAGTACGAGCCTCTTGTAAATAAATAGCTGTAAAGTATTTAGCTGAGTTTCTGGCGACCTTTTCTCTAGAGTAAATTATCACTATAAATCCGTTTTACGGTAAGTTCAAGTAAATTCACCTTGTTTTCCTCAACTTTTCCTGTTAAACGTTTACTATCGTAGTTCTTTCAGGCCGGGTTCTACGTAACTATATATATAATATATATATATATATATCTATATATAATATAATATATATATATATATATATATTATAATATATAATTATATATATATATATACTTTCCCACCGTTATCCCTACATTAAGGGGTCGGTTGCCTGATGTGCCTTCTCCACTGCCTTCTGTCAAAGGCATCATCCTCCACCAAACCTCTTCTCTCCTTATCTTCCTTCACTTTATCTCGCCATCTAATTCTCTGTCTCCCTCTCGATCTTCTTCCTCTAACAGGTTCTCCCCAATCCCTCTTCACTCCCTCCTTGTCATCCATCCTCAACACATCCCCTTACCATCTCAATCGTGACTCTCTTATCACCTCTGTAATCTTTACTAAGTCTGCCCTTCTTCTTACTTCATCATTTTCCAATCTCTCAAGCAGCGATATTCCCATAATCCATCTCAACATTTTCATCTCTGTTCTCGCAAGCTTTACTTCCTATTTTCTTAGAGAGCCCGTTTCTGCTTCATACATTAACACTGGTCTTACCACTGTGTTATATATCTTGACTTTTAGCTTCAGTGGCATTTTCTTATCACATACCACTCCAGCTACCTCTCTCCACTTTCCCCATGCAGCTTCTATTCCCCCTTGGCTTAAGGTAGATCCTTTTAAACTTTTCTGCCTGTTTTATAATTGAGCCTCTTCTTCCTTATATTACTATTCTGTCTCTATCTTCCCTACTGCTCAGCAAAAACTGTTTTATTCACATTCACCTTTAAGTCACCCCTCTCTGGAGACTCCTGCCACTCTCCAATCCGTCTCTGTAGGTCCTCATTTTCAGCAGTAATCGCTAGATCATCGGCATACAGCAACTCCCACAGCTCTTCATATATATATATATATATATATGAGTGTGTGTTTACTGCAGTATAACAGTATACTACACTACACAACAAAACCATATATCTCAATCGAAAATCTTCAATCTTGATCACTGGTGAACGTTACAAGGAGTTACAAGGATTAGGGTGTTCCAAAGACTTGTTAGTCCATCCGAGGAGACTTCGTGTGCTCACTTATCTCTAGGAGCAGGTTTTACTGTGCAATCACAGTGTCCTAATGATTTGGTCTAGCTTTCTTTTAAACTCTTCCACACTGTTGGTGTTTACAACTTCTGGTGGCAGTTTATTCCATGTATCACATATCTTGCATGTAAAGAAGTTCCCACAGATGTGTTGTATATCTTCAGTTCGAGTTTCCATCCATTATTTCTCGTCTGGTTATCGTTTAACGTAAGTAGGTTACTGTCTAATTTTGTTATACCTTTCAGTATTTCAAACGTTTCTATTAGTTGTCCTCGCAATCGTTGTGTTTCTAAGCCATACATGTTCAGGCTCTCTAGTCGCCTTCGGTAACCTATTTGCCTGATGGATGTAATTAACTTTGTGGCTCTTGCTTGTACCCCTTCTAATCTATATGTCTTTTCTTAGTGCTGGTGACCAAAACTGTACTGCATATTCAAGATGAGGTCTAACTATTGATGTGTAGAGCTGTAGCACCGTTTCCTTGTTTCTGTATTTGAACTGCCTCTTTATGTATCTCACTAGTTTCTGTGCCTTCTTTTCAGCTTTTATGCACTATTTTGTGGATTTTAAGTCTTTGGTAACAATGACTCCAAGGTCCTTCTCTTGTTCTGCACCATTTATGTAATTTCCAAGCAGCATGTAGCTGGCATGAGGGTTGTTTGTTCTTATTAGTAACACTTTACACTTATCCACGTTAAAAGGCTTTTACCATTTTTTTTTACCGCTCTCCTATTTTCATTAGATCATTTCTTAAACTTTCCACTACATCTGGGTCTGCTGCATTTACACCTAGTTTGGTGTCATCTGCAAATTTGGCTATCCTGCTAGTTAAGCCTACATCAATGTCATCTGCCCATTCTGATTCTTCACCATTTATTACGACTCTGTTTTCTATAAGTTAGCCAGTCTTCGATCCAGTCTGCTATTTCTCCTACAATTCCTAAAGCTCTAACTTTTGTCATTGGCCTCTTGTGTGGAACTTTGTCAAAGGCCTTATGGAAATCTACTACTGTCGTAAAGGTCAAGCATGTTCTGAAAAACTCCAAGAGGTTTGATAGGCAGGATCTGTTTAACATCAAGTTATTTCTATCTGTGTGGATGGTTATTGGTTTGATAGGCAGGATCTGTTTAACATCAAGTTGTTTCTATCTATGTGGACGGTTATTGAGTGACAAAAGTATTGATTTGGAATATGTTATTAATCCTCGTTAGCTCTCACCTGTATCGAGTCTGGCGGGTGTAACCTCTGAAGCACTTGGTTGAGAATGGATCAAAAGTATAAAGTCATTCCTTGAAATCCGATTTCATAAGTTCTCCTGACAGATTCGTATTCTCCGTCAGACTGACGGGACAAACGTCGTTTCCATACCTGCACATTCCATGTGAAATAAATTGTCACTCACCAACTGTCCACATTCACCAGTGATCAGGATGAAAATGTCAATCGAAATATAATGTTTTGTCGCGTCTTTAGGGGCTTTTTAAACTTCAAATACACACTCATATATATACATACATACATACACACACACATATATATATATATATATATATATATATATATATATATGATACACACATACATATATATATATATATATAATATATGTATATATATCGGATATTTTACTATCCCATTTGCAAGTGACTGGACCTAAGAAACAACTACTTACTATTAAGTTTTGCATATCTTTTCTATACCTCTTCATTTTTTTTCTTACAAATGCCTAGTAATGTATACTGTATAATGATTCTACCAACTGCTTTACCTTTTTTCCACTAACTTGGGTCTCTCTCTCTCTATCTCTCTTACACCTGAAGGTTCTCTTCTGCGTCTCAGCAGTTGTATTTCAGCTATAAAAAAATTACGTCTGATTATGCAAACAGCTATATAACTTGGATTACTTCTTACTGTGGGTCAGAATCGGACTGATTTCCAATTATTGGCAAGTAATGACAGTCAACCATACCAGTTCCCGCCAGAGGTTGATTTTACTTTCTGGTCTTGGGCATAAGGACGAGCTGTCTCCGTTAATAAGCTTGAGCTAAAAGGCTTTAGTGCAGTTACTCCCGGTCACCCTTAAGCAAGATGTACATAGTACAACCTATGTGCCTTTCTTGCTGCTGTGCAGCTTCACTACTTTGCGGAAGAACTTTGAATTGAAATGAGTTGAATACAGAATTTAGGGCCAAGGCCAAGTATTGGGACCCATCAGGTCATTCAGCGCTGAAACGGAAATGGACAGAAAAAGGTTTGAAAAGTTGCACTATGAATCATCTGTCAGGAGAGGCTGGAAAGTGAGATGGAAGAAAGGATATGAAAGAAGACACAGCAAAAGCAACGAAATGGGTTGCAGCTAGGTGCTCTTGGTATTCCGCAAAGAACCTTGAGTAATTCCCACAGTGCACCGATAAGGTGTACTGACGGCGCTACGCCCCTACTGAGGCTAAAGACTTTTAAGCCACAGGCTAAGGAACCTCTCCCAATTTCCCAAACGGAAAAGAGTGGAGTTATGGGCATCCAAGGTATCAGAGGAGAATTCCAGTTTCTTCCAGGCAAGAAGTGCAGTAGCCTTCCTCTTAAGCTTAACCTGCTTTACCTTGCAATTAAAGGAGGTAGTTTCACCAAAAGGACGACTGGATAACCCGTAGCAACATCCGGCTTCGTTAAATCTTGCCTCGTATGTAGTACATGCTAAAGGTAGGGTAATGGTCATTGTTTCACGTGAGGTACAACCTTTTGATCCGGCTGGCACACCATTATCGGTAATCTTCGATCTAACCTTTTATTGCTGTAGCCTGTATTGCTCCATTGTGCACTGACGTTAGCTATGCCCATATTAGACGGCCTAGTTCTACCCATATTTTAAATTTTCACATGATTGGTTACTTCGTGCCGAGTTTAGCGGTAATGGACCAATGATGACATTGTTGCACGAACCAAGGGCACGAACAGTCGACAGTTCCTGAATGGCGAAATATTATCAATGAAAACACGCCTCTTACCGAGCTGAAGAAATTTTTATATTTTTACGTGGTCTTGAGTACGTGGCTTGCAGACACGCTCTACTACATGAAGTTTTGTTTCTTATTGGTTGGTAAAAAAATAAATAAATAAATAAACGCGTGTTAATTTCCTTTTCTGTCACGTGCTCACGGTAATGTGGCACATCTGAAGATCCGCACGGACCCAGTATGACTCAAAAGGCTCAAGAGTTAACCAGCGAATCGTCTAAATGTAAAGAATTTTGAATATTCTATCCATAAGGGACTTGCAACTTCGTGCACTCGCAGAGTTGCTCTCTCGATTCAGAGATAAAAAAACTTTTTCAGCAAAGCATAAAGAAAAACGACTGTAACAGGTAGAAGAGAGAGAGAGAGAGATTGGTTCATATACCACGTATGAAAAGAAGTGTATGCCAGTCATGCTGCCCGAGAAAATCTTTCGATGTAATCACAGTTGCCAAGTAGTACTGTGTAAAATTAAATATCTTTTTGCCAGTTTTCTTTTACCACACAAGAATATGTCGCTGATTGTTGCCGTGGTATAGGTGAGTTCGAGCTCCAGAGAAATTGAATTTTGTTAAGTGTGAATGAGTAGTCGACTTCTTCTTCTTTCAATAAAATGCGGTCTAGATCCTTGATGAAAAGTGGCACTGTCACGTGTGAGTTCCTCGTGCACGCGTTTGTTGGTCGAATATTTTCCATCCTGGAATGTTGGGATGGAGTTTCTAGCAGTATTATTATTATTATGGGAAGATTGTGGCTTATCACTTAATTACAGAGAAACAGACACTACTGATCATCAGCAATGGCTACTTTTGATGACCATCCTCTTTTCTCACCGACAAAGTCTAAGCTTAGCAAGGCACAAGACTGAGCGTCCTACTTTTGTATTATAAGACTAACCAGGAAAGAACAATCACAAAGTAACATGAAATGAAAATTGATAATGCACAACGAAAATGAAATATCGCATAAATGCAACATGTTATGGCTGAATATATCTGAAAGGGAAAATGTCGCAAACGCGTCAAATACTTTCAGAGGTGATTAGTGCCTCTCTAAAGCACAGACACACACACACAGAAGTCAAAACACCTGCACACAAGCATGCACATGTGATACACGAACAGTGTATGTTCGTAGGCTCCCATCAGATTCTACTAAGAAATAATTAACAATTCAGTAACTTTCCTTCTCGAAATCGATATGTATTGTCCTCGATATCAAGTTCTTTCAGAGCTATAAATAGCTAGCGGTCGGTCTACTATCGATTTCAACTTGGATGGCCTTAACACATCGTTTACATCTCGGCTAGACCTCCGTCGGTGCTGTATCGACCTGGAGTTTGAGATAGTTTCAAAATGATCCACGATAATGCCATCGCTTGCTCCTCGACAGATATAGTAGAGGACTCCGCTCCTACTTCTCACCCAAGGACAATATCGGTCTATTTTGGGAAAGGAAACTCTCTGCTGACAGTCTGCGGAACGAGGAGTAACAGACCGTATAAGTCTCCTAAGGTTCTTTGTAGCATCCCTTCGGCCCCTTGTTGCAACTCCTTTCATTCCTTTTACTGTACCTCTGTTCATAGTATTTTTCGTCCACCTTACTCCCACCCTCTCCTAACATTTGTTTCAGTACAACTAAGATGTTTTCCTCCTGGTACTCTTAGAACCTCCTTTACTCTCAGTTTCCCTTTCAGTGCTGAATGACCTTACTGTCCCAGGGCTTGGCCTTTGGCCCAAATTTTATGTTTAAATTCCAATTCCGTACGGTTTAAGTCGGACACGTTAGCTAGACGCATATAAAGGAAAAACAATGAATTAAAGCATTTAAAAATCAAGGAAATGTTTGAGATTCTATAAATTAATAATAAGTGGAAGTTCAACATTTCATTCTTAAACTTTATTTGGCGAAGTCGCCCCCGCCCCACCCAAAGAAAGAAAAAAATAAACATAGCAGTTATTGTGGAGGTTTCGTCTAGATAATGCAAAGAAACTTACGAAAGCCATCTTAAAGTTTTTACTTACCAAAAGCAGAAGTGCCACAAGTCACTAAGTGATAAATTTGTAATGGGAGCTGGTTTTGTTATGAAGTAATTCATTCGAACTTGAGCTTTAAATTTGTAAAATGAAAGACCCCCAGAGATGAGTGTGATAAGGTCAAGTTCGCACTAAAATAAAGATATTGTTAACCGACTATTATTATTATTATTCTGTCTCTCACCAAGACTTTCCCTGTCCTTATCTGTAATCCCGCTGTTCTAAATCATCTTCGGCAGCGCTCTTTTATTTTTGTTCACCTCTTGACAGTTGTGTGTTGTAGCTTACTTAACTCAGTGAAAGGTCTGTTGTGTAGGATTCATTTATAAGTTATATGCTATTTTTCTTCTCTTATAATATTTTTTTGCCTCATCCTGTGCTGATATTGTCTCGTAAGTTCACTATTATTATTTCTGAATGCTTTCCTCATCAGTATCATAAATCATTTTCTTGTAAGGGCTGCTGTCGTTTAGTGTTGTATCCTCTTAATGTGAATACTGTTAAGTAACACATTTGCTTTTATATGTATACTACATGTATTATTAGTACTAGTATAATAAAATAATAATAATAATAATAATAATAATAATAATAATAATAATAATAATAATAATACAGAGAGAACAAAGATCCCCTCCATGAAAGCCTACAACACCAAGAAATTAAGGGAGAAAACAAGCGAGGTCAATGAAATAATGGGCATAATACACACCACCAGTATCACAGAAACAAATAACTTGACATATGCAGGAGCAAGATTAGTAGCAGAACTGATGGGGATTCGAACACCAACACCACCAGCACAACCAACCCAACAGAAACCAAAGCAGCAACCTCCTTGGAAAAGGCGCCTGGAAAAGCAAATCATGGTGATGAGATCTGACTTGAGTAAACTGAAAGAGATGGCAGAAAAAAGGCTAAGAAGCAAGAAAACAAGGGAGGAACTCAACGAGAAATACAAAGTACAAGAGAGGGGACTAAACAACACAATAGAAGATGTACAACAGAGGCTTAAGGCCAAAGCACATAAGATCCAACGGTACACGAACAGGAATAAGGGATACCAACAGAACAAACTATTCGGAACCAACCAGAAAAGACTATACAGCCAACTAAGAGGGGAAGACAACCACCCAGAAATTCCTGAAGCCGAACCAAGTAAGAGACTCTGGGAAAACATATGGAGCAATCCGGTATCACACAACAAACATGCAACATGGCTTCAGGAAGTCAAGGAAGAAGAAACAGGGAGAATAAAACAAAGATTTACAGAGATCACGACAGACACAGTCAGACACCAACTAAAGAAAATGCCAAACTGGAAAGCCCCAGGTCCCGATGAAATCCATGGATACTGGCTGAAAAACTTCAAGGCCCTACACCCACGAATAGCAGAACAACTCCAGCATTGTATCTCAAATCACCAAGCACCCAAATGGATGACCACAGGAAGAACATCCTTAGTACAAAAAGACAAGAGTAAGGGAAATATAGCCAGTAACTACAGGCCTATCACCTGCCTACCAATAATGTGGAAGTTACTAACAGGTATCATCAGTGAAAGGCTATATAACTACCTAGAGGAGACAAACACCATCCCCCACCAACAGAAAGGCTGGAGAAGGAAGTGTAGGGGCACAAAAGACCAGCTCCTGATAGACAAAATGGTAATGAAGAACAGTAGGAGAAGGAAAACCAACCTAAGCTTGGCATGGATAGACTATAAGAAAGCCTTCGACATGATACCACACACATGGCTAATAGAATGCCTGAAAATATATGGGGCAGAGGAAAACACCATCAGCTTCCTCAAAAATACAATGTGCAACTGGAATACAATACTTACAAGCTCTGGAATAAGACTAGCAGAGGTTAATATCAGGAGAGGGATCTTCCAGGGCGACTCACTGTCCCCACTACTCTTCTTAGTAGCCATGATTCCCATGACAAAAGTACTACAGAAGATGGATGCCGGGTACCAACTCAAGAAAAGAGGCAACAGAATCAACCATCTGATGTTCATGGACGACATCAAGCTGTATGGTAAGAGCATCAAGGAAATAGATATCCTAATCCAGACTGTAAGGATTGTATCTGGGGACATCAGGATGGAGTTTGGAATAGAAAAATGCGCCTTGGTCAACAAAAAGGCAAAGTAACGAGAACTGAAGGGATAAAGCTACCAGATGGGAGCAACATCAAACACATAGATGAGACAGGATACAAATACCTGGGAATAATGGAAGGGGGGATATAAAACACCAAGAGATGAAGGACACGATCAGGAAAGAATATATGCAGAGACTCAAGTCAAAACTCAACGCCGGAAATATGATAAAAGCCATAAACACATGGGCAGTGCCAGTAGTCAGATACAGTGCAGGAATAGTGGAATGGACGAAGGCAGAACTCCGCAGCATAGATCAGAAAACCAGGAAACATATGACAATACACAAAGCACTACACCCAAGAGCAAATACTGGACAGGACTATACATAACACGAAAGGAAGGAGGGAGAGGACTACTAAGTATAAAGGACTGCGTCAACATTGAGAACAGAGCACTGGGGCAATATCTGAAAACAGTGAAGACGAGTGGCTAAAGAGTGCATGGGAAGAAGGACTAATAAAAGTAGACGAAGCGAGACCCAGAAATATACAGAGACAGGAGAAAGACAGACAGAACAGAGGACTGGCACAACAAACCAATGCACGGACAATACATGAGACAGACTAAAGAACTAGCCAGCGATGACACATGGCAATGGCTACAGAGGGGAGAGCTAAAGAAGGAAACTGAAGGAATGATAACAGCGGCACAAGATCAGGCCCTAAGAACCAGATATGTTCAAAGAACGATAGACGGAAATAACATCTCTCCCATATGTAGGAAGTGCAATATGAAAAATGAAACCATAAACCACATAGCAAGTGAATGCTCGGCACTTGCACAGAACCAGTACAAAAAGAGGCATGATTCAGCGGCAAAAGCCCTCCACTGGAGCCTGTGCAAGAAACATCAGCTACCTTGCAGTAATAAGTGGTACGAGCACCAACCTGAGGGAGTGATAGAAAACGATCAGGCAAAGATCCTCTGGGACTATGGTATCAGAACAGATAGGGTGATACGTGCAAATAGACCAGACGTGACGTTGATTGACAAAGTCAAGAAGAAAGTATCACTCATTGATGTCGCAATACCATGGGACACCAGAGTTGAAGAGAAAGAGAGGGAAAAAATGGATAAGTATCAAGATCTGAAAATAGAAAATAAGAAGGATATGGGATATGCCAGTGGAAATCGTACCCATAATCATAGGAGCACTAGGCACGATCCAAGATCCCTGAAAAGGAATCTAGAAAAAACTAGAGGCTGAAGTAGCTCCAGGACTCATGCAGAAGATGTGATCCTAGAAACGGCACACATAGTAAATAAAGTGATGGACTCCTAAGGAGGCAGGATGCAACCCGAAACCCCACACTATAAATACCACCCAGTCGAATTGGAGGACTATGATAGAGTAAAAAAAAAAAAAAAAAAAAAAAAATAATAATAATAATGAACCAAACAAAAACATCTTTCAGTTTTCTTCTGAAGATTGAAAAAGAAACCCACAAAATCACTTTGTACCTTGTTTACTTCTAAGTATTTACATTTAGTTTTACTACTTTGTATATTCCATGTATATGGCCTTGGGCTGGAATAAAATTTATTACTATTATTGAAAAAGAAACCCACAAAATCACTTTGTAACTTGTTTACTTCTAAGTATTTACATTTAGTTTTACTACACAGTTGAGTACTTTTCAGGCCCTATCTGTGGCCCATTTTCAAGAGATGTTTGGGATGTTAGACTGGGTCAAGGCCCAGCAGTCTTCTAGAACTTCTTCTCGTTGAGCTATCATTTATGTGATGGCCGTTCTGGTTTCCTTGAGAGTTGCCAATCCCCTCTTGTCGCTCTGATATCCTGAGCTGATGGTCAATGGAATTAATCCTTGAGGTAAGGGTGTGGTCACCAAAAGTCTGTTGGGCTGGAAACCTAATCTCCAGGTCAGCACGGTCAATCTTAGCTTCTTTTAATATCAAAGCTCGGCTTATTGGATCTTCTGAGGTAAAACCTTTGTTTCCTTCTATTACTTTAATCTCTCTGATGAATAAAAGTAAAAGAAGCTAAGATTGACCGTGCTGACCTGGAGATTAGGTTTTCTGCCCAACAGACTTTTGGTGACCACACCCTTGCCTCAAGGATTAATTCCATTGACCATCAGCTCAATATATCAGAGCGACAAGAGGGGATTGGCAACTCTCAAGGAAACCAGAACAGCCATCACATAAATGACAGCTCAACGAGAAGTTCTAGAAGACTGCTGGGCCTTGACCCAGTCTAACATCCCAAACATCTCTTGAAAATGGGCCACAGATAGGGCCTGAAAGTACTCGACTGTGTAGTAAAACTAAATGTAAATACTTAGAAGTAAACAAGTTACAAAGTGATTTTGTGGGTTTCTTTTTCAATAATAATAATAATAATAAATTTTATTCCAGCCCAAGGCCATATACATGGAATATACAAAGTAGAGACAGTAACAATCGCACAATCTAGATACATGAGATAACATGATAGAAAATTATTAATAGGCAATATCCACACAGCTGCAGCAGAAAAAAATGGTAGTCATAATAATGGTAATGGCAGTAATTATATTGAGATTAATGGTAAAAAAATATGAATATGATAATTAAAAAATTTGTGCAGACAATTAAATTCCAGCTAGGGAGCTTAGGCTGTTACAGAAGTCTGGTCCAGAAGGCTAAATGCGAAAATTGAAAATAGCAACTCTAAAATGATAATAATCACAGCAATAATGGTAATAGTAATAATAATACAGAAAATAGTAATAATAAAATAAACGTAGCTAATAATAGCAATAACAAGTTCTGCAGATGGAACTTTATAATTGCAGAAATAGAGATTGACAGCAGCTGTGATATTATCAGTGAAGCTGTCCAATTTCACCTTCGAATTGTGCTTTGTGCTTTTTCTACTGCGGCTGCATTCATTATTTGCACAGTCGTGAACAGAAATAAAGTATATTATTGTACAGAAGTTCAAGTACATGGGGTCCATATTAGAGGATAGTGGAAGCATGGACCAAGAGGTGAGACATCGAATTCAGGCAGGGTGGAATAACTGGAGGTCTGCATCAGGGGTCCTCTGTGACAAGAAGGTTCCTCTGAAATTGAAGGGAAAGTTTCATAGGATGGTGGTCAGACCAGCAATGTTATATGGAACAGAAACAGCAAGTATGAGGAAAACAGAGAAGATGGATGTAGCAGAAATGAGAATGTTGAGATGGATGTCGGAAGTAACAAGGGAAGATAGGATTAGAAATGAGTACGAGTATATAAGAGGATCGACAAAGGTAGTTGAAATATCAAAGAAAATACAGGAGGGAAGGCTTCGATGGTATGGACACCTGTTGCAATGAGAGTAACGTCATGTTAGAATACATACGATGGAAAGGTGTCGGGTAATTTCATTGCAGTAATTACATCGTGATATTTTCAAGGCAAGGTAATTACATCTCATACATTTTCACCGCATTGTAACTACATTGCAATATGTCACATCGTCAGTAATTTCATCGTAAGGTTTCTTTCATCACACAATGCCAAAAAAAAACAAAAAAACCACGATAAAATATGATTCACTCGTTTTTCTGTAAAGCGTCCAAGTATTACTGTTATAGTTGTTGATGAGATCAAAGTATCTAACTATTAGAAAGTGGCCTGCTTGTTGCTTTTTTCCTATATAAGAAATTGTTTATAAAAATTTTCGGTTTTTCTATTCAACTCGTTTTCTAAGTAGTAAAAATTTTCGATTTTTGTAAATAAATAAAAGTAAACACATCAAGATACCTCTGCATTACGTCGTAAGCATAAGGAATAAGAAAAAGCTCATAGTTAATAGTCATCTATTTGTGAAAGAACGAATAAGTGGCGAAAAAACTATTTGGAAATGTGACCAGTTTTATAAATCAAAGTGCCATGCAAGAGTTCATACAAATGAAGATTTTTTCTAAGACTGATTAATTGAATTAGAAACAAGACTGGCGTCAAACAACTATTAATCATCGAAGCTAAAAGAATAAATAACAAATAATAATAGATTTAAAACCCTCATTAATAACTAAAAGTTGTTTGGTGAGTGTTAGAAAAGTTATGAACGTTCTGAAACTAAATGTGCAGTCAAACAAGTTTAGATATGTTTAAAACGCTTTACAATTGATTATCCAACTAGATTTTCCAACACTAAATATATATTTTTACTTTTTAAAATAAAACAAAACACTCTTTAATTAAAAAGACAATCATGAAAAGCATATAAACAAGTAAAAATCCTTATTCTATGGAAAATAAAGACGATGAAATTACTTATGTAGGAAAAGTCAACAAGCTGGCTACTTGCAAATAGTTAAATACTTTGATTCCCATCAACAACTATAATAGTAATACAAGAACGTTTTACAGAAAAACAAGTCCATTATATTTTATTGTTCATTTGTTTTCTTTGCCTTGTGCGGTTTACTTAGCTTGCGGTGAAAGAAACCTTACGATGAAATCACTGACGATGTGATAAATTACGATATAATTACAATGCGGTGAATGTATGAGGTGTAATTACCATGCGATATATTACCACGATGTAATTATGTCACGGGAGGATTTTTCCCTCACCATGACATTAAGATATACGAGAATAATAATGCTATTAGTATACATATGCACTGTTGTCAGTCTTCTTGCCTGGAGACGGGGGTCGGAGAATGGTACTGTGTCATAGTTGACACGGTGGGTATGAAGACTGACGTTTACACTGCCTGGGGATTAGGGTAGGCCTGCCCTACCTGCTATTACTGATGAGGCCAGGTGATGTCTTCCCACTGGGAGGCAATTGAAGTGCTGATTTCCATTTTACGTGGTAAGGTATTGAAGAAAATCCCTGGTACTCGGTGAGTTTCTTTATTATTCATTACATCATGCCAAATTTCTCCCAAGCCTAGTCTCCTGGACTTGGTTAATTTACCTAGTCTTCGGAACTCCTGGACTAGATCCCCGGAAATATTCATTTTATCTAACTTTGATTTCCAGAAAACAATACAAGTGAGTGGTTTAAAACAACAAAAAATAACTTTATATAGAGAGACCTCAAAAAAAATATATCAACTACATACTATGGGAATTGCTTTTCCTTCATAATAGCATAAGTATCAAATGTAGAGCAGCCCTGGAATCAGTTGATTTACAGTAAGGTGTAAATCATTTGATACCCTACTAAATGTTTGTACACAATATATGTCAATGGCTAAGGCTACCTGAAAGATTTCTGAGAAAAACTTACACTAAACTGAGGTAAAATTAGGCTAAGGTGCCTTTTAACAGGACATAGTCTAGCCTAGGCCTCTTCAGAATTCGTTAAGGATAGCCTATGCAAAGTTTACATGGCTGATTTTTGACTAGGTTACAATAGGCCACAAAGTTAGGTTAGTTTAATGTGTTGCTAGTGTTACCAAAAAGCAGACGAAAGACTCAGGCCAGCGCTCCCATACTCAAAGTGAAAGAAAAACAAAACAAGGGACTGGCCATACTGCCAGTCTGCCACGCACTTGTGTCCACAACAAAAACGAAACATTTTACAGTTCCAATCACTCTTACAACAGTAGTGTAAAGATATTAGAGGAGGATGATGATCAATTCCTAAATAAATCACTAATAATTAAAGGAATATTTTCCCATTACAATTACTGCGGTGAAATTACAGTGAATCGATGGAAAGGGAAGTCCGGGGTTGAAGAAAGAATTGAAGACCTAGAAAAATTAAGTATATCTTAGCTTTACCAGACCACTGAGCTGATTAACAGTTCTTCTAGGGCTGGCCCGAAGGATTAGATATTTTTTTACTTGGCTAGGAACCAATTGCTCACCTAGTAACGGGACCTACAGCTTATTGTGGGATATGAAACTATATCGAGAAATTAATTTCTATCACCAGAAATAAATTCCTCTAATTCCTTGTTGGCCGAGCCGGAATTCGAACTTCGGACCACCGCATTGGCACTGGCAGTTGAGCGCGAGAACCACTCGTCCAACGAGGAACTAAGACCATGAAAGAGATGGCGTGATTGTGTAGGGGAAGATATGTTATGGAAAGGTATTAACGAGAACGATGCACGGACAGAAATCGATAGAGACGACTCATTCACAACGGCGACCCCATATAAAAATGGACTAAAGCTGGGAAGAAGATTGTTGAGGCGCTTCCGGTACACTGCCGAGTTAACAAGTTGATTCCTGCGGTTTTCTGGGAAACAAACTCAACCCGAAAGGTTATTTAACGATGTTTGCTGTTTCACCGAAGATGCATTAGTACATTATACTTCAAATATGTAGTAAGTATATATGCAAGTTATCTATGAGCACTTTTTTTCATCTGTGACTGTTTCTCTATGCAGTTGGTGTTTCATGTTTATATAATTTCAAACGGATGTGCAATTCTATCTGTTTCTTCTGTTCCGTGTGTTGCCTTTGATGCCTAGCGTGATTGATACATTTCCTTTACTTGTTTTGTGTTTTGCTTCATTGTTGCTCCGTGTAACAGTTTGGTAGATCGAATTTCATTCGTTGATGCAAAGTTCTATCCATTCTTCCTCGCGTTATTAATTACTTACACATTTTCCTGTAACTTCAGTGTTCTGTGAATCAATTCCAAAGTCAGATTTGAATTATCTTTCGTTATTTATTTTTGGAAAATAAAAATTGTATTTTTACAGTCCTGCTTATATAACAGGGTGTCGCTGGAATCTATTTATTTTTGCTATAAAAGCCGAGTGGATGTGAAAATGAAGCGTACTAAGGAATGTTAAAGTTAAAATTGGTGAAGTGATTGCTTCTCAAGAGGTTCTAACTCTTGAACAATTTTCTGTTAGTTCATTATCTTCATTTTATTGCAAAGTGCCTGAAGTTCGAGAAAACCAAAAGGAGTCTGATATCCCCTTAGAAACTATAAACCTCCGCCAGAAGAGTGGAAAGGGCATTGCTTGTTGCTTTGTCTGTTACTGCTAAGGTTGCACAGGTTGGCGACGTGCTGCCTTTCACACTGCTTGGCCCTGCCTCCAAATTAGCCTTGGCTCTGGGGTGATGCTGTGGTAGTTTTATGCTGAAGAAGATATTCATACCTGATTAGTAGCTGAAGTATGAATGTGGCAAGGATCACAGTGTTGTATTTTCTCTAGAATCATCCCCTTCCAATTTTAACAGGTAAATGTTAGCTATCTATCTATCTAATATATATATATATATATAATATATATATATATATATATATATATATATCAGTGACTTATTTGACAGGGTTTTCCTCAATCATTTAACAAAAAAACATCGCTGATTTAATAAAAGCAAATGTGCAATGAAAGTCCTCAATTATTGACATTTGATATTGGTTAACAACAGTAAACACTATCATTTATGCATTAATCGCTGAACGTAACCGTGTTGTGGCGAAGAAAGTTTAGTTTTTCCTTAGGGCAAGGACCATATCCTTTTCGATCCCATGCCAATCAAGAAAAGAAGACATCCATTATCCATTGCGAACTAAGATTTACGACCATTGCCGGCGGTGGATCATCAGCACTCACGGAGTAACAGTAACAGTATATAAATCTTATCCTTATCGAGCATCTGCGGAATGCGTCAGAGAGAAAAGAAAAAAAAACACCTCCTGAGCTAAAATACCCTTTTCCCCCACCTGTAACCCTACTTAAAATATCGGCGTGATCTCGGTCCTTTTCGATAAATCACAGCTTGTTCGAGCCAGGGCTCGAGCGCACGTGACGTGCATATCACGCGATTTTAGAGCTACGCATCGGTCGTTCGTTTGGTGGTCGTGCCCCTTTAAATTAACGTTCCTGATGTCTTTTCTTTGAATTTTTGAGATTGTGTATGGTTGATTGAGTATTTCGGAGCATGGCGAATGGCAATTTTATGCATATTGTAACACCACAACGAAATAAATACACGGACTGGCTGTAAATTTTCCACTTATTTGTTAGTAGTTACTTGCACGTGTATGTAGCGGCCAGGAATGCGACGTTGGCGGCCGCATAACGAACCTCATGTGTTAAAATCTAAAATGGCAGGTATGACCGTACGATAAAAACAATACGTACTCCAGAAGAGGCCAAATTGACAATGACAGCATGCGATAACAAATGAAAAATGTAATAAAAGGTAAATAAAAAAGAAGAAATAATCTGACATGCGTACGAAACGTTACATTACCTTGAATGTTCGTCCACGAAGGGAAGGGAAGGGATTCGGGGAGACTTGGGAAGAAACTAGAGAGAGAGTGAGAGGGGTGGCATCGATAGTCGTGTTTGGTTTGTTTGTAGTCGGCTGGCAGTGCGATGCAAGACCCGTCTCTGTCGTCATTGCCAGACAGTTTGTGATGTTAAATGTTGCTTAATTACATTATTACTACGGATGATCGCGGTGTGGAACAGTGGAAGCACCATTATTTCGTGCCTCGCGGTAATGTGTGTGCTGTGAAGAGGGAATATTTTCAGTGTAAGTAGCCTAGAGACTACACCAGAGGCCGAAAATTGTGACTCTTTGCTCCTAAGTGATAGACGGCGGGTGATTTAAAGTGGTAGAAAGTTGTCATTTACCGTAGACGAAGATGCATTGTACCCATAAGAAATATCTGCCATAGCCTCTCACAGTAAGAGGGGAAACGACTTGTAACATATCCTTAAAAGTCTTTAGTGCCTTAGTTGATTTCTAGCCTATTGTAAATTTGCAGTTCTTGGGCTTTTGAGCTTGGAGGATGAGGCAACACATTTACCAGCTCTTTTGAGAAAAATTTCGCGATGTGCGTGTTCGCGATCACAGACAGCCAGCTTAGTAAACTGACGAAATCGAGATGAGTATAGTTGGGGGCGGGGGTGTCGGGGGGAGGGCATTGTTACTAACGAAAGGAGCCAGCAGCTTCACCTTTTCACGAGAATCTTTTTATCCTCTTCCATGACATTTATATTACGTGATTTTGTTGAATTTTAGTGGTTGCATACTAACATAAGTTATATTCAGTGAGATTCAAAAGGAATGCACTCAATGATGTTCCATGACCTATGTGCATGATTTTTTAAAAATGTGGGTATTTTTTTATTATTTCATATGATTTTTCCTGATGATTGTAGTTATATAGAGAGAGAGAGGACCAGAGAGGGAACAAGTTTGCAGTATTACATACTTACGTTCGTTTTTTAGTAGCCTTCCATGTCTTTTCTTTTATTTTTTTTCTTGACATCAAGACCTACGTGGAACTTCAGTCATTATATTTCGATTTTATAACGCGTATTGTGAGGTACATTTATTGTTATATTTAAATAATTACAAATTCGCCAGTGACATTATATATATATATATATATATATATATATATATATATAGCATGTTTATTTACTGTAATATAACAGCGTTCTCTGCAAGTTAATCTTATATTTCAGCTGACACTATGTCAGCCTCAATCACTGGTGAAAAGTATGTAGGCGACTGTAGTGATTATATTATATAAATTGCAGTATTAGACAAGCTGGTTAACTTTTGGTACCGAGATGAAAGCAGTTTGCGGGAAAGAATAGGTCAAAACATTAATTGATATCCTACTGGCCTATGGATTTCACACTTTGATTACTTTGACGTTGACATGGATCGAGGGCTAGTTGCTCTTGACAAAGCTACTGTCTTCAAAAATAAATCTTTATCAAGGTTAAAGTAGCAAGTCAGCTCAAAGATTTTCTGGCCATGCTCCCATTACAAAGCAGTTCGTAGTTAACCTACACGACTGCATTACTTTGCAGCGAAGCTGAAAGGTATCTATCACATCAGCATTTTTTGCACGATACAAAACTTTAAATGCCTGTTCAATACATATTGAGTTATTTGTGGTAATAAAATTTTTTACTTAACAGCTATTTTCGTGAATGATTCGAGAATGAAAACCGATCAAAAGTACAGACTATATCAAGAGAGCAAGAATGACAGCAGCCTGCGTTTGAAATTTTCAGTCTTTTTACAATCATTGAATGTTACGGCAACTGTCGAATGAAATCAAGATTATGGTATGAATTTCTTACAGAATTAACTTGAATACTATGGTCATTCAAATTTTATCTAGCATAGTGCAGTACGATCTTGGCAGTTATGTCACCCTGTTTCCCAGGTATCTGTGCACCGACTCTTTTGAAACATTTGAAATAATATCACTCAATCTCTCAAAGTAAGTATTAAATGTCCATAGATAGGCCTATGCTCTCTCTCTCTCTCTCTCTCTCTCAGAATACTGCCCAAATTTTAAAACATTTTCTCTCGTTTTATAAGACCTGTCTTCAATTACGCAAAAATTGCACATTAGTTTAGTGTCAAACATTACTTATGAGTAAAGGTGGGTACACACGTGCGAACCGAACCTTGTATTGTAACCGATTCTTGTAACAAAAACGCAAGTGTGGACGGTTCCTCGAACCCGAACCCCGAACCCGCGAGGTTCGAGGCTCCGTTCGCCCTCCGTCCCGCCAATTGTCGGTTTTTGGGCCCCGCATCAAAGGGAGGTCTCGTTGAACGTTACGCCATGTGTGGACGGGACCTGTATGACACGCGTAACAACAGAGGTTGGTGAACTTGTTAACACCGACTATGAACAAGACCGTCCATAGTAGAGTCCCTTGTTTTGGTCAGTCAGTACGTATATGTCTACCATGGCTGATTGAAGTGACGAAGAGGTCCTTCAATTTATTAGCTATTACGAAGAAAAGACTTCACTGTGGCCAGAAACTTCTTGGAATCTCAAGTCAGCGAGTAATTCCCGACCACTGTATTCTACCCTTCTAGTATATAACCTTGATTGCCACCATCTTCTTTTATTTCGCTTCATCTTCGTTAAATAATGTGTATAAATGTACGCGGCAGCTGCTACTTGCATGGTGGCCATCGTCGGTAAACAACCCGGACAGAGACAGACTGGTGATCGCAGTGGATTGAAATGAAGTTACGTGCTTAACGTGGTTACGGTTCGTCCTCTACATTTTGACACCTTGTAACCGTAGGTATATGCGTAACTCGGTTACGCATACAAGGTTCGGCTCTCACGTGTGTACCCACCTTAAGGTTTCTCACTAGGTTTATAAAAAGGCTGATCGATATTCTACTCTGAACTGACTTTACCGAACCAACATTAACGAATAATATAGAGCCTGTTACTACATTCAAGTATAAATGATTATAGGACTTCTACTGAATCTGAATGGTGTAAAGTTAATGGAAATCTAGAAAGCATCAAACGCTATGGTTTTGAAGCGCTGCACCCTTTCTAGAGTTGCCAGGTGTGGCATTATTGAGCAATATGTATCCGAAGATTTAAGAAAACTGTATCTTCACTATTCTTGTCGATGTACCTGATGTTTAGATAATTAGAGTTAAAATTGTTGGTGGATATTGTTAGTATTAATTGCATGACTTGAGAAATTGGCCTTAAATTTTTTCATATTTTTTTATAACTGACTCTTCGAAATTTATTATCTCATGATTTAGATGTTTTCCATTATTGTTGTGACGCTTGAATTCAAACAGGGGGACATAGTTTATTGAGTTCTGATTAGCTTCTTTGTAAAAGCCGTGATTCTAGAAGGATCTAAAATACAGGTAGTTTGTTACTCTCCGTTACAGGGGTCAGATATTTTTCCTCATTCCACATCATTGCACAAGTGCAGGTTATGCCATTACAGTGATCTGCAGAAAAGTGTTTTCCCTTTATCACTCGAATTGTGAGTATGACTGACAAGTTTTATATGTACAAAAAACAGGAAATAGTACTGCATTGTGTATATGGAGCAAACCCAAAACTAGGAATTCGTTATCCGTGGTGATATGAATACATAGGACTGACGTAGTGTTGGATTTGTCTCGGCAAGGGAGGTCTAGGATGAAATCAGCGGTCTGATTTTTCCTCCACAGATTTTGGTGACCTGTATTAAAAGCATCCTGCTTACCATCTATCAAGCCTAATATTTATACTTTCCCTCGTAATGCGGGAATACTGTTGACCGACAAAAGGAACAAATCTGGTCAATTTGAAGAGTAGTAGTTCAGAGTGAACCGTACCCAGTTGAATTAATCTTCATGATGCCTGTCTTTCTAACCAGGTTTTCATTGAGGGACCATTGTGGAAATCATATAGAACCTATAATTATTGTATACATTATATGTTTATATGTTATATATATATATATATATATATATATATATATATATTATATATATATCAGGAAGATTCCCTAGAGACATTTTATTGAGTTCAGTACATCATGTTAATTTCATGTCGGTAACAATGGGGGTGATAGTTGCCTGTATGGCGATTGTAAAAACTAGAGGCCATTGTCTAGTCTTGCATTGCTTTGTATGCCTATAGGTAAGTGTCCGAAGTACTTGTATAATAAGGACTTTGCAGTATCAGACAAGTTGGTTAACTGTTTGTTACCGAGATGAAAGCGTGTGTGTGGATGGGTGACAAGGAGTTCGATTTTAAAGTCCGTATACACAGTACGCAACTCTATATTTTATAGGCAATCTTTGCAGGTTTTTCCCTTTAGATAAACAGGTTTCACCCAAGACACTTTATTGTCGATAGGATGCCTAGACTTCAAATAATTTTTAATGTCATTTACTTGCAAATTTTTTGCCTTGACTGATGGAAGTCATATCCTTACAGTAAACCTCAAGCTTACGTAACTAACTGGTAGCAGCAAGTTGATGTTGACGACTCTTGAAGTTATCTTAGATCTGAGAGTGCTGATGTTATTGCAGCGCTCGAAATTGGTGAGAGAGAGAGCGACATTTTTCGTCACATTAAAAAACGGATCTTTCCTAGATAGTGACCCCCAAAGCTTTTCGGAGGTCGTTATCTAGGACTGATATTTCTTGGGAGACATTATCTTTAAGATGTTTATATTTTTTGTTTATATTTTTACGGTAACCTCCAACGGGCTTGTACTAAACACGCCGCAAAGGTGAATACATATAGAGTTGAAACCATTGGGGTCACTTTCTAAATGAGTTCATAAAAAACAGGATATCTTGCCGCTTGTTTTCGTTTTTGCCATCTTATTGTGTTGTCCAATGTTCTCCTGACATCCGTATCTCCGTTAGGAAAATGTTGAAGTGATAGTTACCTTTTCCACAGCAGTGATTGCCATAAAATTTCTTACTTTTTCATCTCGTGAACTGCCACTTCCATCTCCAATCACGCCGTGTTTCTCGAGGTAGTGAACATGCATATTCAGCCACCGACCTTCGCACATTGTCCAGTACCACCAGGGAACTTTCATTGCAATACTTTAATATTTTAATGTTGGAAAGGTAATTCTGACATTGTTTGGGTGTTGACGATCCGGGCTTTGCGAGTGGCTGGAATCTTGCAATTTGTAGCCACATCTGCCTTAATTTATGTGATTAGAAATATTTTAGATTAATTTCGGTATCTTTTCTACGCATTCAATGTATTTGTGTACTATATCTATATATATTATAATATATATATATATTATAAACACACAAACTTAAACAGCTCTAATAGATATATCCGAAAACGATAGGTATATGTATGTATGTACGAGAGGCAATTGGCTGTTATCCTTCTCGTGGTCAGGTCGGCAACGTGACCTCCTTGTGATTATGGTTTCTCGGGTTCGTTTCCCGCTACCGGACAACATAATTTCTTCGTATTTCTTTGAATTTGGATAAGGCCTAGTGGTGACAAGCGTATTAAAAAAAGCGCGAAGAACTTGGGAAGTTAAAGAATGCATTGTGGCTATTAAAAATATATTCAGAAGGTATGGTTGTAGGTCCTAGCATATCGAATACAATTCAAATCACTTGAGTTCGAATTTGATTATCGTATTTTAATTGCCTGTTTTATCTCAGTTGCCGTTTATATTAGTATAGATAGATATCTCGGAAACGTCTTTTACACATACGTGGCGCAAATAATAGACAGTATGTACAGAAGTATACTGGTATGTGTTTTAGTGAAGATGGAATTTCTAAAACAAGCCGACAGGATAATTCACTGATTGAATCAAACCTAGTATATAATTATATAACACCTAGTTGTATGTTTCAAGTAGAAAGCGTATTACAGTTGAGGAATATTCCTTATAAAAGGAGCGGTCCTTTATATTAGGGGGAAATGGAAATTACTTTTAAAAAATCTGTTTTTTCACGTGGTACATATAACTGCAATTAAAGTGGGCGATTATATTTCAGACCTGAAGTGGTTTGAACTCCATTCAAGATACTGTGAGTTACAAGCACACAGCCTTGTTGACGATGCCATTCCATTCCCTCAACAGGGTGTTTGTTCAAAAGAAAAAACACTAACGAGCTATATACTCTTCATCAACCTATCATATTCTATTGTGATTAAACTATTTCAAAACACCGATCCGTCCTTGCATGTATACCTTCACCTTTTGACCACTTCTGCTTACCTCCAGTGTTCAATTCTTCTTGCACTTGATTTTTTCATTCACATTCAACATCCAAACTTTCTTGCCATCAAGGAGTGTTGGCTCAACAGTTCTTTCATGTATTCCCACCTTAGTCTTCATAGACATTCGTAGTATCTTTCTTGCTTCATATATTCTGTAATTCCTGTCCTCTTATCCCGTAGGGAGGTAGTGTCGTCAGTGCACCTCATGCGGTATACTTCAGGCAATACTAAATGTTCTTTGCAGCGCGTCATCGTCCCCTAGCTGCAACTTTTTTCGCTCGTTTTACTGTACCCTCTTTCATATTCTTTTTCTTCCATTTTACTTTCAACCCTCCCCTAATAATTGATTCATAGTGCAGCTGCGAGGTTTTCCTCCTATTACACCTTTCAAACCTTCAGTGTCAATTTCTGTTTCAGCACTGAATGACCTCTTAAGCCTTTGGCTTAAATTCTATATTCAATTCTATCAATTCAATCCTTTTCTCTTATTCCACCGTCACCCCTTCAATTGGCTTCTGTATACGAATCAACCGTTGCTTCTCCTCTGTCCTCCATATTCAGAGTCATTTCAACACATCAGGATTTCCACTTAACCCCATTGACTTTCCAGCAGTCATAAGCGTTCAGTGTTTACTCTATGCTTAGTTTTCAATCTGAGAACAACTGCTGCAGCTTTTTTTTTTTTTTTTTTTTTTTTTGGTATCGCAGCTTGATATGTCGAGTTTGCATATCTTAATTTTTTAAAACCTTTTCCTTGTTATCCCTTGAGACGAAGAATGAAAAGGCCAGATCCAAGCTGTGATACTATTACTTGGAGAAGAGAACTGACGACACATGAACAGCTTGTCGAAATATCATTCAAGCATCCTCCAGTATGGATATTCCTAATACGTAAAGATTAATTATACTCTGTTTTTTTCCGCCTGTGGTGTTTCCGTATGGTAACACTGCCTCCCGGGCTTTAGATAGTTACATTCAGCATACATTCAACAATAATAATATCCTATTTCGAATATTAACGGTGTACTTCGCATACAGTAAATTATTAAAACTACAGTTGCAAATGTACACCCAGATATCCTTTTATTTACCTAAAACTTACACATACCGTAACTATTTAAAGCCCGGGACGCAGTGTTACAATACAAAAACACCACAGGCGGATGGACAGATGGAAAAAAACGAGTATAGTCAGTAGATTCGCTCAGAAGCTCACACAAGACCTTACGCATGAAGAGGTTTTGCTATGAAATAACTGGAACTCAGCTGTTGCTCTTTTCCTAGGGAAAGTGTTTACCTCTTCCATCACTTTTCACCTTCTGTAGAAATATCTCCCTCAGTAACTGCACCTTGCTCATTTCGGCTTCTCTCTGTACCATAATCCAATAATGTGTTATAAACCTTGCCTTATATTTTGATGTTTGTTTAATTCCAGTGTTCAAGAAAAATGTAAACGCCTTGAAATGAGGATTCATATGTATGTATTCCGCTATAACAATTTTTGGGAGTGGATTTTTTTACAGCCTAAATATATATTAGTAGATGTATAATTATGATATTTTAAGTCATCTTGGGGAAGTCCCGTCTCCCCTGCCGCAACGTCTTTGCTTCGTAGTTCTTTCTCTCTCTCTCTCTCTCTCTCTCTCTCTCGCTCATATATATATATATATATAATATATATATCTATATATATTATATAATATATATATTATACATATACATATAATAATATATATATATAATATTACACTAACATTTATGAAATGTATGGCGAGGTGATCCATCCTCTCCGGTTTGATTCAACCTTTTCATCTCCAATTTCCTCACTCATTGTCTTTTTTCTTATAGTGGTGAGTCTGCAAAAAGTCGCTGACATTAGACATAAACTAGTATCACTCAAAATTACTTAGTTTCTTTCGAGAATTCAGCACAGGTTGCCAACTTTTACAGCAATACGTATTTCACTAGTAATTCACGACGTGTTTCACGTCTATTTGAAAGCCGTACAAAGAACGAATTGATTTTCCTTCTGTCCGGGAATTTAGTCTTGAACAGAAGCCAGTGCTCTATCTCCGATAGAGACACTGATGACGTCACAACGATGAAGAGTGGAAGCAGCTTCGCTTACGTAAGCGCCATGGTGACTTAAGCAGTCTGTCATCAATATATAGTAACATCGACAACAATTGTTCGTTCCAATCGCGCGGTCATTCATCACATTCTAAAGGGCTTTTGTCTCTGAAGTTAATTAAGAAACGTCGAGTCAATTTAACCTGAAGGAGAGCGGTAGTGGTTTCGGTCATTTGATGCCTTGGTTGTGAGGCAGACTTGAGTTGTGGAACGTATCCAACACGACTTCCGTTCACAATACCGTTGTTTTCTAGGTTAAACTTTGCAACGTGGCGGGTTTGGTTCGTTGGAGTCGTATATTTGGATGTCTTTATATTTAGGTTCGCTTAAAACCACGTTTGCTCGTCGTGTTATTATGTATGAGTCTGATCGATACTTCCAATATCTGGTTCTCATGTGTGTGTGTTGGGAGAGAGAGAGAGGCAACCTAAACCTGAAGAATCTGGTTTCAGTGAACTTGACGTCATGCATTGAAAGCGTTATTTCTGAGAATGATGAAATCCATGACATTTCAGTCAAACATTTAAGGAAAAATCGGGGTGTTACATCGTAAATTATATAAATGCATCTATGTATTTATATAAAGAATTGATTCAAATGCAGCCTTCAGCGCTGTATTAGCCCAGAGGTTCTTAACCCTTTGATGAATCCAGAACCCCCCAATGGATTGCCAAATATGGTTCTATACCCCCTTTGCTTTAGTCCTATTTGTCGACATTATAACTTAATATACTTTGTTTAATACATACTTTAGGTATGGACAGCTAAGAATAGAACACAAGAAAATCAAAAGCATTCTTTTATTTACGAAATGTACCCATGTGTACATTGACACTTTAAAATCAAATATATACAAATAACCAGAGACCAAGTCCCATACCCCCAGCATGTGGTTCTCATACCAACAAGGGGTATTGATAGCCCCCTGTTGAGAACCCCTGTATTGGCCTTTCCCACTTGTTAAACATCGTATTAAATGTGTAAAGGCTGCGCCGCATGCGCGCGCACACTGCCTTTACAGATTAAGGAGGCCCTTTCCATTTAAAAGATCTCTCACTAATTTTTTTTTCTTTTTTTTTTTGCTGGGGTGGGTGGGGATTGTGGGTCCAAGATGTTGCTGATTATAGGTAAATTTTTACCCATCCATTATGTCCCATTCTCCCGTATCATACCAGCTTTGCAGCGCCTCAGTGGCATGGTTTGTATGGTGTTGGTGTACCACCTCGGTGGCTGCGAGTTCGATTCTCGGGCGTTCCACTGTGGAATGAGAGATGTGTATTTCTGGTGATAGAAGTTCACTCTCGACTTGGTTCGCAAGTCACGTAGAGCCGTTGGTCCCGTTGCTGAATAACCACTGGTTCCATGCAACGTAAAAACACCATACAAACAAACATACCAGCTTTGTACTTTTTCACGCATTCATTCAAATACAAACGAAATCATGACTGCTTTTATATAAATGTCGATTATATAAAATAGATATCGTTTATGAATCCTTGTATGTCAGATTGGAGTACATAGGCATTGCACGAAGGATGAGTATAAATGTCAGATTTAAGTTCGCACCAGGAAAGGTCAGTATGACATAACAGTGCGGCACGTGTATATAGTTGGCGCATGTTTGTTCCTTTGGGGGACAGGGTACGCTTAGATAATTGATATTTTGGGTTACAGAGTACGAAGTTTCTCTCTCTCTCTCTCTCTCTCTCTCTCTCTCTCTCTCTCTCTCTCTCTCTCTCTCTCTCTCCAAAGAGCGTAGAGGTAAAAGTGCACCCATTTTATTGGATACGTCGATAGAATAATAAAAGGCAGTTAAAGATAATGAAGTGTAATTTGAGAAATCGTAATTGAAATGGATGATTGAGGAGGAATAGGCACTTCTGCCATGTCGCCTGATTCCTGTCGTTGACGTTAGCGTGGCCGCATAAGAAAGTAAAATTTACTGCGAATCTCGTGACAGCCATAAGTGAGTGGATAAGTTGGCCCAGGATGTTTCTTGAGATGGGCATCCTTCGAGATCTGAAGGAGTTATAAACTGCAGGGCGCAGAAGGTTGAATTCTTTTTATTTGCAGCGTTAATCGCACGTAGATTAATCAATCTAATTTCCAATTGAACCATTAGGTTTCGTTAATTTAAAATGATATATAGGTTTACCTAGTTTTCTCAGAACATAGTAGTTCTTGCTAAATTGGTACTAGGTTATCGTAATAACTGGAATATTATTATGTACATACGTCATGATGTGCTGGTGTGGTAATTTCACTTCCCAGAGGTTTCGAAGTTGCTACAATGACAGTATTTTTGTTTCTTGTATTGGCGTCTTTGTTATGGGTAATAACCCGTTAGCCAACCACCAATACGTTTTTAGAACAAAGAGATTCGTCACTGATTTCAAGTTCTTGTCCATGTCACTACTCCAATTGTTTCTGTGAGAAAAGAGAAAAAAAAGTCTGTGGATTGATTTCCTAGATAACAGTGGTAAAACGAGTTCCAAAAATGTGTACGTAGTCTTTTAACATAAGCTATCATTACCTGGTTCCTTATTGGATGATGTGCCATTTTTATGTTGGTATATCTCCTCAGAAAAGATAACATCACGTTTGTCATAGTACTGAAACGAATTAATGCAAAGTTTTTATACTTCCCAGTCTCCTCGACTCTAGAATTTCGCTGTATTATCTTTTTAAAGGCCAACAGCCAAGGGTCAATAACACCGCGGGCCCCAGGATGCCACCTTCAGGAAGAACTCGTTAGAAATGTAAACCATAATTCTGCTGCGGGTCATCTACAGCAGCCCTTGATTTACGAAGATCATCTAGAATCAATCTAGTTGCCTTGGATGTAGCTGATGGTTTCTTACAGGCATAATGGTTCGTAGAAGCAGGTATAATATAGATTCCAGGGCTTTGCGTAAGAGCAGAACTATGAACTTGCAAACACCCGTAGAGGTCACTGAAGGGTGGCGAATGGCTGGTAGTTAATTGGAAACTGGCCCGATGCTGCTCCACCAAAAAGGCACATCATTGCGTAGTTTTTGCATATGTGAAAAATTTCCATCGAAAATATAAAAGATAAGCCACCTATACTCTAGCTTGCAAACCATGACATTTTGAAGTAAATAGTATTTTTGCAGAAATATCGGGGTGATTTACTTGTACTTTCTTTACAAGAAAACTCTATCTGCAGAAGGCAACTAATGCGTTTTCCTTTGCTGATGTCACCGATGAGAGAGCGAGAGTGATCCGTGACATCAGTAAAGCAAAACGAATTATATCCAATCATATGTTGATCCGCGCCTATTGCTCATTTTCGTTTGCCGTACAAAATCATTTTGTAATCCAATAAAGTTAATCATCAATGTTAATATTTTTTTCTGACGAGACTACAGTTTGTAACAGTAATCATTGAAGCAAAGGATTTTCATAACTGATCTCAAGATAAATCGCCTGTTTCCAATTTAGGTTTGTACTGAGGACTTACGTAAAACCCAGTCTGATAATCGCACTAGTCAATTCATCCGTCGAAAACCAGACTGGCAGGGTCCGGCCCCAGTGACACGTTATATAATAATTCCTCTTAATCTCCCCGACACCGAAGCTGGACTATGCACCTTTGCACCAACAGTACACGGTGACGCACAATTTCCATAACTTTGTGTCATGTTACCCAAGCCTAAGTGTTGTTTACGTGCTGCCAACGCTGTTCATTGTTCACGGCTTTCATAACTCTGCTTACATTTTTTTATTTCCCAATTGACATACTTGCAAGCGCGGTCTGTTATGTGGGTTTGTTTCTGCAAACTTGCTGATTGGATCGTGTGGGCATCATAGGAAAGTGTATCGTTTCTTTCAGTTCAAAGCGTGTCCTTTTTTTTGTTTGTATGTTTGCTTGTTTGCATGCTTAGTGAAGGAACCAAGATGTCCTAGGTTTCTCAAACATTGGTCGGTCAATTGCAAGTTTAAAAAGTTTGTGACGATGAACCTATATATATGTCTGTATAAAGCAAATGTGACAATGCAGGAAATACGTTACAAACGAAGATAAGGTGGTTTGCTGTTGTAGAAACGACTGGTATGGGGATACAAACCGGTTCGCATCCGTGTTCACCTTCACAAGGTATCAGAGGCAATGCGTAGCCACACGTGTCGAATGAATACCGCCTAGAAATTTGAAGGCGGCGCGCAGTGAAGATAGCCTCGAGAAAACAGTCCTGAGTAACGTCTGCAGAGAAGAAAAAGAGCCTCCAATAACGAGAACAGTGCTCCATGCAGGAACACATCAATTCCACAAAAGTATGAATTGCTTCCATAGACGGAAATACGCATGACACTAAGAGCACAACTGTAGCTTCTCAGAGACAGATTTCGTTAGGCCGTGACGTGGTTCGTATAAGACTTGGACGCTGTTTACTTTCTAACTGCAAAACGGTGAGAGATTCGATGGGGGTCACTTTGTAAGTTCTAAACATTATTGGGAATTTAGGAGTTAGATAAAGAGGTAGGAAAGGACATTTGTTTTGGACGCATTGCAGTAAACCAAGTTTTGTCTCCCTCCACTTTAATATATTAAACTATGCATTAACGGCACCACGTAAGATAAAATGATGTAATTAGGAAAAGTACAAAAATTGGAGTTACATTATTATGCTGTTTATTATTCTGGCTAACTTTCATCTCTTCCCACTCTCTGTAAATAGTTTCTTGATTGTATCTTATGTGTAAATCAATTTTTTTAGCCCTTGGTAAAAAAAATGTCTATTTCCTCTGGTTAATGGTTTCTTTATTTACTTATTTAGGCCTCCATTTTTTCTTAAGCAAATTATTCCCAATTCATTTCTCCACTGAAGTCATTTTCCACCCCTCACTTTTAGTAGCTAAAACTAATTTCCGTAAGATCAAAGTAATTATTCCTTTTTATACCTGTTAGGTAATTATTTTTGTATATAATTTCGTTGGAGGAAAGTATTCTCAATCTTCTTCCCTGTATAAAAGAAAAAAAAATAGTTTATCCCTTACTGTCATGGGTAATTATTGATATATCATAATTATTATTGCTTCTTGTTTTAATATCTCGTTTTTTTCGAGTGATTAGCAAAGTTGTGCAACCTTGGATGGATAATTGGAAGATACTTGCTACAATCGGGGTGGGTAGTACCCTCTGGGACGTTCTTTCAAGAGGAAAAGCGCATGGATTCTATATATATATATATATATATATATATATATATATATATATATATATATAGATACACATACATACATACATTAAGTCATGTATTCTGGATGACTTAGTTTCACGCGTAATAGTTTATGATAACCTGTGCATGGGGCATTATCGCTCATCATGACTTGGGAATAATCTGGTATCATGTTTACGTGAAAGTTCTCTCACGCAAAAACAGATACCCTGACACGTATGTATATCAATATTATAAAAAGTATATTGTGGAGGTTATTGAGGGAATATGGATTGGAAGGTAGTTTACAGATAGTAAAGAAAAAAAATTTTTAGTACGAAGAGGTAACGGGGTAACTAGTTTTGTGTAGACATGGAAGGTTTATGATCACCTGAGCTTTATGGTATCTTTTGAAAGCTATGGGACAGATGGAATCGGGATACAGTCTGGAGCGGGTAATCTATGCAGATGATGCACATGTGATTAATAATAGTAAAGAGAAACTGCTGAGGCTAGCAAAAGACTAAAAATTTTAATTTATTATTTCTACCGTAAACTTTTCTTAGGTTCGTGTAGATCACATACAGCTTTTTCCTTTAATCCGAAACTTCTCATCCTCGTCCTTGTCTAATTTCACATTCTTTTTCCTCTATGTGAAAGTTTAGCTTTCTCATCGTCTTTATCTTTTATTTCAGTTGATTAATCAATGCAGTGGGTTTGTAAGCTGGGCAAGAGTGGAAAATGAACTTTTACACATGGCTGTATCAAGTTGCAATTTAGGAAGGAAATTAAAGACACTGACAAAGAATATTTAAGACAGTCGGTCTGTAATGTTGAGTGAAGAATCACGTGCAAACCTCGGATTCTAGGAACACTCGACACAAAGGAATTTTGAAAATATTGCATCACTGAACAAGGACCAATCACGCGTGAATAACATGGTGGCAAGCTCTTAGTAGTCTGATGGAACCAGTAACGTATGATGTCAGTCTAGCCAAAAACAACGGAGAGCAGATAAAGAAGACAAAGGAGTAACTTTTGAATATTAGCTTTGCGACGAAAATTGATAATGTTATGATGAAAACGGTCACAGACTACAATGGGATCTATCCAAAAATCATGGAGATGTGCAAATCGCAAAAACCTGCGGATGCCGTCAGGAAGAGGAGGTAAGCATGGCATGGATTACCTTAAATATCACCAATGTTTTTGTGCAGTATTCCCACTTGTATGCGTTACTTGGGTCTATGGTAACCCCCTCCCTCCTTGTGTCAGATTCGTATGTGGGCGAATGTGAATTGATGGCTTATAAAAGTTTTCCAATAATAGCTCTTTGAATTTTAGTTTGTGTGTGATTCTAAATTCATATTGCACGCAAGATGAAGTTCATGAATGAATCAAAATGTGGTCTGTGTTGGGCTGAATGTGGTCTCTGCCGCTCAGAATCTGGTATGTTGTGGGCTAAATGTACTCTCTCTCTCTCTCTCTCTCTCTCTCTCTCTCTCTCTCTCTAACTTTCATAAGAAGTGTTCAGCTTTGGAAGTGATGTTTCTTGGTTTTTCCTGTAATGACTCCAGAGGAATGTTTTTGCTTTTACTTAATAAGTGTACCTTGTGCCTTATGCTCTGAGTTCGTTCTTAATTCACCAGTTACGAGATCAACCTGGCAAGGTGCATGTGTGTATAAATGTACACACGTAAACTTGTGTGTGTGCTTGTGCCTGCTTACTTGTGTTCGTACCCAGAGGCTGGTATGCGAAGCGTTCATTTAAATAGCTAAATCGTATCTTTCATTGCCAAATGTGCAACAGGTACTGAGATTTGCTTTTCCTTCAAATGTAAGTGATTGATTGATTGTATCTATTAAATCTGGCGTCACAACATCTGGGTAATTGACTGAGTGAGGTTTACTTTTCCTTCAGTTGTAAGTGAGTGAGGTTTACTTTTCCTTCAGATGTGAGTGAGGTTTACTTTTCCTTCAGATGTGAGTGAGGTTTACTTTTCCTTCAGATGTGAGTGAGTGTAGAGGAAGTTTATTCCCTAATATTTGGTTACGGTAATGCTCTGAGCAACAGTATGTCGAAACATTTCTTTGGGTAATTTGGAAGCAAGCTGGCAGCAAGTGTATCTAGATACACTTGTGACAGGTTCACACTCATACTGTGGAACTCGCCGTTGGTATCACATTTTGTGCAGCCCCTGCCAGCATTCTCTCTTGATATTTTGTGACTTATCCCAGACTTACAATTTACGCATTGGTGTTTAGAATGAGGCTGCTAGCTACATGATTAGGTTCTCATAGATGGCTACAGAGTTTTTGAGCTCACGTCATGTAACATCCATGGGTGTTCACCTCCCAGTAGCTTTTGCCACTTATGATTGAGAGATGTGTGATATAGCAAAGTAATTGCTGGTATTCTGTTCCAGGACTGAAATTCATAAAATTAGTAAATGTGCAAGAAGAGAATGGTGATATCAAAACCAATCCCACGTGAAGTCGTAATAGACATATTTTCTTTCCCTCTTTTGCCAAACTTGGGAACTGTCTTTTACCTTTTGTGTTCCCCGAGTCAGAAGCAGTCAGAGTGAGAAGCAGTCTGTCAGTGAGGGTATTCAGTAATCGAGTTCTGTGGTACTTGTTTGGTTTGTTTGTATGGTGTTTTTACGTTGCATGGAACCAGTGGTTATTCAGCAACGGGACCAACGGCTTTATGTGACTTCCGAACCACGTCGAGAGTGAACTTCTATCACCAGAAATACACATCCCTAACCCCTCAGTGTAATGACCGAGAATCGAACTCGCTGCCACCGAGGTGGCAGACCAAGACCATACCAATCACGCCACTGAGGCGCTTTTGCTCTTTGGTGTTTTTTTTTGTTTGGGAGTTAGTTATAGTCTTGGTGCTCGTTTGGTGTTTTTGTGTGTGCGTGTGTTGGGTGATTGGTTTGTTGGTGACAGTGTTGGTGTGGTTGCGTTTGTTGGTGCTGCATTTTGGGTTGCTCTTGGAGTTTTTTTCGACGGCCATACCGTGTTGAAAGCACAGCTTCTCACCTTGATCGTGTCAAATTTCCTGTTGAGTAAATGTGTATGAGATTGTGTTGTTTTGCCTTGCTGAACCAGGTGCCCTGTTGGTAATTAAGTAAAGTAAAGGGGAAAGTGTGGCTGGGGCAAATTTGTGAGCCAGGAGTGGTTAACGTAAATGAATGTGGGGATCGAGGTCTTGCTTGCTTTTGTTTTTTTTAGCTTGTGATCCCGCCAGAATGTAATGAAAATATCTAGCCATTTTTGTGCCCTTACTAAACAAAGGTATATAGCCTCCTTTCAGCTTATATAAATTAACCACAATGCGCCTCATACTAACTCGTTTTAAATTGTGTCTTAACAGTATTTTTTCTGTTTATATATGTATATAGAATCTATTGGTCACGTTTTTTAACAGATACATATGCAATTGTAATAGCCACACTGCCCTGTTAACATCTTGAATTCTTTGCTCTTTTTTGGATAAGCTTGTCACTACAAAGCCTGAAGATCCAAGTTCAAAGAAATTTGAGGAAAAAATTTTGATGTCCGGTACCGGGAAACGAACCCCGGTCCCATAATCACTAAGAGGTCATATGGTAAAAAAGTGACCAGTAGATTCTACATATATATTTCAGCCTAAAAAGCAATAAAAATGATAGCCCACTTGTCTACGATGGTGATAAGGTGTCTTTTCCAGCTCAAATAAGTACTATATCTGAAAACGACAGGTATATGTATGTATGAGAGGGCGTAGCCTTTCAATCCTACTCGTGGTCAGGTCGGCAACGTGACCTCTTTGTGATTATGGGACCTGGGTTCGTTTCCCGGTACTGGACATCACAATTTCTTCATATTTCTATGAACTTGGATCTTCAGGCTTTTTAGTGACAAAATAGAGCAAAGAATTCAAGCAAGAAGTTAGGAGGACATTGTGGCTATTACAATTGAATAGATGTATGTATGTGTGTGTGTATAGGCAGATAACCTCTTGAGATATTTGAAACTCAAACTAATGAATGGCCAGTATCTATGGTACACAAGCAAGTTGGGGTGGTTATAAAAGTAGGAAACTTCATTTTGGACCAAACGTTTGCAGTAATAAAGCTTTTTAACCCCGTAGAGCGTTTGTTAGATTGTGTAGGGATGGTATGATAATAACTTGAGTTTTTGGAAATGTTCAGAAGGTAAAAATCTGTATTGTACATTTTTATTAGATAGTTCAGCGGACCTTCTGTACAGTGAGTATGGTGGCTTTGTAGACCTCAAAGGTATTTATGTATTTTGTTTGCATGAGTTCTAAAGTCTTGAACCGACTACATCGACCATTGATATAAGTAATGTCTACCTTCAAGAGTTTTAAAGACTTGGCAAAACTGTTCAGAATTGTATTATTCAGAAGATTTGAAGGCCAGCTAAACCTACAACAACAACGACAGGTATACAAGGTAAACAATCGTAACATCCAGTAATTTTATGGTTTTGTTCGACTTCTTTCGTTCTGTACGGCATCAAAGTTATTTCATTTTCTTGCGTGACCTGATCATCCGACAGTTCATTGCTTCACGGTGAAATTCCGATGATCGATTTCGAAATCGGGTGTGAATGCCGATCGTCACGTACTAGCACACTTCATCATATCATCATATGTATAATTACGGTCATCGTGCTGATTCGCGAGAGTTGATCGTAGGGCTCTCTCTCTCTCTCTCTCTCTCTCTCTCTCTCTCTCTCTCTCCTCTCTCTCTCTCTCTCTCTCTCTCTCTCTAGTAGCCATCTTGCTTGGTGAGACGTACCCGCGTGAAGTCACAATAATCAACAGATATCACAAGTTTAACATACGACTAGAATTTGAGAAATATCTAGAAGTGTTCGTGAACTATCGGTGATAAGATTAGTGTGAAAATAGTAGGATAAAGCGTCTTCTAAGTTAGTTTATCAAGTGTAATACTATAAATCAGAACAAGATGGCAGTAAGTTCCAACTGCGGGAAAAGGTGGCATAATTTGGCGTGTCTAGCAGATTTCGCAATACGATGAGGTAGCAGGAAGGGAACTGGCATTTCTCATCTATGAAATCAGCAACAGTCCTAACCAAAAAGATACAAAAGCATTCATAGATATATTAGAAGGATATAATCCTTCAAACTGGAACAAATCTAATGAAAACATCTTGAAAATAATTGAAGAAGTTCCAAATAAAATCCAAGTGGTCAAGAGACTCATAAAGAAAATATACATAAACCAACATATTCCGACAAAGAAAATGAATAAGGTGAATCTTGTGAATATACTAATTGATGCATTAGGAAAAAGAATGCCAAAAGCATGCAAACTGTGTAAGGTTTGGTATAGCATAGTCAATCCACAAAACCTAATCAGAAAATGTGCTGCATGCAACATTCCGACCCATCCACAGTGTGCTGAGGTAATACAAGATTTGAGAAAAGATACAAGAATTTTTTGTTCAACATGTCTATCATGGATAGACAATGTTATTAAATCAAGATTGAATGTACAAATAGTGAGGATGAAGAAGAAGGAAGAAGAAGAAGAAGAAAAGAAGAAGAGGAAAACGGAAGAGAAGTAAACAAAAATGAAATGACAGAAAAAAATAAGGAAAACAAAGAACAAGATAAAAGTATGGATGCAGAGATACTCATTGATACTACATATGAGGCAATAAAGAAGCATACCTACGAAGAAATAAATTACGATATGACAACAGAAAAGCAAATCCCGAAGAGGCTCTACCCAGATCTATACAATGACGGGAAAGAGGAAAAAATAGACAAGAAAGACAAAATCTGCAACCTTTTGAAAAGAGGGAATTGCAGATTTGGAGAAAGATGTTACTACAAACATCCTAAGATATGTCAAAACTATGAAATATATGGTAAATGTGCATACTTAGATGGATATGGGGATGATTGCAGAGATCTGCATCCAAAAATATGTAAAAACCTAAAAGAAGGAAAAGGATGTAAGTTCGACAAAAAATGCAAATATATGCACCCTGTAGCCATGAATCATAATCAAATAAATAACCAACCAAGTAATAAAATCCAAAATAAGAAAGAAACAAATAAAGAGAGAAATCAAGAATATCAGGTAAAAGAGAAAAGCAAACCACCAATGAGATATGCAGAGGTGTCAGCAAAGAATTTCAAAGCATCAGCTCCGAAATTCTACTCAAGAGATAATAACTGTATTTATTATGCAAGAGGATATTGCAGAGAAACGGAGAAAATTGCAGATTCAGACACAAAATGAATAATTATGATGAAGGAAGATTCAAATATGTTATGGAAAAGTTGGATTTTTTAATGTCAGAATTTCTGGAAATGGAAAAAAAAAGAACAAGCATTACCAGAACAGGAAAGGAAAAGAACCATGGCGGAAAATCCTTATTTTTACTATCAGTATTAAATGAAGGAGAAAACACGCAAACCATCATAGTGATGAATGCGCAGGGTTTAGTTACGAGTAACTCAAAAAGAAAAATGAGTACTTAGAAGAACTAACCCAAAATGAAAAGAAAATAGATATAATGAAATATTAAGTGAAACCTGGTATTCCCAAGAGACTGGGAATGATGATCAAATAAAAGGGTTCCAAACTTATAGATCAGATAGAAAAAATAGGAATCAAGGGGGAACCGCAATATATGGGAAAGACAAAAAACAAGGAAAAATATATGAGAAATATAGTAACTCAGAATGTGAACTAATAGCGGTAGAATTTGAATCTGAAAAAATTGATGAACATAGTAATATATAGACCTCCTAATACTAAAGAGTTTGACTTAATAATTGAAAATTGGATGATATATGTAGAAATCACAAGGACTGGACTATTCTCCTATCTGGTGACTTCAACTTTCCTTTCGTAGAATGGAAAGAACGAATAGGAGATTGTGGTTGTACTTATACATATAAAAAGAGAAGTATAGTAGTGCAGAAGATAAGAGGCAAATTTGAAAAGCTATTAGAATATGCTACTAGAATACAACATTCAACAAATAAATCACCTGCCAACAAGAAAGGAAAATACTTTAGACCTAGTATTTGTGAACGAGATGAATTATGTTAAAGAAATAATAGTTTATAATGCGAGTATTTCAGACCATAATGTCATAGAATTAACAGTTCATTCCAAAGCAAGTGAAAATAGAGATAAGCAAGAATGAAAAAGTGGGAAGGATAGGAAAATACAACTTCTACAGTAAAAATATAAAATGGTCAGAAATTATGAAGAATTAAACAAAAAAGATTGGGATAACATTTTCGTAAGTGATGACATAAGGGTAAATACGGAGATATTATCATAAAAATATTGGAGATAATAGTGGAAAAATATATACCGAAGAAGAAAAGTAAACATCATTCATGCATACCAAGAGACAGAAGAATCTTGTTCCAGAAAATCAGAAAGTGGAAAAAAGGTCTTGCAAAAAGAAAAAAAAAATGCATGGAAAGTTATAGAACTAAAAAGTAAGATAGAAAGAAAAAATGCAGAAAAAAGATTATACAATCAAAAGAAAATGAAAAACGGGACTTGGAAGAAAAAACCCTATTAAATATCAAGCAAACCCCAAAAAACTATTATACTCATATGCGAAGAAGATGAATAAAAGAAGAATAGAAATAGGCCCTCTGAGAATTGAAGGGAGATTAACGAATGAAAAAAAGGAAATTTGCAACATACTGGCAGAACGATATAAGAGAGAATTCACCCCTAGAATAGATAAAATGAAGATAATGATATAGAAAGTAAGGGATGAAATAGTGAATATTTAGCTGACATAGATATTAATGAAGCTGATATTGTGCAGGCTATTAATGAAATTAAAAATGGAGCTGCTGCAGGGCCTGATGGAATTCCTGCTATTTTGTTAAAGAAAGTAGTTCATTCTATCGCAAAGCCACTTGCAATATTATTAAGACAAAGTGTAGATACAGCAAGATATATGAAGAGCCACAAATTAGCGTATATTACCCCTACTTTCAAAAGTGGATCAAGACTAGAGGCAAGTAATTATAGGCCTGTGGAGTCTAACATCACATATAATGAAAGTGTATGAAAGGGTAATGAAGAAAAAATATTATGAAACATTTAATAAAAAATAATTTGTTTAATAAAGGACAACATGGTTTCGTACCCGGAAAAAGTACACAAAACCCAACTGTTAGTACCACCGTGAAAACATATTCAAAAATATGAAAAGCGAAATGAAACAGATGTGGTTTATTTAGACTTTGCAAAAGCTTTTGATAAAGTAGACCATAATATATTAGCGAAGAAAAATTAGAAAACACAATATCGTGGGATAAAGTAGGAAGATGGTTAAAAGAATTTTTACACAACAGAAAAACAGATAGTTATTGCAAACGACGAGAAATCGGATGAAGCCAAGGTAATATCCGGTGTGCCGCAAGGTACGGTGTTAGCTGCAATACTGTTTGTTATTATGATTTGAAGACATAGACAATAATGTTAAGGATTCCGGTAGTGAGTAGTTTCGCAGATGACACAAGAATAAGTAGAGAAATTACTTGTGATGAAGATAGGAACGCTCTACAAAGAGACCTTAACAAAGTATATGATTGGGCAGAGGTAAATAGGATGGGTTATTTAACTCTGATAAATTTTGAATGCAAAATTAAATTATGGAGACAGAGAAAGAAAGCTATATGCATATAAGGGACCTAATAATAAGAGACCGATCACAAATAAGGACGTCGAGTTAAAGACCTTGGTGTGATGAATGAATAGGAACATGTTATGCCAATGATCAAATAGCAACTCGGTTGGCAAAATGTAAAGCAAAAATGGGAATGTTGTTACGGCACTTCAAAACAAGAAAAAAGCTGAACACATGATTATGCTTATAAAACATATGTTCGTAGTCCACTTGAAATATTGCAATATGATATGGTACCACACTATCAAAAGGATATTGCACAAATAGAGAGTGTAACAAAGGTCCTTTACAGCTAGAATAGAAGAAGTTAAAGGACTAGACTACTGGGGAAACAAAGACTAACGAATTCCTTAAAATTAAAATTTATAGTCTGGAAAGGAGAAGAGAACGCTACAATGCATAATTCAGGCATGGAAACAGATAGAAAGGAATAGCAGAAAATATCATGGAACTAAAAATATCAGAAAGAGCAAGCAGAGGTAGATTAATAGTGCCCAAAAATATACCAGGAAAAATAAGGAAAGCACACAGGACATTAATCCACTACGCACCAGCATCGATAATGCAGCGTCTATTCAATGCGTTGCCAGCTCATCTGAGGAATATATCAGGAGTGAGCGTAGATGTGTTTAAGAATAAGCTCGACAAATATCTAAACTGCATCCAGACCATCCAAGATTGGAAGATGCAAAATATACCGGAAGATGTACTAGCAACTCTCTGGTAGACATTAGAGGTGCCTCACACTGAGGGACCTGGGGCAACCCGAACAAAGATGTAAGGTCTGTAAGGTAAAGGTCTCTCTCTCGCTCTCTCTCTCTCTCTCTCCGGGTGCCCTTCATCTTTCCTTTGAGTTAGGTTACCTGTGTTTTTTGCTTACCTTTTAAATTTTTTTTAACTCTTAGATTTCTGTTGTCATGAATTTCGAAACATTTTACCAGGATAGTCATAGTGGCGGATGTAAAAATGGTCATATATCTCATATTGTTCGCATCTTCACGTAGAGCAAACCAATTATCTAGAGACCAAGGTCTAAAGAATTCTTGAAACCTTGTAAATATGTCCAGCTGGGATGTAGTTACGTAAAAAAAAAAAAAAACTTCCAAAAAGGGAAGTAAATAAATATTAGAAATAGAAAATATCCAAAGAAAGAAAAGGACGCCAGAGGATCCCGCTGAGAGAGAGAGAGAGAGAGAGAGAGAGAGAGAGAGAGAACCAAGGACTCGCGTCGAAATCTTCGGGTACGAACACTTGCCAGAAGAGTCTTCAACGGCGGGTTATGCAAGTTGCAACACGTTGCAGTCAGCCTAGGTGACGCAGTACATCAGGCCTTTCGATTTTGCACTCAGAATTCCTCAACTTGTGCTGTGTTTTTCAAGGATAAAGACAGAATAACATATTTTTATGAACCAATAATGATTTTATCTAGCGTTACTTCCCTGCGTGTCTCATTTGCTTGCAATAGATTTATATAGTTTCTGCGAATTGTTAGTATTATTAACTTTTTGTAACCAAGAAGCAAATTTGATATTCATTTTGTACTTTCCGAGATACGCTGTGATGAGCCAACTTTGAATAATTGATACCGGACACATTTGGAGTTACGTGTGTGCTTTAATGTAAACGTATGGATGTGTGTTTATGTATTATGTCCTTTGGAATCCGTCGTCTGTGGTAATTGAAGCTGGCATGTTTCTTTACTAGAGGTACCTGTGCTGAATTCTCGTCCATTTCAAATGACGTCATACTTTCTTGCTGAAGATTTAACCGATGATAGAATGTGTGTGGAAAAACGATGAAGGGATACTTGAAGAGACTTCAATATTTAACTTCAATACGTAGCTTATGTGGGAAATAAGGGTTGAACTGTTCTAAGTCGTATTGCTATGTGACGTAAAGACCATTCGCCAAGGAATGCCGAGAGGGTGTTGGTGTCTCACCTGACGTTGCTGGGTTTTGTATTAGAGAAGGGGTGGTACCGGGTTCCCAGATGTATCAGACCAAATTATCGTACCAAACCTCTTCAAATTATCGTATTTTGATTAGAATTATCGTACATTTTTCATATCATAATATAGCTGTATTTCACCTACAGCAATATATCTTTATATCTATTAATGTAAGGCTAAATAGAAAAATTGTAATGTCATTTCTATTTATTGCTAATAATGGAAAAAAAAATAGAACAAAAAGATAACTTTTCTGTAGGCTGTACAAAGTAGCCTATTTAGTACTTCAGTGATTGTTATTGCCATTCTATATCACCAATGTAAACTTTAAAAAAGAAAAAAATCACAACTAACATGAGTATTGTTTTAAGAAAATTGCCAATTGTTCTTAAGCACCACATTACAAAAAAAAAAAAAAGCAGCAAAATCATATAATTGTTTACTTTCAATTCTTCACTGATAGCCATTACTAATCATCAGTATTACATTAATGAAAATGAAATGGAAAAATACGACAAAAAGATCACTGTTAATAATCATCAGTATTATCATCAATGAAAACGAAACTAAAAGATCAGTACTATACTGTTTATGAAGGACTCGCTAATTGTTCTTTATCATCACACTGTAATAACAATAAAAACGAAAAATATGCATGCAGAAAACAATGACTTCACTGCCTTATTCATTCTTATCATCACCATCAAAGAGAGAGAGAGAGAGGTATATATTTGTCTGTTACCTTTCCATATCTTTTTTGCCTTCTGCTCGTTTTAAGCTTTCCTTATTTTCAGGCGGCGAATGACCTTGGGTGCCATATAGCCTTGAATCTTCTAAATTCCTTTAAGTTGACGAAAAGGTTCAAATTATCGTACATTTCCAGTAATTATCTTACACATATCGCGATTTATCGTATATCGTACGCTCGTTATCGTTTATCGTACAGAGGGTCAAATTATCGTACTCGTACGATAATTATCGTACGACTGGGAACCCGTCGTGGTAGCGGTAGGTAGAGGGAGAGGCAGTGGCTTTAGAGTTTAGGTCGTCGTAGTTACACAAGAGTCTCGGTATGTGCTACAGACAAACTTAGAGGCTGCACTGTACTACTGTGGTTGCCATATTTATTAATTTATTTTTTCATTTCTTTTAAATTGTCCCTTAAAAAGCATCGTTATAAAACCAAAATTTTTGTGAGGGTAGCTGGGTGCGTTGGTGACGAGTAATTCTGGAGTGCGTTATGCCTCAGAGTTACATAGTCATGTGAGCGGGAGTGTGATGTTCGTCCTGCATGAAATGGAAGCACTATGGTGTACTGGCAAGGCGCGGCATTGTCAGTTACGTGAATGCATTCTTCACCCAGCATCATCCGCTTGCTTACAGCATATGTGACGGTTAGGACAAATTGTAGTATAAAGTCAAGGTCATTTGTTGGACTTTGTTGTCATGAAGTCTACGGGTTTGTGTCGCCATCGTTGAAACCTATCGCCGTCATCGACTACCATGATTTTGCTATCTTGCATCTCCCCTTAAATGACCACGTTCACGTTAGAGAGAGAGAATAAAGAGAGAGAAACGTTTTCCTGAACCCCGTCCTGGTAATCAATAAGCCATGAATGCTTTTTGCACACATATACACACACACACACAAAGATAGAGATACAAAGAGAGAGAGAGTATCGTACCGTATCTTGCACCCAACGTCCCCTAATATTTGGGATTGACTGCCTGGCTGTTTGCTAGCTCCCCTGCCTGTCGTCCATGTTGCCTGTTGGTCCATCTAGTAATGCTTGTGATGTGCGTGTTCACGCTGTTGCTTGCTCTCGCGTGATTGGGTAAATTGCTCTGATCCACCGCTCGCAATTTAGTTTACATGTTGCTGGTTCATTAAGAGTATAAACATTTCATAGAGTAACACATATAACCCAGTACGATGATAGTGCAAGGTTGGGTGGTGACGAGGACTCACGGTCCGTCACCTCTATACTGGGGGAGGTAAGATATGGCCTGGACCTCTCCCTCCTCCTTCCCACGCCGTTACAACAATCCCTGGTAAGTGGGTTGGAAGCAAAGCACACTTGTCTTGAGTACGATCACTGATAGGTACTGCATTGTTACAAGAATTGTCAATCATTCTTAATTTACATCCGTACCAAATTCAAACAGAAACATTCTTTATCCGGAGGGGAAAGAAAAGCGCATTCTGTTCTGCAGTCTGATTATGTATGTATATGTGTGTGTGTATATATATATATATATATATATATATATATATACACGTATATATATATATATATATATATATATATATATATATAAATATACATAATCAGACTGCAGAACCGCATATATATATATATATATATATAATATATATATATATATATATATATACATTGTTTATTAATATTTTATAGGTATACATTATATATACATATGTATATAATATATATTGTGTTGTATATAACACACACACACATATATATGTATATATATATACATATATATATATATATATATATATATATATATATATATATATGTTTATAACTGGCTGGCTCCAGAGATAAGTAACATGAGTGTTGCTGCCGCATTCACACCTACTGAATCGTGGATGAGCATCTGTGTAGAAAACAAAAAAACATGCCTGGTTCACCTCTTGTATGCACTTGTGTCTGATGAATACAAAGGCACATCTTTTCCATTACGTCTTCTCGCCTTCACCATCACTTGAATGACATATTCCCAGAAACTCTGTAACCCGTACCACAAGACCAAACTGTTTCGATACTGTCATCCATCCTTTCGCCTGTGGTAACACCATTTTTTATCACTTCAATATACTCGACATATCCTCGAGTTTCGTTTCGTCCACGTTGTGCTTTATGAACAGTACATCTCTGCAACTTCAGCCTCTATTTTCTTTCATTTGTAGTTAACAACTTTGTGCTTTCACTAGGTAGAGTTGACTTTTCATACCTCACCTTTGCCTCCCAATACTTTGCACACACCTTGCTGCCTTCCTTGTTTCATCTATTCTTTTACTCCGGTTTTCGCTCTTTGTGCAGTCATTCGTGCTATTTAATCCTGGTCACATTCACAAGTATTCTCAAACTCTCAACTAAACCTTTCTGCTCTTGAATCATTCTGCTGTGGTCTATCGTCTGCATCCAACAAATCTTTAAAATGCTCACTCCAGGAACTCAGCGACGCATTCATTTCAGGTAGCATCTCGATTTGTATTTTATTAACCTCTGTAGGCATTTATTTCTCAGTAGATCCATTTCTCACGCTCCCTAAAGCTTCCGCTTACGTTCTCCCTGTAATTTTCATAACTTCCTCTTTTTTTTATTTCTTTCCTTCTTACTTGATTACCCTGACTGACCTCCTGCATACCAGTACATGATCTCTGCTGTTCAATCGCTCCCGATTTTTGTTTTTTTCACTATCTTGTATCGTATCCTTCTACATTCTTTAATCTTCATCTACTGCTTCCACATCTATATTTTTAACCGATCCCATTTATCAATAATTTTCGGTGTATATGTCATCCTTACTTCCTTTTTATCGAACTCACTTGACCAGTTATATTTCCTGCCTCATTTCACCTCCCCCCTCCCATCTCTCTCTCTCTCTCTCTCTCTCTCTCTCTCTCTCTCTCTCTCTCTCTCTCTCTCTCTCTCTCTCTCTCTCTCCTAGCTGCAACCTCTTTATTAATTTTACCGTACCTTAGCTCATTTTATCTTACTTCCATCTGAGTTTCCACTCTCTCCAGTGCTGAATGACCTCACAGATCCCAACTCTTGGCCTTTGGCCTAAGTCCTGTATTCTCTCTCTCTCTCTCTCTCTCTCTCATCATATATATATATATATATATATATATATATAAGTATATATATATATAAAAAAAAGGTACCTCTCTCTTTGTATATCAAATCTGTACTATATGTCATATGCTATTTTGGCCTTGTTTACCTGCTTATGCAGCAATTGGATGGACTGAGTAATTGTTTCTTGGGTGTTTGAAAGGCGTAGACCTTTGAGAGGTGTAGCAAGCACTTGGAGTATCAAGGAAACTCGGGAAATGGGTAAAAGAATTGTGCATTAGCATGAGTGTGGCAGGAACAAAGGCTGTATCTTCGAGTCAAGACAATATGTATTTCATTCTTTTTAACTTATATTACAGCTATCTGGTCATGCAGAAACACAAATTTATTGCCTGAAAATATAAAAGACCGCGTAAGAATGAAGTGCCTGCAATACAAAAATGATTTTAAATTAATTTTTGATAATGCTAAGCTAGCAAAAACTTTTGGGATTTTTTTTGGAAGAATTTAGTTCATTATAGTACTGTTATTTATATTTAGTATAACCAAGTCATGCTAATTTCATTGTGAAGAGCTATTGGAAATATTGTATGTAGATTATAAAATAATAAACAAAGAAAGCTGTAACAGTATGCGTGGACAAGACTGGAAAATGGCTGGTCTTGAGTGGCTGTAGAGTACCTGATGCAGGAAAGCTATCTTGATCGTGCTGTTCTTGTTTCTGAGCATGACTTCCCAAGAAGAATGCGGTTCAGTATATTTGCATTCATCTGAAAATGGCTACGATATCCATATGGTGCCTGTACTTCGTCGAAGCAGTGTAAATCCACGGGCCCTGCAGGGAGTTAGTGACGTGAGGTGCAGTGTAGGCATTACTTAGGGTCTTTGCAACCTCGTTTATTTTCTTGTTTACTTTACATCTGTTCCTATTGTCTTTCTTCCATCAGACTTTCCACCCTTTCTTAACAATTGTTTCATAGTGCGACTGCTTTGAGGTTCTCCTCCTGTTACACCTCTTAAGTCTTCCGTCAGTTTCCGGTTCTGACTAAGAGATACCTTCATTGAGAGAGATGATGTTCACTGCGCAGGGCGGAAGCTCTTTGTGCAATTATAGAAATTCACTAACAGTGACCGTATGAAATTGAATACTGTACGAAGAAAATTTAAAGCTTCTTGCAGGCGATATGTAAATTTAATGTTACAGGGCCAATTTGGTAATGCTTTTTTATTAGGGCAGGTAAGTGAATATAAAATTATATTCGCGGTATTTAGCCGAGTAATGTAGTTATTTTTCTTGATCTCCAATTGAAGTGGTATATATATATATATATAATATATATATATATATTAATATTATATCTATATATATATATGTGTGTGTGTGTGGTAAGCTGTTTTTACCAAGAGTGATGGCTTCATAAATTACATTCACTGCAAGTCATTCTTCAGTGCTGAACCTTGGATGAGCTTCCTCTGAAGACTTTTCGTTTACATTGCTTCATTCATGCCTTATATCCAGCGCTTTCCAGGTCTTGCTCTTCTCCCTCCTAACACATCGAAATCTTACTTTTTCAGCCACCCATAGTTTTGGCATGAACGAATCATCTCTAAACAATGGATCCAGTTGCTCACTTACTCAAACTGGTTTACCACCGCTATGCACCTTCTCATTTCTCACCTTTTCAGTTTTGCTTATGCCGCCCAAACTTTGGAAACAGTTCCTCACAAGAGCTGCAACTTGTTTTATTTGATTTCTACATCCAGCATTCGCTTTCCTGTCGCAGCTCCCCTAAACGCTCTGATTCTCCTTCAGGACTTCAGCGCACAGGCTTCTACTTTCCTTGTCTCCTCTGCTAACTAGCCATTATCCCTTATCATTGCTTCGGAATATCTGTATGAGTTAACACTACCATTCTTCCGCCATCCATCCGAACTCGTCCATCATCTTGGATTCCATTGGCCTCATAACCTTATTCTTACTCAGATTTATTCGCAACGTCATCAATTATTCCATTATCTATTTGCTACTTATTTTCTTATACCGCAACTGTGCTCCTTTCTCTGATGTTTTTACTCTTACTTCTAATATCTCTTCATTCTTGATATTAAACGGCAGTGGAAAAATAGCACACACTTGTCTCAGCCCAATTTGTACAAAAAAAAAAAAAAAAAAAAACTAATAATCTATCACATGCGTCATTTTCATTATAACTTCAATTGTTTTCAACAACACTCTTTACCATTCAACCTCAGCACCCTCCCATTGCCTTTTTATCTTCTGTTGCAAGCTTTTTATGTGCTTTTACCATTCAGTTTAAAAATTCTTACGGTACTTAGTTGTTTCATTAGGAACACTCGATTGTCACATCCCTATGCCTGAGCTCATATTGTTGTATCCCATATCAATTTATCTGTCGTCTGTCTTCACTTTCTCGATCACAATCCTACTTATACCTTCCTTGATATGTGAAGTAACTTTATACTCTATAATTCGAATCTTTTCTGCCACCGTAAACCTTTTATACAAGTGAGCAAATATTCCTCTACCCGATCCCTGCTACCTCTCCCTCATCCAGGAATACCTGGTCAGACACTCAGTCACACTTTCACCACTACTGCAGCCATACTTTTACCACTGTACCGTAACCATACTCTCACAGTATACTGCATCCATACTTTTACCACTGTACTGCACCCATACTTTCACTACTGTACTGTACCCATATTTTCACCACTATACTGCACTCATACTTTTACCACTGTACTGAAACCATACTTTTACCACTGTACTGGCAATTAAAAGAATGGGAATAGACACCACAAGTTGATGTGACTCTGGTACAGTACAGTAGTAAAATTATGGTTTCAGCAGTGGGGAAAGTATGGGTGCAGTATAGTGGTAAAAGTATGGTTTCAGTAGTGGGGAAAGTATGGGTACAGTACAATGGTAAAAGTATGGTTTCAGCATAGTTGGGAAAGTATGAGTGCAGTATAGTGGGAAAATATGGGTACAGTACAGTGGTAAAAGTATGGTTTCAGTTGTGGGGAAAGTCCATATTTTCCCCACTACTGAAATCATACTTTTACCACTGCACTGTACCCATATTTTCACCAATAGACTTTACCCACTACTGAAACCATACTTTTACCACTGTACTGTTCCCTATTTTCACCATTATACTGCACGCATACTTTCCCCCACTGCAGTGAAACCATACTTTTACCACTGTACTGTACCCATAGTTTCTCCACTACTGAAACCATACTTTTACCACTATACTGTACCCTTACTTTCCCCACTGCTGAAACCTACTTTTACTACTGTCACATCAATTTGGGGTCTGTTTCCCTTCTTTTAATTGCCCTCCCACGCCCTTAGCATCGTTTCCACAGGCATTCTCAATCTCACTAACCGTTTCTATACCTTCTATAAACAGCAGCCTTTCATGTTCCCCCATTCAACAAATGTTCAATATTCACTCCATCTATCCAGGAATTCATTCATTTAGCGCTGCAGCTCTCCTTTTATTTCCTTGCGGAACAACTTATAAAACACTTGCTTACCTTCTCCCCCCTTTTGTTGTTTTATGTAAACGCTCCTCTTATCTTACAGTTGTACCTCGGTCTCATTTTTTGCTTAACTGAGCCTTTCATTGTCTCGTCTTTTGGACACTGTGTGTGTGTGTGTGTGTGTGTGTGTGTGTGTGTGTGTGTGTGTGCGGGCGTTCGTTTTTCTTGCACTAATTGCATAAGAAACTACACATTGATCGACGTGAACTCTTAACAAAACTAAATTAGCAATGTTACTGTTAAATAATCTTGTTACCTTTACTATTGTCTTGATATATATAGATTACCATCAGCATTTAAGTATTTGATCATCATTGCCCTGAAGAGTGCTGTAGTACTATGTATCATCAACGTTTCCTGAATATTTGCATGACAAAGCTCCAGGTTTCTTATTTGATTGAAGTGGATGTCGGTGGGACAGTCGGTGAAACTGTCTCCGCCTCCACATGGAAATAGACCTATAAGAATTAAAGTTTTAGGGAGATAGTGAATGAATGATTGTGGGAGGTAATAGAAAATAAAGATATATTGCATGAATAGTGGAACATATTAGGGAAGTTCATGGACACATTGGATGGTCGTATCGATCAGAATCGAATGGATTCCAACACGCCAATATGGCAGAGATCACGTTGTTTAAATTATATTTACGTATATCCCGTTAATGATGCAGTCTTTGTCTTTCACTCCTCAATTGCAGAATGTAACTTTAGATCTTGATCACAATATTTAGTCGCAGATTTTCCACACAACGTTGTTGCATATGACTTAAACAGTACTACACTACTTGAATACGCAGTAATTATGTTACCCTCAGAAACTAAACATTTTGTAAGCCAACACGACTCATTTACTTTTGATAGATGAACTAAAGTATATTCACAAGAATTTATGAATTAATCATCGTACTGCAATCCCTGTGAAATGCAATCCTTGTTGATTTTTTCTTCCCTAATAGCATTGCTTGTTTGAGGTATATCTCTCGTATATGTTCAATATATGTACGTTTCAAAAGCTTAGCACAAAGAAATGTAAACGAGCGTTTACATTAGTTATGCTTGCAAGTGTATTTAGGGTATACAGCCTGCAAAAGAGCAGTATTCTAAAGGGAATTTACAGTTTATTCACTGACATATGTTATGCTCACTCATTTTTAAATTCACGTAATACACATTTACTCACATTAAAATATTTTGCTTGTGTGTGTGTGTGTGTGTGTGTGTGTGTGTGTAAAGACAAAATAACCAAGGAAGCAAATTCTTTCTATTTTACAGGTGAAAAGTTGCGTTATTTTTATAGTTGACAGGCTAGAATAATCTGGAGTGGGACTCTTCTCTAATTCTGTTTTAAGGTAGGCTAAATGAATCTCTCTCTCTCTCTCTCTCTCTCTCTCTCTCTCTCTCTCTCTCCACAAAAGCTCTTAATGTGAAGAGTCTGTCAGGTTTAGATTGGATCTAGTCGCTGCCATTCGACCATTGTTTTGCTTCCTCCGTTATGTAATCCATACCAGATTTTAAGGTAACGCATACTTAGTAGTGTTCAGACATTGCCATCACCACGACTGTTATTACAAGGTGAATTTATTCCATATTCTTTAATTATCTACAAAGCAGAAGCATTTACTAAGCGATAACATGTGTATCTCATTTTAAGTGCAGTTATACAACGCTTCGCACTCCGCCACTCAGGAGTGAACGAAATGTTTAGAGAAAGTTGCGCCGCCTCTGCTTCCCCTTATCAAGCTTGTATAACACGCTGCTGGCCTAAGGCATTTTTGGTAGCGTCATTAATTATTGTGTTGATACAAATATCGTTTTACATGAGAAAATACCACGAAAGTGACGCTATACTTGAATGTACAAATGTTCTTAGTTCATTTAACATGAGGTCAACAGATCGAGTGGTGTTCTCGTGTGCGATTGCCTTATCTGGCTGATAATTTCCTAAAGCGTGCTTGGCTTGCATATCATTAGCCATTAGCCATTAGCCTTCTCATCCTCCCGGGCGGCCGTCACTTATGCAAGGGTAGCTTTGTATTTATGAATCCGTATTGCAGTTGCGATAAATGTAGTAGAAAGGGGTTCGATTTCTATTTTAAATATTTTAGTTTAATGTCGTCATTTCAGTTTTGTTGCGGTTGCGTATGTAGCTGTTCTTTTGATATTTATTCCAATAGAATAACCCTTTCATGAATGTAATTTCATGGTGCACACGAGAGCGAATGAGCATCGGCGGCGTTACGTGTGCAGTCACTGATTTACCCTGAAGTGCACTTACACAAGGCCTGCAGTGAGTGCACTCGTAGTCGTACATCCTGACTTGATATACTGAACAAGCGTTTTTACCTTGATATTTCATTTCATTGAATAACCAGCGTTGAAGGGGCTCTCAAGTAAACCGGATGTAGTTATGTTGATGGAAAATGCCTTGCAAGACTTCGGACTGACATCAACTTTCAGGAGATGCGTCAATGTTTTCATTACACTGGAGAACTAGTATTTGTTAGAGAATAGCACTGAAAAACGTTCAGTCAGCGCCAACAAGCACGCATATTCCTCTACCTAAGATAATGGTATCGATTGCATTTCTGTTTTGTGTTTGACAAGTATTTTGTAACTTCTACCTTTCATAACTGCCAACATAACTGGCGTGGTTTTAACTAAACAAACGCCGATTAATGATTAATAGTAAAAAGACCTGCAAACATAATTCTAAGGAAAGGTAGCAGAGGTGCCAGGGTCGTTGTCGGGCGAAAGTAAGACTTCCCGGGAAGGAGAAAGATGGAGGGTCCATTGCTTTGATATTGCTCTTATACAAGACCCGGTGGCAGGCGTGGCTCCTTAGCGCTGGCCATGAATTATAAGAAACTACATCAGTACAACTAAAACCTTGTGAAATATCCTTGCGGTGTTCGAAAACGTTAAGGTTCCTTGAGTATTATTAGTTACAAGAAATCCTTTTTCATAAGGCAGCAGGTTTTGGGAGGACGCGTGGCGCGGGTTACTTAACTTCGGTGGCTGGGTTATGTAGCCAGAGAACCCTCACCTCCTCCACCCTGCCGTCCATCCCCGTCCCCGTCCCAGTCCCAAGCCGAGCCCTGGCTGCGCCGACAGCCCGACCCGACACCAACACTCCCTCACTGTTCTGTTTGTGAAGCCAGAGTGCGGTGGTGAACTGTGCAAAAATATTCGTTCATCTTAGTCAATTGTGGACATTCGTTAATGCGCGGTTGTGTTTTTATGTATTCATTGGACTTTGAAATAGGATACATTGCCAAAATAATGCTCGAATGGTTTCAATCTGTGAGAAGTAATTCCTTAGAGCAGCTAACTGAAAGAAAAGAATTTGCTTATATGCAAGATTATTTTTATGAATTGAAACGGTTTCGGTTTGAAGTATGTGAAAATCATATGTTTTCTGTGCAATAATGATTTTTTTTAGTATTCGAAAATATCTATTGCATATTCGCTGAAAAGAATCATTTATAGATATCTAGTTCTACAATTGTTTTCATACATGTACGCACATAAATTGATGTGCACTCTTAGCCAATATATAAATCTCGATGTTATATGAATGAATTTATAAGTACTCTCACTATATATATATATATATATATATATATATATATATATATATATATAGATATATATATATATATATATATATATATATATATTATATGTGTGTGTGTTGTAATGCATATCATACTAGTTTTGTTTGAGAAAATATGTAAATTAGCGACTCGTATTTTTATATGTGTAGATGGTGCACATGTTCTAGTATGTATAGGTTTTCTCTAAGTGCTTTGTGGGAATTAATTTATATAGAAATGAAATAATGCTATACATACGCTAACAAAAGGTGTAAATAAACTCCCACACTTACGATGGCCAACTGAAATAAAATGCGAACTGTATGCACAAAGGGACGAGTACTCTTCGTTATAATACACATTGCATAACCTGCGTTGTGAAAGCGTGATGTAACGGAACATTATATAAATGTGAAAATATCTAATTGAAAAAGGGAGGGATTAGTTTGTGCTTCTTTATTAAGTAATGGCAAGATCTTCAGTAGTGATATCTGTACATGAACATTTACAGTTAACATTATGTTTAGTTTTTCGTTTTGCAGAGATAGTAAAAATCGATGACACCTCCACAAGACTCCAGCGGCTTGTTATGCTATTATCTATCGCTCTCTTTCGTTTATAGCCCTGGAATTGAATCAAGGCGAGATCTGTGGAATTTCTTAGGTTTTCATGATACGAGTGTTGCTTACAGTTGGTGCAAGTTGTTCGTGATGGCCTAAGCCTACTTTCTATCTCCGCCAAGTTGGTCGAGTTTTCGCTGGCTTTGGTTTTTTCGTATGTTAGCCGGATTACGCTAAAAGTTGTCTGGGTTATTTATGAAAATTCGTCTGGAGGATTGCTCATCCTTATTTTAAATGTTCCATGCTTTAGAAATCGACATCTTACGCAACGGTGTACGGCAGACTTTTGTGTCAAATTTGATATTAACCTCCGAGCGGAGGTTGTTTCTTTTCGTTTAAAGCCCGACAGTTTTTGGTCTTTAAAAATAACTGGCCGGTGGTGTTTTACTGTAGCGTAGATATGAGCACTGTTTTTCTACTTCCTTTGCGTCCTGCTCCTTATGGGCGTCAGATTAGTAAATTTAAATCCTCACTTCTTGACGTTTTGGATTATTATTCCCTTAACGCTTCCCTAACAGTGGTTTGTCCAAGTATGCATCACCTAATTTTCTCTTAAGTGGTTTGGTTTATTTATTTCAAGAGTTACAGCTGTATGTTACAGTGTTCTCGTCTACAGTACCTGGAGACTGAACGTCCGGGTCAACCGTTAGAAAACTTTCCAAATTTACCGAGGTGAAAAAATCTGGAAGGCTGTGAAAAGTAACTTTTTCACGTTCTGCATTTTTATAATGAGAAATTCGGCCGACTTTTTTTTAATACCATGATGCTGTTGCTGAATTTGTTTTAATTTGACATCAGAATACAGCTGTTAAATTAACATTCGTAATTCGGATAATTTGTTGAATGCTGTGCTTAGTATATCCAGTCATTAGTATATTCAGTTCAAAACATTACAAAACAGAGAGGTCAACTCCCGTCAAAACCTCACGTGATGACGCTCAACCACTCTTTCCTTGCACGGTATCAGATGAACCGTTTTCTCTCATCACGTGATGCTCTCACACGTGAGGAAGTTCGACCATCCCATTAACTCTCCTCACCCTGCTTCCCTCCAACCCCCCAACCTCCAGCCATCGCTCTCTTATTCACTAGTGAACCCCGGTCCCTCACCTCGGGAACCCCCTCTCCCCAGCCCCATGTTTCCTCGCCCCCCACCCCTTTCCCCCATCGCTGTGTGGCTGTTGTGCAACGCGACCACCCTTCCACCCGTATCGAGGCCTGGTGGCTGATCGCCTACCCGCCTTCCGCTCCCTCTTACCTCCCTCCCCCCTCCTCTTTATTTTCGTGTGTGTGTCCCCCTGTTCAGTAGTTCTGCCTTCAGTCATAAAAAAAATAACAATAGTACACTTGTCTGCTAGTGAATCAGTTTCAAGGACGATGGTACGAGTGAAATGTTTGTAGCATATAAAGAGCAAATCGTATGATTGCTCAGTCTGAAAGTTTCGAAATAATTTTGTTTGTGTTACTCGTCAGTTGTGTGACGAGTAAATTGCATGACAAAACCAAGTGGAATGCTCTCTGTTTTGCAATGACGCACAGGAAGCTTCATTTTTTGAAGTACAGTCTGCGTTGATGATTAGTGACTTTAAAAGGCATGATGGGAGTAAAGAAAATTTCATAAGGATCCATGTCTCATGTCAAACCTATTTTTAAATATCTTTGTGTATACACACAACATGCTGTGAAAGAACAATGAAAAATTTGTAAGTAAAAGTAGTCTTCATAAAAAAATCGTTTTTCTCAGGGATCTCACTAGTTTTTTGGTAATAATTATATTTGTAAGTGTGACAAAAGCCGACACACACACACACACACACACACACATATATATTATATATATATATATATATATATGTGTGTGTGTGTGTGTGTGTGTGTGCGCGCGTTAGCGTGAACTTAATCTTATTTGTTAATGACAGCGTTTATTGTTTTCTCTAAAGCGTGAATGTTGATTAAATTTTGAGCTATTGGGTCAAAAGCAAATCCATATTTCAATCAAGTTATTGTACTCTTTGCTTGTGAAGATATTCGCTTTCTGTTAGGGAGCTTGTTTATTGTCCAGCCACGAACTGCAAAATCAGGAGGAGAATGGAACACTTATTTTGATTGCCTTCATCTGATACATATAAACCTATTGATATATTTTTTAAAAGTTACCCAGGTATTTAGTTGATCACTCGCTGTAAAAATTTTCTGGCATGTCCACTCTCGACTAATCATTGTGTTTTAGTTTAGTATAAACTCTAGCGCTTTGTGCAGTTCCCGTAAATATAAATTTAATAACATTTTGAGGTGCAGACATAAAGCAACTGTCTTGATCATTAAATTTGCCGAAAATTTTTATAAAGTAGCTAATGTTTTCACTGCTTTGATATTCTGTCCACAAGATATTTTTTGTAGTACAATATTTCTACGTCTCAAGGATGTATACAAACAAAATGGATTTTTTGGAAGATAGCATATATACGTTTAAAGGAATTTATAATGAACACTAGATTTATATTGTGGTACTGGATGAAGAAGCCGCAATGCTTGGGCTGCGAGTATTTATAGTAAAGTGTTAGAGGAAGTATGCGTGGGATAAAAGTACATGGAAATAGGGGACCGATTATGTTTTGTAGTAGAGGATACGGCTAAAGTTGACCGTGACCACCACAGCACAATCCTTGCAGTCACTAGCAGCAGGTTGAGTTTTTATTTCGTTGAAATGTACAATATTCAGCACCGGAGAAAACTTTTTATTTTATTTATTTATTTATTTATTTATTTTGCTAGGAATCGATTGGTTACCCAGCAACGGGACCTATAGCTTATTGTGAAATCCGAACTACATTACGTATGACCGGAAATTAATTTCTAATCACCATAAATAAATTCCTCTGGTTCCTCAGTGGCAGCAGCGGGGAGCGAACTCGTATTCAATATGGGTATCACGAGATTTATATATACTAATGCAGAGTTTTGGAATATATGGATGGCATGGAGAAGGGAAAGTGTCCAAACACAGGTTAATGTACCAAAAATGGCTTTCATTCTCCTTGCTATAAATTTTTGCGGTATTCTTATAGAAGCGTTACTGTTTTGGTGATATTGAGTTTGAGAAAGGTTAGAGAAGAGCACATAGGTTAGCTGATTTGTTTTTTCCCCCTCCTCTTTTTTTTTTTTTTTATTTACTTATAAGCATTCTTATTTGCGGAAACGTGGTTTCACGCTTGTCTCTTAAAAATGATAAATACCCATCATCGCTACTGGTAAACTCAGAGTTTTAAGCAAGGAGTGATTTCTGCGTTGCTAAGGAAACCCCAGCAATACGGTGCCCTCGACATCTTGAGAGCAGCGGCTAAAGTACCTACTTATTAGCAGCCAGAGGGGTTGTTTAAACATTTTTTTTTTTCTTTTTATACCAGTCTAAATGCGGCTCTATTCATCGTAGGGTTCGTGGGAGAGGGCAGTCTTTTTAACCTCTGTTGGAGGTAACTATTACGACTTTATTCCTTTACCTGTTGACGAATAGTATTTAGAAAATATCAAATTCCATAAAACTATTCTCTCTCTCTCCTCTCTCCTCTCTCTCTCTCTCTCTTCTCTCTCTCTCTCTCTCGAAAGTAAAAGTAAACAGAAAAACTAATATTAGTGTCTAATTTATAGTTTTCAAGGTTGCTGAGATGAATAGCAACACTCCCGATGTCCTTTAATTCTGCGTTCAGCTGCAATAGAATGTGGTGGGGGGGGGGGGGGGGGGGGGGTTGAGAAGGGGGTGACATGTAACAATAACTAAAAAAACTACGTACAGATATTAGTGTCTAATCCATAGTTTTTGAGGTTGCGGAGATAAAAGTGACATTCATGATGCCCTATAGTGGTGAAATATAAAAAATCAAAAACGCTGGACAACGTAATTAAAGTAACTATCTTTACAGAG
>NC_061108.1:114884126-114917236 GCF_015104395.2 Macrobrachium nipponense
CTCGAACCACCTTAAACTCTGGGGTTGGCGTTGATGTCCCTTCTCCTCAGTTGTCTTCGGCCTGGGCAATCAAATCGCCGAAAATAGTGCTGGCCTTGTGGCAGATTGCGGTCTCCATTATCGTATCGCCAGTGATTTCTTTGTCTTTTATCCAGACAAGAAGAAGCCTTTCCATTTCATCGAGCACATGGGTCCTCTCGCTGGACAAAATGGTCACGCCCTTGAAAGCTTTAGCTGCTTTGATGGCATCCTTCTGCTTAAGGATGGTGCCTATTGTCGACGGATTTCGGCCGTATTCCTTGGCGATCACACTCAATCGCATACCAGCTTCATATTTTTTAATGATCTCCATCTTCGTCTCCAAAGAGAGCATCCTCTTCTTTCCATGAATTTCAACTTTCTTGGGACCCATGACTATGTATATACTGTATGTAATTATGTTATGTAGTACGTATACGTATGTAGTAAAGTTCTCACACAACACGATAAAGTATACTACAACGAAATCACTAACGAATTTACGTTAATAAACGAACTCGTTAGAACGAACGAATACCGCGTGCGTACGATACTGATGATGCGTGAAGTGGCCGAAGAAGCATGCCTCTACTTAGATGCATCATGGGAAGGATACTGACCAATAGGAGAGAAGGATCTCATGGCGGTGACTAGCATCAGGAACCAATGGGAGAGGGGAGGTGGCGAGTCTACTCAGTTGGCGGCACGAGAGTTTCAAAATTGTTATTGGTGGTCCGGGCGAATCACAGACTTTACAGCAACAACCTTTCGTATCTTAAACAATTTTGGTATGTAGAGCCACAAAATTTTTCGTATTTGCTTTCGTATCTCGAGTTTTTCATAAGTTGAGCCTTTCATATCTCAAGGTACCACTGTGTATATATATATAACATTACATATATATATATATAGATAATATATATAATTTAACTATATAATATATATATATAATATATATATATATACATATATATTATACATATATATTACATATATCTAATTATAGTATATATTATATTATAATATCTATAATATATATATATATATAATCCACACACATATACATATATACAGTGGACCCCCATATTCGGAAGTATGCATACCAGAGCCCCGTGAATAGCTAAAATCTGTGAATGCTAAAACCCTTCAAAAAATGCTTAGACCTGCCTATTTTAGAGGCAAATCCTCTAAAAATGCTTATAGTACCTGGATATTTTAATAGTTTGATCACAAAAAGTTAATTTAGTCATGAAATTGATATGAAAGTACAGTAATTAGTGAATGTTTTGAGATGAAAAATACTGCAATTAAGCAAATTTCCTGCAAATAAGGGGTTCATATGGTCCATAGGGAAACTCGCGAATAAGAGAGTCCATGAATCTTGAGAATGTCAAAGAGGGTCCACTGTTTATGAATATATATATACATATACAGACAGTGCACCCTGTATTCGCAGGGTAGATATGGTCCATAGAGAAATCTGCGAGTACTTGAGATCGCAAATCTTGGGAATGCAAATAAAGGGGTCCACTGTGTGTGTGTGTGTGTGTGTGTGTATGTATGTATGCATGCATATTGTTACGAAGTGCCAAGTATCTGGTTACCATTCATCAATTATTACCTCACCAAAAGCCAGACACCTGAACCCTCATAACACGTACTAAACGACTGAATACTCTAAAGGCAACAGTGATCCCTTAACAACTTACCAGTATTGCAGAAAATCAAACTAAGTTCATCAAAACAGGTGTGAAGTAATCTTGTAAGTAATTAAATTAATCAAAGGGCATCACTCCATCAACAACTTTAAAAGTCTAAGTATTTCCCTGATTGCAGAAGTCTAAGTACTTCCCTGGTTCTAAGTCACTTCAAGTAAATTGAAGGAAAGCTGATCAATTACCACTCTATGTTTCTACCTATCATCAATATAATCAAATGCAAATATACTGGTTAGAAATGAAAACACTTATAAAAATTTTAAATACAAAAATTTATTATTAAATTCAAAATTTATAATAAATAAGTAAAATTCACAATATCAGGGAAAATTACTGTTACTTGAAAACAAAGTAAAGTTTAATTAAGTCTTGAATAAAATTAAGTAAAATTAAATCAAAATTAATATATCACAAAATTCAAGAAAATTAATTCAATCAAAATTCAAAAGTGTTAGGCAATAATTGAAAATTTGAAATTAATTCACAAGTGCTAAACAATAATAAAACTTGAAAAGAATTCTCTAAGTAAATGCAAATTAATTCACAAATGTTAAATTTAATTAAATGTGCAATGATTAAGCAATGAAAATAGCTAAGTCAATTAAATTGTGAATGCAAATGAAAATATAAAATAAAAAGACACACTTCAATATGGAAATGAAATAGTGCACAAACAATGGAACAAACACAAAACACAAAAATACGCAGTGTGTAAAAGTGTAAATCTTTTTCATTCAAAACATTATAACCATCAGTTTTTACCAAACCTTCGTAAACATCTGTTATTAATTATTAGTTAACCACAGTTCCTATCTGTTATTAGTTTCTTACCAAACCATCATAACCATTAAAGGGTATTTTGACGAAGGAAAAATCTATTTCTGGGTGATTGGCTCGTGTCGCCCTATGAAAGTAATCCTTAACATCATCTTTCTAGGTAAAATTATCCTAAAATTACCAGAGAAAAAACAAAATTAAGAAAAATGCAGTAAGACTGACTCGCTCACTCTTAAAAAGAAGTGTCGGTATGATATAGGGGCGAGTGTGGAACACTACCACGAGACAAACACCAATTAGAACTTCCCTATCAGAATCCCCCTAAGAGAGAGCCGATACCAACGGGCGATGCAGCCTCTACTACTACTACTAGAGGACGCCACGGACAGCAGCGCCCCTAGCGGTCATCCTTAAATAAAATATAAATACATCTTGTCCTGCAAGGGGGGGAAAACAAACAATAAAAAGGGATGGGTTTCATAGGGCGACACGAGCCAATCACCCAGAAATAGATTTTTCCTTCGTCAAAATCCCTTTTCTGGGCTCAGCTCGTGTCGGCCTATGAAAGAGTACCAGAGAAACAGACAAGATGGAAAAGGGAAAAATGAAAAACATATTAAAATGATGGATATAATATAAGTAAATCAAATACAGCATACAAATTAAGTACTTAAACTAACTTATTACAGTAATCAATAACAGAATGTTAGTAAACTTAAAGTACTTAAATGGTAGTAACAAAATCATAAATATGCATGTAAAACAAGGAAATGTTTGAATTTACTTAATTTAGAACATATAAGTACAATTATATACATACATGTGACCTACCCTAGCATAAAAATAAGGGTAGGTACACCCAATCCATCATTAATACAATTAATACAATTAATTCAAATATGTACAAACACATTGTGACTGAAGTTATCACAAATCCAATTGGAGAATTTATACAAACATATTGTGGCCTACCCTAGCATAAAAATAAGGGTAGGACCACTGAAGTACATATCAGTACAAGGGTGGTTGTCCCTAGCAAAAAAATAAGGGACAAACCACTACAACACACAACGGCTAAGGCTATGCTGCTGAGTAGCCTGGTGATAGGTTGAGGCATGTTGGTTGAAGTAGGTAGAAAGGAGACCTGGATTAATACTACAACTACTAAGCAGTATCAGGGGAAACTATGTTTCCCGCTGCTACTGCTGAAAACTTTAAAGATTCCAAGGACTTTAAATAATGTCGTTTAAAGACTGTCGGGGATTTCCATCCAGTATACTTTCTAAGATCCTCAAAGTTCATATGTTGGAAATAATTAATAGAGGTGGCTACTCCCCTGATATCATGTGCTTTTGGGAATGACTCAGGGTTGGCTTGTTTAATGAAGTAAAGGATTTGCTGTCTAATACCTTTAACTGACAAAGTACCACCTTTTTCTCTCATGAAGAGAGCACCAGAGGATCTAGAAGAAGTACGAGAAAGAAAGGCTCTAAGAGTTGATACTGGGCAGAGAGAAGGATCCTGTGGAAGTGGGATAACCTTCCAAGGAGCCCACCTTGCAAGAGGATCTTCATTTTTGGCTAAAAAGCTACGATCCGGAGCAAGTAGAAACTTCTCCTGATGGGAGGAATTCCACATGACCCGCATCCCTGGATAGAGCCGACAGTTCTGAAATTCTCGCTCTGAGGCTAGGCTTAATAAGAATAATGTCTTCCTCAGGAGCATTATGAATGTACAAGATGAGTTGTCAGTATCTGAAGCTAGTTTGAGAACATCATTTAAAAACCATGAAACTGTAGTAGGCCTCTGAGAAGGTCTAAGTCTAGCACAGGCTTTAGGGATAGATGTGAAATAAGATTCAGTCAAATCTATCTGAAAACCTACTTGAAAGAATTTTCTTCAAAGCCGACTTATGAGTGGTAATCGTGCTAGCTGCTAAACCTTTTTCAAATAAAGATCTGAAAAGGATATAGCCAAATTAACTGTCATGGTTGTAGTGTTCGATTCTCTCAAGAAAGATGCTAATTTCTTAACAGCTGAGTCATATTGTCTAATGGTTGACTCCCTTTTATCTGATTCTAGGAAGAGAATATTCTGTGGATCAATGTCAGCATTCTTTATTAGCCGCAAACTTCATGAAGTCCATAAAGTTAGGTCTGGAGAGTTTCCTGAGGAAGCGACAGTCCTCATTTGTACTGATTGTGATAGTTTGGGGTGGGGTTGGGGATCCGTTGAGGTCGGAGACCCAATTCCAAAAGAAGTGGATACCAGTTGCTCTTGGGACCAGTTCGGTGCAATCAGAGCTATTATCCCTTTGAAAGACCTTAGTTTGTCTAGGACTTTCAAGAGAAGATTCACTGGAGGAAAAACATAAATTCTCCTCCCCATTGATTCCAATCCAACGACAGGCGTCCGTGGCATAAGCCAGAGGGTCCAGGGTTGGGGGCCACATAGCAAGGGAGCTTGTGGTTTGCTTGTGAGGGCGAAGAGGTCCACTTGGAGACCTGGGGACTCTCCGGCTTGACCCACTGGAATGACCCGACGTCCAGAAGAACCACTCTGATTCCAGAGGGACTGACCGGGACAGGGCCGTCTGCTATCACATTTCTTACTCCTGCCAGGTGAGTGGCAGACAGATGCCATTTGTGTTTGCTTGCTAATGCAAAGATGGCTATCATGACATGGTTCACATGTTTGGATTTTGGACCCTCCTCTGTTGATGCAATGAACTAACCACTGCACTGTCCAAAACTAGCTACCTTAGATGAGACTTTTTCGGGGGAAGCAGTCTCTTCAGAGTAAGAAATACTGCCATTGCTTCCAACACATTATGTGAAGCTGGCGAAATTGAACTGACCAAGTCCCCTGAACTTGTTTGAACTGAGAGTATCCCCCCCACCCGGACAGGGATGCGTCCGTTCCTGTGAATGGTTAACATTGGATGATATATGAAGGGGTGACTTTCTTTGGGCTAAGGCTAAGTTCTTTACTTTTGACCAAGGCCGTAGTTGGTTGCGGAGGATTCTGTGGGATTGACTGACAACTTGTCTCGATATTTGGAGTTTGCTTTTGACCGCCAAATTCGATTTATATCTTTCAGCCTTGCTTTCAGAAGAAGGATATCTGTTACCGAAGCAAACTGAAGAGACCCTAGATTCTTCTCCTCCGGTTTTCTTGTTTCTTGACGTTTGTTGCACTTGAGAAATTGCCTGACAGACTTTGCTATTTCCTTCCGTTGGCTATTGGAATTGATAGATTGTGGGAGGACAAAAAATCCCATTGGATTCCTAGCCACTGAAAACGAGATTCCGGAACAAGTCTGGATTTCGTTTTGTTTTTTTATCTGGAACCCCCCAGATGTTCCAGAAAGTGAAACTACCTTTGGTAGGCTTTGAGACATTCCTCGACTGTTGGTGCCCAGATTAACCAATCGTCCGAGGTATTGCCGCTACCATGATTCCCTGAGCTCTCAATTGTTGTACAACCACTTCTGCTATCCTTTGTGAATACCCTGGGGGCTACATTCAGACCGAAGGGCATCACTTTGAATGAGAATGGTCTGACTTCCTAAGCCTGAATCCTAGGAATGGGCGGAAGTGCCTGGCTATAGGGATATGATAGTATGCGTCTGTAAGATCGATGGGAGCATGTGACGGCTCCACGCGGAAAGTAAGGTCCTTACTTGCGAGAGGGTAGCATCTTGAACTTGTCGCAGCGAATGAAAGAGTTTAGCTTTGACAAGTCTAAGATTACCTTCTTTTTGTTGAGCCTTTCTTTGGCACGCTGAATAAGCGACCTTGAAATTTTAGATGTTTGACTCTCGCAATAGCTCCTTTCTGAAGGAGTTCTTCCGCGTAATCTATCAATTCCTTTGATGGTACTGATGGAATGATTTTGATTGGAGGAGGATCTTGGATCCAGCTCCAGCCTAATCCTTTGGACACTATGCTCTGTGCCCAATTGCTGAACCCCCACCTGTGGCGGAAGAGGAACAGCCTCCCTCCTACCTGGGGAGCCTCATTGCTGATGGGCGGGTTGGGCCACCACACCACGCCCTCCTCTGAACTGCTTACACCTTCCGTGCCCCTTCCTGCGCGTCCACGGTGACGAAAGTAACCTCTCGCCCTACCTCTCGGTTGAGAGTAGCCTTGAGCCTCATAAGCAGGGTTAAAGGCAGGCGAGATAGCATAGGAAGTCGAAGGTTGCGAGTTGCTGGGGCACCAGGAGGAAAGGCTGAGTTTGCTTAGATGTAGCAGGTTGTCCTTGTTGGGTGACTGGGACTGCCTGCACAAACTGCTGCTGATGCTGGAGTTTTTATATGGCTGGAACCTCCTACACCGCCTTCTTTGTGGTTTCTTGCCAGCAGTGGGAACGGATTCCTGTTTCCTCTTAGAGGAAATACCCCACCTAGCTCTAAGGCTCTGGTTGAGTCTAGCAGCTTCGTGGTGGACTTACGTTCACTGCTGACTCTGGGAAGAGATCCGCTCCCCACATGCTGGCAGTCAAGAGTCTATTGGCTCGTGCCTAATGGTGCACTCTTGAAGAACATGCTTTCGACAGTTCTTCCTGGCTTGGAAGAAGTCAAAAGCGTCTAACAGAACCGTCTGAAATTGCGATTTCGCTAGGTATTTTGAATAGCGGTTCGTTCGCGTAAGATAGCGCAGCCATTTTCCGTGACGATGAGTGAGTTAAGGGACCTGCCAAACCTAGTTCGCGCATCGAACTCTGCCTGGATTAGGGAGTCCGGCAGCCTAGGTAACTTCTCACCGAACTGGTCCATAGCGCAGTCCGGCTTGAGTTTACCCTGCGTGAAAGTAGCTGGCAGGTTTTCCCATAACTCTCCGAAGGCGGGAAAGAGTGGAGAAGTGGACTCCGACTCCTCTCAACTGTGGAACGGGCTCATACCTTGAGGACTGCCTGAAGAGCCTTCTCCACCAATTTCGTGGCGAAACGGAAGAGAGACCTCCTCTTTCCGTGGCGAAAAATAGTGAAGGGGCTCTTATAGGCCTGGAGTTTAGCTATTAGTACACTCCCAGTCCTCAAGGCAGGTGAACCCATTCCCGTTGGGCGTGATCTCTACTATAGTAGACTGACTACCTTCGAGATCTGTCCCCTCCCTTGTAAGAGCCGTTGACGTCAGCCTAGCTATTCCCATGAAAGCTTGTGACAGACCCGGAGGATAGAACTCGAAGTCCTCAATCCTTCGAGTGCCAAACTCCGGGATCGAAATCATCCCGTCCTTAAAGGGAGCGTAAGCCGCTACTCTCCATGGATTGTCCATAGAGAAAGCTTGGCAAGGAGTCGTAAGACGGGAGTTGGAGAATCCCCGTGCTAGAAGCAGGGGATACTGGGGGAGGAGCCTGGGATAGCCCGAACCATCCGATCCTCATTCTCTCTTACTCTATTCGAGAGTTCCTGGACCGTCTGTCCAGTTTGAGACAGAGAGCTCGACAATTGTGCGAACATCTGCTCAAAACGTGTTCACCCAAAGCTGAGATTTGGGAACCAATCATCACTCTACCTGCTCCATCACTCCTGGTGGAGACAGGAGAAGGAACGCAGGAGCTGGTGCTTGCACCCCCTGCCGGCATAGCCGGAGAGGGGGCAGCGGAGGCGGGAGAAGGCAACGAGTCGGAGGGTAGCGCGAGCTTTCTCCTTCGAAGCCTTGCCTCTGGACTCCTTCGACTGGGGAAGAGCTTGGCTTAGCCTTCACCGCGTCGGCGTAAGAAGTCGATGACTTCCTAGCCGAAGAAGGACGAAGACCGACTTCTTAGAAGTCGTCTTAGACAATGTCTTCGGTTCTCTCTTTCCCTTCTTCCTTGGGAGGTACAGAGAGAGCGGAGTCAGTTGGGAAGCGGCTAGGGATCTCGGATCCGGCGGAAGCCTGGAAAGAGGCGGAAGAAGAAGGGACAGGAGAAGATCCAGGAGCGCCCAAAGGAAAGGACCTTGGGCGCCGACAAACCTACCTCAACCAACAAATCCTCACTCACTACCGCCATCGGCTCAAGATTCAGGTCATGGCCGGCGACGTCTGGAACTGGCTCCTGGGCGGCTCCGACCCCCAACGACTGCTGGAGTTCTTGCTGGATGGCGGCTATGACGGGGGTGGGGGCGGCGGCCAAGGGGTCGACGTAGCCCGTCGACTTGCCCGCCGGGAAGATCTGCATGGGCCAGCTTCCTATCCAATATATAGGGCTGGCCCTTGGCGGCGTTCTTCCCAAAGCCGCCCACCCACGCTTTCAGGGTGGCAGAGGGCGACTTCCCTCACACCGCTAGCCTGAAAGAAAGCTGAATTAGCTACCAATTGCGGACAGGGTTAACAAACTTACGAACTAAAAGTGTTAGTAAATTGATAAAATAACCTCATAACAATGGTCTTACCCCACCAACCAGCTGATCGACCAGGTCGTAACCATATAGTGCAGGCCTCGGGATGCCAGACGATAGCCTCGTTGAACAAGGTGGCACATGGGGCGTGAGACTGCATTGTCATGTCCGCAGGGGTCGTGCAGCGTCGCATTACAAGCGAGGGACCTGGCAGTTGGTAGCCTGTAAGTGAAAACGTACATGAGTACAAAGTAAACACTTACAGCCTAACATATGCTCCGCTGGTGCCGGAGCGATAAAGTTAGATAAAAACCAGAGCCCTGCTAAAATACGCGTGGTAACCATGTTGGAAGAAAGGCTATGGCTCCGCCAGTGGCGGAGGCACAAGAATCACAACTAGGAGTGGTGGTAATGGAAAACCACAACGGATAATGGCGGGGATGGTGATAACATAAATATTATAATAAACAATTCATTGTAAAATATCTTAAATTAGGGTATATATCCTTAACATAGCATGGTAATAACATAAAAACCAACTTTTCTCCACCCGTCTACTAGAAGAGTGCGTAGGTAAGGGTAAGCTCCCTTCCGACGGTAGCGGGGGAGAGAAAAAAGGATATAGTAGGCAAGCAATCGACCATCCATGGCACCCACCCTGCCGCTAGCGGAAGCCAATATCCTCATAACCAAAGGGGCCACCCCGGCTGCGACGGAAGGCCCTTTCATATCGTAAGGGATGGTGGCTGAGTAATGAGTAGGGGGGGAAGGAGGTCCCGGTGAAACGCGGCGGGAGCGAGGAAAGGGGGAAGGGTATTGCCTACTCCACCGCACCAACTACCCGTATGGAGACCCGGTACCCTCATAGTGGTCGCCCTATACCCCCTGCTGGCGGAACCCCCGGCACCTCCGAATGTGAGAGAAGGCTATGAGGTTGTTATGACAACCAAGGGGTCCCCCAGCTCCTCCCTACATCAGAGAGGGAGGGAAGGGGCAGGGTAAGAAGGTGGCAATGGAAACACTGTGACCCCCAGTGGCATAGGCCGCGAACAACACAACCGTGGTAGGGCCACGTGAACCAAGCTGTACCAATACATGGAACAAGCACCTAGGCTAGCCTAACACCCTAAATAATAATAATAAAATACATCGAAAGGTGGAAGAGACACTTTTAGTAAAAGAGAAAGAAGCCCAGGAGGAGGCAAACTATTCCAAGAAACAGGAGCCTACTCGGAGCCAGCGATAGCCGATGTAGAGCAAGAGCCGGGATGCTGGGCCAGAATAAAATAATAATAGCCCTAAATACCAAGCTAAGAGAATGGTAAGAGGGCTAACTAGCTAAAACTCGATGTAAAACAATGAACGTGATAAAGTAAGCCCATAAGTATAGAAAAGTCCCAGTATGGAAGACCGGGAATTCTTACGAGGCAGCATGGCCGCCACGAGACAACCGGGGAACCGTATATGACCTTTATAAAAAAGGAAAATACTGGTACCCGGAAGATAAAACTGTGATAAAATATTACTTATGAGTTACTTAACTTAGCCGTGGCAATTGCTGAGCGTTCCATCGTAGAATATAAGATAAATCCAGAGAAAAAATAGCACAAGGAAAATCTGCGTCTAGACGCTGGCGCTAAATTTTAAGGATGACCGCTAGGGGCGCTGCTGTCCGTGGCGTCCTCTAGTAGTAGTAGTAGAGGCTGCATCGCCCGTTGGTATCGGCTCTCTCTTAGGGGGATTCTGATAGGGAAGTTCTAATTGGTGTTTTGTCTCGTGGTAGTGTTCCACACTCGCCCATATATCATACCGACACTTCTTTTTAAGAGTGAGCGAGTCAGTCTTACTGACATTTTCTTAATTTTGTTTTTTCTCTGGTAATTTTAGGATAATTTTACCTAGAAAGATGATGTTAAGGATTACTTTCATAGGCCGACACGAGCTGAGCCCAGAAAATATTAGTTATTAGTTGCAACTAATAACAATATAACACACTTTACCTTTTTGGTATACCAACTTCTTTCTTTCTTGCTGCAGCTTGTATTACACTTTCACAAAAACCAGGCGCCGTTACGAAATAATGTTTGTTCAGATTCCACAAAAACACTATTTAATACTAAATAAACTCTAAGAAACATCAAACATGAAATTCTAAGTTACGAGTGACAAATTTATGTTACGTTACTTTTAAGATCAAAAGTGCTATGCGATGGAGAGAGAGAGAGAGAGAGAGAGAGAGAGAGAGAGAGAGAGAGAGAGAGAGAGAGAGATGTTAATGCCTCGAGGTTCTAAGATATAATGAAATCTTCTTCCCTTGCAAAAACTGGACTGAGGAGATGACACAAAACGTTTTTGGCACTAATGCTTCCAGAAACTTCGAAATCTGACGCAATCTCACACAAAAATGTGCAACCTCCATGTGGCTTTGATCAAAGACATACACGTATGAGACGATTCTGCTCAACAGACACATACCCGATCGAAAGAGAGGTTGAGCGATAATTAAGATTGACATGTTTTGATAACAACGCAAGTCTCGATTCGATCGCTTATCAAATGCGTTGACAGATTTAGGAAAGCAAACGGATCTCGCAGTTCCTCTAATCTCACAATGCTGACATAAAAGGTAAACATTCGTAGTTTCGAACGGACAAAGAAAATCTCTCTCTTTTTACATTCTACGTCATATATATATAATATTCTTTTACATTATGTAATGCGAAATCTGAACACATTTAAAACATCCTATCTCTAAGCTATCTATGAATCTGAAAAAATGTTGCACAATTCTATATGACATTTCAAAGAGGGGAAACATGCATTTTGAAAGTAGCAATAATATATAATAATATATATATATATATATATATTATATATATATATATATATATATATATATACCATATATATATATATATACTGTGCTATTATATATATATATTATATATATATATATATATATCTATATATATATATCATATATATATATGTATTATATATATATAATATATATATATATATATATATATATATATATATATATATATGCAAACCTGCAAGGAATAACTTCATGCTAATTAGGGTCATATCCGATACCAAGTAGACCTTTTCAGAGAATACATATGGATATCCTAGGAAATTTTTGTGAGTCTAGATATGCGAATAAGTACTTGTTAGAAATAATAGATGATCTTACAAGGATAGTAGAAATTTTTCCACTTAAGCATAAAACAGCTGAAGAAGTAACTATATTATTTTTCAATGGTATCATTTGTAGATATGGCTCACCCGAGGTTTTATTGACCGACAATGGTAGAGAATTTGTAAACAAAACTTAGAATGTTTAGCGGAAGTCATGGGGATACAGAAAGTAACAATTATTCCATACAGACCTGAAGCTAATGTGTGAACAAGCAAACAGGAAAATGCTCGAAGCTTTGAGGAAGACTGTAGGTGGTAATGATAAAAATTATGACAGAGATATTGATGTTGTTAGACATAGTATTGACACTATGGTTAGTGATTCCATTAAAATGTCTCCATTTGAAGCTTTGTTTGGTTGCCTAGCAAGAGGCACATTCGATCTGTTAACTATACCTCATCATGGGGAGGATACAATCGAATCATTAATATCTACAGCGAGAGAGAGACATGCTTGTCACAGCCAAAATCTCGAGGCCATGACTCGAGAAATGGTAGAAAGAAGTAATAGCAAAACATCTAATCCTAAGATCAATGTTGGAGACAAGGTATTTCTAAAAATCAACGTGAGAAATTAACTAAATTACAAATTGGGTCCGAAATTTGAGGGTCCTTTTAGAGTCATTGAGGAAAAAATTGGAAACAGATTTGTAGTCTTAGAGGAAAAAACAGGTCGGTCGAAATGAACACAAATCAAAACTGAAAAGGGTTGGTTGTGGTAACTAATATAATGTTGCACTGTTGCATTTTTTTTCTGGTTTTTGCAAATTGATGGTGAAATGTGTTCAATGTTTTTTTTTCTCTTTCATTTCTTCTACTATTTTTCTTATTATGCGCAAACTGCGGAAAATCGGGTTGAAAATATGGCAAATTTGGCGGTGGATATTTTTGTGGTTATATTTTTTTGGCAGTGATCTGAGGTTTTACGAGCCAAGAGGGGGTTATTGGGGTTTTATGGGTTTCTGTGAAGAGGTTGTATTTTATTTCACCAGTGGTTATATTTGGCAATATATAATGGGTGACTTGTGGTTTTCTGTGGTTTATATCCCGACGAGGTGGTTATGCAGTTTTATATACTTGTGGTAGTATCATGAATGAGTTATTTTTTCAAGGACAAATTTTGGGTACCTTTGGCGATGTCCTAGGGATAATTTTGTGGAATGTGGTTATATAGTGTCGGTATAGAATTTTTGGGCTATTTGGAGATTAACGAATTCTGAGGTTGCAAGTCTGACTAGACAAATCTATAGTGCGATTTGAGCACATGGGGTATTCACAGGTGGATTATTGCTGATAATGCTGTGATGAGTCTGGTTGCTGATTTTTCCTTTCGGAGTTGATTACTCGAGATTTGCATTGTTTTCAGAGATGTTGATTATGACATTCCACGGGGATGTATGTAAGGGGTCAATTCCGGTCGATGAGATATGTTGCAGTAGCAAATTCTGTAACGATACATGTTGCGTTTATGGGGGAAAGCGCTGGATTATATGTTTTTTCTCTGTGTATGTTTTGTAATGGGGAAAGTTCAGTTATTATTATTTTTTTTTCTTTTCCTACGAGGGATGCTCGTAATCGGGGTTAAGCTTTACATAGCATTTCTATTTTAGACAGGAGGTATAATTTATCGGGGTATATGAGTGAGATAGAAGAGGTATTAGGCATTATTTTTTCACAGAGGTTAAATATATAAACAGTACAGGGGTTTTGCTGTTAGACATTACGTATGGGTTTTTTTTGATAGAATGTTTGTTAGATATAGGATTACTTTTGATGATTCAGTGGGTAAAGATCATATTTTGTTTAGTGAGGAATTTTTAATTATTGAATATGAGATTGGGTAAGTTAGTTAATGACAGATTTGTGTGGTAAAGCAAGACTTTAGTTATTTTATGATCATGTAGACTTTTCAAATACGGACACATGATGACTTTAGAGAATTCCCAACTTCACGTGATGGTGACAACGGAAACGGCTTGGTTCTACAGTACCAGAAGTCGAGTCTACACATGAGTGGCGATGCTATGGATCGCCTTTGCAATGGACGAGATGTCATCGGTGGATCGTCTCAGGATATGTTCTGGGACAAATCAGGAGTCTACAATCTTCTACGTTGCGGGTGCGAGAGGCACTTGCATGGAAGTCACAGGATATTTCCTTGACAACGAGGTGGTGGTCACGATTCCTTCATCGGAAGACGTTGAATCTACAGTTCGGCAACAAGGGGGTGTTGGATACACTTACAAGGGTTGCAGACGCTGAATAATGGCGCATGCTAAATTGTTTCGAGATGGTTCACGTGCTCAACCTGGGTCTACAACTATTCGACAAAGGTGTTCGTGAAACACTTACATAGACTCACGAGGCAGTTCAAGTTCTGCCTATCTTGGAAACGGATGAATTCTTCTTCGGCGAACGCTACACAATTCCAGTGATTGCGTTTATGGTATCCATAGTGATGGTCGAAATATGTGTTATGGGGGCTATCTTGCAAACGTTATGAACCATTATATACTAGTTGCTGATGTGGTGTGCGACAGGAGTGCACAAAAGACATAAGTGGCCGAGCCATCTTAAAAAAAGCAGGTGTGGTGGTGAATTGTTAATCTCAGCTTTTTCTGCTTAGAGACAGGAGGGCTTAGCGACAAACGCCTAATGCTTTGAAGAGTGCTGAATTGAAAAAACAGTCAGAATTGGTGACCATGCAATATGAGTTTGACGACCCCTTTGGAGGTCACGACTGGGTGCGGCACTCAGTTGCTATGCTATTCCAAAAGGCGTGTCCATGTGTGTGTGTGTTCATGACGTGTAATGTATGGGGCCCAATAGTACGAGGTGCCAAAGAAGATGACACTCTTTGATTATTCCTTTTTACTCCAATTCATATTGTTCCATTTAATGTTTAACTAGTTTGGGAAATAAAAAGTATATTTTTATATCTACGGGGATTCATTAGCCCAGTTTGTATTTTTAGCTTGATTCCATTTGCAGAAGGATAACCAGCAACAAAAGGTAAGAAAGGGTTGCCTGTTTGTGTAGTTTGTTTAAACAAATGCCGTATAGTCGTAAAGACTCAGCAGTCTCCTTCCAGAAAAAAGGAGCAAGTCAGTAAGCTGAGAGCTTTTAAAAGAGGCTCCAATCTAACAGCCTCTAAAGGAAAATAAAATTAATTAATTTCCTCCAGTGGAACTGTCAGGGATTAAGAGTTAAATGGGAAGAGTTAAGGCTGCTTATATCAGAAGTGTCTCCTGTTTGTATAGCTCTGCAGGAGACCATGATTGGTAATAATATGTGCCCCAGCCCACGAGAGTATACATCCTATCACTCCACCTATAATTTGAATATTGGAAGCCATAGCGGTGTCGCTTGTGTATGTTTGAAATGACACCCCACAAAATCCTATTAGTATCCAGTCAGCATTGCAAGTGATAGGTGTGCAGATCCATTTGCAAAGAAAATATACAGTATGCTCTCTTTATCTACCACCTAATGAAGTCTTCCTCATCAATGAATTTAAATCTCTTCTTCAACAGTTACCATGCCCTTTTGTTATTTTGGGAGATATGAATAGCAGAAGTCCTCTTTGGGGTGACATCGTCACAATCAAAGAGGAAGGTGCTTAGGTTCCATCATAGAAGATGAAAATGTGGGGATCCTCAACTCTGGGGAGTCTACACATTTTCATGTTCAAACAGGCACGTTATCAGCAATTGATTTATCTATATGTAGCGATGACTGTCTTATTGACTTTAATTGGAAAGCTATAAATGATAAATTTACTAGTGACCATTTTCCAATAGTGGTGAGTGTAGCATCAAGTCCTCCATCTTCAAGGCTACCCAAATGGAAGATTGGTAAAGCTGATTGGTCAACATTCCAGGAGCACAGCTCAATAGATGACTCTGCTGATGACTTTCCCTGTGTAGATGATGCTCTGGACTTTTTGAATACAATAATGTTCTTAGCTGGTCTTCAATCTATACCTAGGACTTCGGGCAAATTTGTCCGCCAACCAGTTCCCTGGTGGACTCGTAAATGTCAGGAAACTCATAGAACTATGAGATCTGCCTTCACCAGATACTGCAGATGAAAATGTGAGTATTATCGTGTTGAATTTCGAAAAGCAAGAGCTCATTTTCGCATGGAAATCAAAAAAGCATGAAAAGAATCTTTGACGATCTTCATATCTTTACTAAATTCGAAAACGCCTCTTACTCTGGTTTGGAAGAGAGTTAGAAAAATAGCAGGCAAGTTCACTCCTTGTCAACCTCCAGTTATCAAGATCAATGGTTGTGAGGTAGCAGACCCCCAGTTACCGAAAACATATATTCCCCAAGCTTTGGGAGATGTTAGAATTAATGCCATTCGTGAAACCTGGAAAAGATCCATTCAAGACACAAAATTATCGTCCTATTGTATTGACATCATGCTTGTATAAGATCATGGAAAAAATGGTGAACACACGATTGATGTGATACTTGGAACGGGGTAAATATCTGTCACCTGCTCAGTGTGGTTTTCGAAGTATGCACTCCACAACTGATGTATTGGTTCGGATGGAATCTTCAATATGTGAAGCTTTTGCCGACAAGCAGCATCACATCACTGTCTTCTTTGATCTAGAGAAGGCTTATGATACAACATGGAGATATGGCATTTTGAGAGTTCTTTATGAATGTAATGTGAGAGGCAATTTGCCCTTCTTTATTAAGGCTTTTTTAAAAACCAGGTAATTTCAGGTTCAGGTTGGAGTAACAATGTTATATGTATTCAATCAAGAAGAAGAAGTACCACAAGGAAGTGTTTTAAGTGTAACCTTGTTTGCCTTGGTAATCAATGGGATTTCTAAAATAATTCGCACAGATATAACATATACAGGCAGTCCCCGGTTACGACGGTCTCGGCTTACGACGTTCCGAGGTTACAACGCTTTTCAATTATATTCATCAGACATTATTTCCAGGGTTACGACGCATGTTCCAGTGTTACGACACCTACAACACTCATCTGGCAGATGAAATATGACACCAAAAATGCAAAATAATCAATATTTGAAATTTTTTTTGATGAAAAATGCCATAAGAATGTCGTTTACATAGTTTTCAATGCACCCAAAGCATTATAAGTAAGGTTTTCTTAGGATTTTTGACGATGTTCCGGCTTACGACGATTTTTGGCTTACGACGTGTCTCAAGAATGGAACCCCCGTCGTAACCCGGGGACTGCCACCTTTTTTGTTGACGACCTGTCGATTTCCTTTCCAGCATCAAGGATGGCAGTGGCTGAATGCCGCCTTCAGCTCTGCATTGATAATTTAGTAAAGTGGGCTGAGGTTAATGGTTTTAGATTTTCTGCCAGTAAAACAATAACTGCACTTTTGTCGTATAAGGGGAATCCACCCTGATCCAGATCTATTCATTTATAGGCAGAGAATTACATGTGTTGGTGAAACAAGGTTTCTTGGTTTGATTTTTGATAGCAAGCTGACCTGGATTCCACATCTGAAATATATTAAGGCAAAATGCTTGAAAGCAAAGAATTTGCTGAAAGTCCTGTCTCACACTTTGTGGGGTGCAGACCGAACTCAGATGTTGAGATTATATAATATAGCCTTGATCTTTTCAAAATATAAGTTATGGGTGGGAGGTGTATACTTCTGCGAAGCCAAACAGCCTTAAAATGCTCAACTTAATTCATCGTGGAGGAATATCGTTGTGTACAGGAGCATGTAAATCATCTCCCACCGAGAGCATGCTTGTAGATGCTGATGAGGTGCCACTGGATCTTCATTACAAGCGTCTGCTGGTTTGGAGCTGGCATAGATTCCAGCATTTGTATGAGAAGTGAAAGGCATTGGCAGTTTTATGAAAGTCACCCCAAGCAACCTCATCCATTCACTTTTAGAGTAAATTTTATTGTCCATGGATTAAATATGCCAAGAATCAAGATTTTACCAGCAAAATATTCAGTTAGTCCCCCCCTTGGAACTTTTCAGAGGTAAAATTCTGTCGATATTTTAATTTTACCAAGACAGAATTGTCCAGTGAGGCCATGCGGTCAATATTTTTAGAATACTCTTTGCACATGATGACTCTACTGCAGTTTTCACGGATGGCTCAAAGTCAGGTGCTGGTGTCGGCTTTGGTGTAGCCTTCCCTGATGTAGAGAGAAGCAGCAGGTTATCAACTGTTGCATCGATTTTTACAGCAGAATTATACGCAGTTTTAAAGGCTTTAAAGTAAGTTTTAATTCGGAATGAAAATAATTTGATTATATATTGTGACTCAAGAAGTGTTCTTCAGTCGCTGGAATCTTTTAATTATTTAAATCCTCTGATTTTAGTTATTATTGTCCTCTGATTTTAGTTTATTATTGGAATGGCTGCTTCTACTGAAAAGAAGAGGGAAAGAAGTAGAGTTCTGCTGGGTGCCTTCCCATGTTCGGGTGGTTGGGAATGAGAAAGCTGACCAACTGGCAAAGTCTGCGATCAGCTCCCGAGAACCCAAAAGATGCCTACTACCATATCGGGATTTATATCCCCTAGTAGGTCAGAGAATAAAAAAATGTTGGCAGTCCCAATGGGGGGATATTGTAACTAACCAGAAAATGCACAATATCACGTCATCAGTATCTCCTTGGTCATATCCGTATATGCCAAGGAGACAGGAAACGATGTTGTGCAGATTGAGGATTGGACATACAAGACTCACCCATGGGTTCTTGATGTCTCATGAAAATCCTCCATTTTGCGATGATTGTACTGTGCCCCTAACTGTGAGACATTTGCTGGTTGAATGTTCCAGACTTGGGAATTTGAGACAGTTTCCGTCATGGGGATGTGATAGAGGAGGTAATTTTATCCTATCTACAATTCTTGGAAAGGATTGTAATATAGAACAGTTATGTAATATAGAGCAGTTATATATCTTTATGAGGGAGGCTGGCCTCCTCAACAAAATTTAGATTATATATAGAATATCTATGTAAGAATTTATATATTTGAACAAAAGTCTTTATATAAATATATTTTTAGATTTTTTATATGAAATTTATTTTAGATTTAATTCTTTCCATCTAAATTTATTTCGGTGTCAATAACCGAGATGTTGTGACACCAATTTTTAACAGACATAATCAATCAATCAAAGACTCGGCAAGATATATACATATAGATAGATAGATAGATAGAATAGATAGATAGATATCAGGTGCTGAGAGCAGGAGTCTAGTTGCATCAGATGACGTTCACCCCCTCCTACTTGAGGGACATTGCTCATAGATCCTTGGACACTTATTCTTGGTTCCTGTGGTGGCTGCTGAACAAGTTGTGTAGCTCATCCAGTACCCCTAGTAGGACAGGTAGCATCTGTTCTAAGATGTACGGTTATGGAACTGAAAGTTTGTGAGTGTGACTGGCTTCTTTCCTTTATCCTTCTTGTACCTTCTTCTCACAGTGGGCAGAGGGTAGGTTTCTCAACCGTCAAACCCTGGACGGACGCAGATGCAGATGAGTGATCAGCTTTAGCTTTATTGTCTCTGACACAGTGTTCTTCATAACTTTCAGAGTAATGCTGCTTTCAAACCCATTGGGGGGTTCTGTTCCTACAGCTTCTTGATGATCAATGAAAATCACCAATAATGAAAAATCTGCGATTTATGGTGCTTATGGCACTGATAACCAGATTTTGGTACCAATAACCAATTTTTGGGATCAATAACTGGTTAATGGCAACTCTGTTAGTTAAGTATTGGTGCCAATAACTGGAAATCGGCACATTATGGCGCAAAATTTCCAGATTTTCAGTGCTAGACAAACCCCATAAAACTGTATCACTGATAACCAAGTTCGTTGATAACCGGGGACTACCTACTTTGAAAAGCCCAGAGGTCTGACAGCCAAGCACACTTTTTGCTCCTCTGATCTGAGAGGCATGGCACTGATTCCTTTGCCGGCATTCCACGACCAGGAAAAAGTACTACATAGGTGAGATGAACCTCCAGTCGGTTAGGAAGACTACTCATCCTCCAACCCATTAGTAAGTCTTCCCATGTAAAGACCGATGGTTTCTATTCATATAGGAATAAATCACAAATTTTAAAATTAACTTGTAATTTCCCTAACATATAAACCTGAGGTCTTTACATAAACTGACCACCTCTAGCCACCCCTCATTTGTTTACCTTGGCTATTGTAGAATAGCTTGCTTCAGCTTACGCTGAAAGTAATTCCTATACGTATAAAGACATCAGATTTGTATGTAAAGAAAAATACAAATTATTTTAAAATTTATCATTTTACAGAATTGTTTGCAATGGTGTATACTATAGTAGGCATTGGGAATTATTGTGGAACTGTAATTCCTTGAACTTTTCATATACAGCAGCAATGAAAATATCTTGAACCTAAGAATATGAATTGTTCAAAAACCTTAGGTCTTTTAAAAACAAAGTATTGAAACTTTTGTAGATAACTCATTATATTGGTTACTGAATGTAGCTAAGGGCGTGTACAGGGTTTTTTGCATTGTGATAATCCTTGATTAACAAGAATTTCAACACTACATTATTCTCAGTTAAGAAATATTTTTAAACTGTAGAGGTTAAAATTTAAGACAGGATGTGACACTGTCAACTTTTTATGAATAAATCTTAATAATGGATTTCTACATTCATTATACAAAAATGTATTTACAAACATCATTACTCAATTATTTTATCAATTTCTACTATTTTTAGCATATTAAAATATATGCTAACTAAAATAGGTTAAAAAAAGTATCTTAGTTTATTATGAGTAGTATTGTGTACCATATGTAACATGTAAAATATTATTAGCGGCCAGTTTAGATGTTACTGATACCTTTAGACACCTTTCCATGTGCTCAATGAAGGGTTTAAGACCTGAAGGCTGAAGTTTAGTAAGGCTCCTTCAATAAAGTGTGCATTATGTATACTGAAGTGGTTTGTATAGGGTATGATTTATGATATACAGTATTATATTCCCTAATAAATTATTTTTATAGTACATATATTTATAACTGCCTTTCCAGGTTGTTAATAGGGGTGTATTGTTTATTTAGGTGCCTAATACTTCAGTAAGTATATTTCACTCATTTACATTGTTTGTTGGGTGGTAGGGTAATAAGATGCATCAGTCCCCCATTGCTTTTGGCAGTCTCTCATAGTCACTGCTCTGTTTTCTTGCTCCTCTACTGTCATGTAAAAACCTGAATTGGAAGGTTAAATTTAGGCCAAAGGCCAAGCACTAGGACTGATGAGGTTACTTTGCACCAAGAGGTAAATTGAGAGAAAGATTTTAAAAATTGCACTATGAAACACTTGTCAGGAAAGGTTTGATATAAAATGGAAAAGAGATATGAATGGAGGTACGTATAATAAAAGGAATGAAAGGGGTTGCAGCTAGGGGACAAAGGAACACTGCAAAGAACCTTTAGTATGTAATATTTATAGTGCACTGCGTGAGGTGCACTGATAGCACTACCCTCCTACAGGGATGTAACAACTTAAGAAAAATGTCATGACAGCATGTGGTGGTAAAGGTGAGCTCATATAAAAAGCCTTAACTCACTACTTGTTTGTAAGTTCAGGTGTGTGTGTGTGTGTGTGTGTAGCCATGGTAGTTTTGGAAGTTTCACCTTTTTGTTACCTTTGTATTTTGTAACCCTTACCCCTTTCATATTTTTCTTTGGGTTGCAGGACATTTTATTCTGTATGTTTTTGTTTTAATAGATTATTCTTACTTTTTTCTTTCATATACCAAATTAACACATTTTTTATTCTGTCATAGTCACATGTTGCAATTTTGTTGAATAAAGGTCATGTCTTGAATGAACTGTTCATTAGGAATGATGTAAGTGTACAGTTGTCCATGTCAATTAATTGTAGGGTGACTATATTAAAAAGATAAAGAATGCATTCAGTTTATAAACCTTCCAGGTTTTCCATGCTACTTCAGTATTAAATTTTATATATGCCCCAAGTAAGGTTTGAGTGTGCTAGTGACAGTTTATAATGTCACTGCACATAAAGCCATTGGAGGTCAGAAAATATATTGTCCACAGCAAAACTACCAAAGTCAGCTAAAAGTGAGGAATCTTCTTGCCTTACATTATTGACATATACTATCTGTTTCTCAAGGGTAGCTTCTTGGATTCTAAATATGCTTTACTTAGATCTAAACCTGTCATAATCCTTTTTGGTACATAAAGTTTTCTTATTCGCATAAAGAGCAGCGTTCAAGAGATAATATTTCTTTTGGAAACAGTAAGTTACCATACATCAAGATATGTAAGCAAAAATTAATCAGATTAAAATGTCAACTATCTGTAGTTTACCCACACTCTTTCCATAAAGAAATAACTTTTAAATAACATAAATTCATTAATTTGGACTGTCCTTCATGTTATTGACATCATTTTCATTATTTCTAACTAGATACGTCATGAGGCAGTGCGCGGTCTCTGACCAGCTATCGCCTCATACATGCAGGAGTTGCCAGATCTCACAGATTCTTTGTTTACAATCTTTGATTGTTTTTAACCAGTTATCAGCTAGCACTTGGAAATATCCTATTGTTAAAACCTCAGATTTGTTAGCTATGAAAAATACAAATTGATAAAAAAAAAATGGTTATTTTGCTGATACATATATGCACATTGTTTGTTGTTTATATAAGGAACTTTTAAAATCAAATTGGTTGACTCAGAACTGCTGATCCAATAATATACAGTCGTTGATTTCCTCCTCACCATCCCCTAAGGCCAAATGCAGACTTGGCAACACACAAAGTATGGTCACAGTCCTATTGATATTTTTATAATTTCTAGCAATATTTTAATTACAATATTGCACAGTTATAGTAATAATTAGAAATGTTGTTCAAAGTCTTCTTTTTACGGATTCACAAGGAAGTCTTTAATTGCCTTATCGCTCAATGAGGAAAGTGTGTGTAGCGTTGCTGTTTCACCCTTTCAAGACCCACCCTTTGATTAAGTGTGCTGGTTGGATTATGTTAACAGTTGTGTTGCATTTGTCAGTGTATTTTGATTTATCACATAAATAGTATAGATCATACACAAAAGAATCAGGGTAAAACTTACCTGCAGGTAAATGTTCTGTCTGTTAATGTATTGCATGACTCCTATTTTCTTATTTTTCAGTTGGACACTGCCATCCAGTGGTTGTTGATGCCCTCTCTTATGCACTCAGCTCTAATGTGGCTGTCTGCGGTTGGGAGATTGATCGTGGGAACTTACAGTACACAACTAGACTTAAACAGACTTTTCCTAGTAATTATGACACTGTCCTCTTTTGCAATTCTGGGTAAGTCTAGTAAGTCTAGTATAATGATTTTATATTTTCTTCCTTTTTTTTTAATGGTTTACTTGAAAGATTCTGGAAGTGAATTTTTTGGTAAAGATTAAGTTGTTTTATAAACAATAGAATTCATTTATATATATTGCAGTTTCAGTTCCATCAATATACATATAAAGTACTATTGTAAATGAAATTGTTGCATTTATAAGGTTATTATTGTTCCTTTGTCCATTTTTCCGACATGAAGTCATTTTACGTTTTTATGTGATGCTTTTCTGGGCTCAGCCGTTTCGCGTCGTGAAATGTGTCCCCTTTAGCACTATTTCTAGTAAAATATTGCTATGATACCAGAGAACTGCTAAATTGGACATGTCAGAAGTCTCTGACTCGCTCACCTAAATAAAAGGTGTCGGTATAGAACTGGGGCGAGTGTAAACACTACCACAGCAACCCCTCCAATTAGCCTTTTCCTCATCAAAAGACCCTGAAAACGGGGAGCCGACCTATAGGTCACACCCAGCTACCCTGTTGAAGGGGACTGCGGCGTCCTTCTTATCGATAGCCTCCCAGCGTTGCACGCTCGTTTATAGCTATCTGTTCTTTTTATTGGTTTCTTTATTCTTTTTCGTTATGGATCGTCAATCTGCCTCTTCACCCCAAGTTAAGTACTGGTTCGCCCTTTTTTCTGTATTTAGGGAGTGATTTTGCCTTTCGTTTTTGCCTTTATTTAGGATTTGTTAGGGTGTCTCCTCCCGTAGCGAGCGGTAGCGAGCCGCCATTACGTCGTTCCCTTGTTTTGTACCAATTTCGAGCGGGCTTCTTTCAGTACCTATATATTTATATTTATATACTCGTAACTTATAATATTTTCAGTATATATTTTATTATGTCTTGGGTGGCAGTTGCTTTGTCGATCTTGTTTGATCTACGTTTATTATTTTCATGATTTCCTGTTTTTCAAGGGGGTCGGCGTTCGTGCACGTTTCTTTGTTTCGTGCTTCGATGTTTATCTACGTTCCCCCCTCCCCCCTTTTATTTTAGTTTGGGTATTTTCCATTCAAGAATTCCCCCTTTTTCTTTTCGTCAGCTTACCGTTTGTTTTCGTTTTGTCGGTAAGCAAGTAATTTTTCCTTGTTGCGCCCACTCTCATCGAGTGGCCTCCATTGCGTTTTATATTTTTCGCCCCTTATTTTCATTACCCCTGTTAAAGCATGTTTTTCCCTTAGCTTTAAGTAATTGATTTTATTTTGTCTATGTATATTTGGGTGTTCGGTCGGCAGCTAGCCTTCATAGGCCTTGCCTGCGTTTTCCTCGTGATCCTTTATTCGCGGGGGATCGCTGGTCACATGATCGTCCCCCCCCCTTCAGCCCTCCCTCCCTCCCCCTCTCGTGGGACTCCCCGTAGTTGGGTGCCGCTCTCGTTGTCTGTCGCTGACGGCCGGTCCCACCAGCGGAGGGGGAGGTGTAGTGGGTCTCCCAGGACCTTGGGCTGGGGAGTGTCGCTTCTTAGCCGACCGCCTCCTGAGTTGTTAGTCGCACTGCGTTTCAGCCTCGGCTTCCGTGGATTGTTGCGCTCTGCTTCTTTCACTCCCGGAGCTTACATCCACCCGCCTAAAACATTCCCATCTCCGCATAATGCGGGTTTAGATTCCGGCCTCTCCCGGAGTCATTTGAGGGTTATGTTTACGGAAGTTACTCTTCCGTAGGCGGAGATAGTATATTTGTTATTTTAGTTTTTATTATTATCATTATTTTTATCTTTATTTTTATTTTTATTTTCTTGCCACGGAACTTGCGAGTTCATGTGGCCGTCCCAGGTTACTTCGTGTACCCCCCTCTCCGGGTCATACAGCTCCGGGTATACAACTCCGGGTGGTTTTTTTCCTTACACAGTCCCCGGGACGTTAACATATGAATATATATACCCTTTCTTTTCTTTATAGCCCGGAATGCCCCGGCACACAAAAAAAAAAAAAAAAAAAGAAAAGAAAAGAAATATATTCCATTATCCTATTAAGTGTGTGCAATTGTTCTTATATATTATTGCACTTACAGGCCTCTCAGTGTCTGGTTGCCGGCTGTAGTGCTGCTCTGCAAGATACCGTGCGCCAGTGACGTTTGTCGGGCCACGCCCCCTGTGCAGTGCTGCTTCCTGATTTCGTGGTCTGGCATCATGAAAGCTGTTTTGCCTGCTACGACTTGGTACATCAGGCTACCTCTTCGGTAAGTTACCGCACTGCTGGTTCTATGTTTATTGTAAAAAAAAAAAAAAAAAAAAAAAAAAAATATTGAAATGAGATAAAATAAATGATCAATTAAAATTTCTTTAAATTAAATTACATTGATTAATCAATAATTATAGAATAATGTTCAAGGAATTTACTTGGTATTGACACATTCCTTGCATTACAGGCTGATTAATCAATAATTATAGAATAATGTTCAAGGAATTTACTTGGTATTGACACATTCCTTGCATTACAGGCTGAGCAGTCTATTAAGGATGCTGCACTCTCCGCCCTCAAGATCTGGGTTGGAGGGTTTGGACGGAACGTAGGGAAGGCTAAGCCGTATATTCTGTCCCGAGATATGGCGACTTTGCTCTTCCCAGCCGGAAAATCTGACCGGATACGTCGATCCAAAAGGAGCTGGCACCGAAGTTATCAAATCAATCCAAGACTCAGTTATTGAACAGCAAGAGGCGGAATTGCCGGACCTTGGACTAGAGGAAGTCTCACTTGAAGTGGTTGAGGATTTGCCCGTTACACTAGGCACGGGTACAGGTAAACAGTGTTAATGAGGCTAGCTTAGTAGTCACCGGGATCTTTCCTTGAGTGACTCTGATTCTTCCTCTCCTTCTCTTCCAATTCCTTCATGGGTTTCACAGGAGGGTTGCCCCCCTCCCAGTTGCACTCCTTCTCGGTGATTCCTAAACTAAAGAAAAAACCTGCGGGTAAAACCTTGCTTAAAGGCAGATCAGGGACAATGCCCAGGCCCTGGGCAGTCACCAGAGGTTCATACACATATTAAAACTAAAATAAAGTCGCTTTCCAAACCTTCAATCCCAAGGTCTCAAGGAGGGAATTCTTCCTATTCCACCCTACCAGTCCCATTCCATTAACTTCTAGGGACCGGATACCTCTTAAGGTTACCGCAAGAGAGGGGGCAGGATGATTCTCCTTCCGTTGACCAAGACCAGTTCAACACAAATATTCTAATCAGGTCAGTAGCCTTGGTAGCTTACTCAGCTCAGTTTGCAGCAAGGTTTGAAGAAGTGTTTAGCAGGTTAGGTGCTCAGGACTCCCTGATTGCAGGTCTCAGACAGGAGTCGGCAGTTTTCGGCCCCTTCTAGTAGCTTGATGCAAGCTCAGAGCATGCCTAACGGGGTCCACGCTCCCTCCTTTCCACCCCGGTAATCCCTGGAGGGTGGCTAACTTCGCTCCGTTTGTCAATGGGATGTTGACTATAGAAGGTTGCGGCACACGTAGGCTCGAGGATTTCGAGTTTTTCCCCGAAGGTTTACAGCCTCCATTTATAGGCTATGTTAGGCTACGGAGGCAGCTCTGGTTAGAGAGGATAAGGTCCCCAAGGAGACTGTTATCCTTTCTAGAGATCAGGCTCAGCAAACATGGATACGGAGCCTAAGAGTGGGGACTGCTCAAATACTAGAGTAACAGCTTTTAAAAGTCCTTTCACCATGTTTACAACTGATGTCGGGACCCCTTACCTTTTACATCAAAGGTAGCAGAACTTTACACTCCAGGCAGTGACTCGAGAAGAGCCCATGCCCCAGCTTAGGGAGACAGATCCCACATCTTTACTACTCCCAGGTAGGGCAGGATTTGTGGGAGGATTTGCCAGCTACGTTCTCGGTAGGCAAGCTGAAGCCAGATTGTGCAATCACCTTGTTTAGTGAACGCCTTCCTAGGCTGTCAGACGCATTGATCCAAGCCGAATTTGACGCTAAGACACGTCTCGCAAGGTCTCTTAACTCCTAGTGATGACAGAGACGGCGGCTCGGGAGTACGCTCAGGAGCTGCTGTTTAAGGTCATTGCGAAGTCGTACTTTTAAGCATGCAATGTGACTTGTACGACTTTGCGATTGCTAGGAGAAATTGGCAGGAAGCATGTTCTATCTGAGGCTACGATCAGGCACGAACCCAACAAGCTTCTAGCTTCCTCAATCTGGGGTGCAGATCTCTTCCCAGCTTCAGCAGTAACCGAGATTCAGAGCGAGGCATCACGTCTTAACCAAAGCATCAGGTTGCGTTGGGGAATCCCTTTCAAAAGGAAATCAGAGTCTTCTTCCTCCAGTTTTAGGGCTAGGAAGAGGCAAAGGAAGTTCCAACCTTTCCAAGTCCCGCAACAGCATCCTGTGCTACAAGCTGTTCCAATTCAACAGGTATCCCAGCCTTCGACTTCTAAGGATCAGCCTCAGCAAACAGCATCAATTTGTCCTTCCTTTCGCCGCCGTCTAACCAACAGGTCTCCTCACAGTATTCAGTGTCGCCCGCTTTTCAACCCGGTCTATGAGAGTCGGGCATTTCACCCCTTTACCAGAGTTGCTAGGGGTGGCAGGGCTAGAGGATCCTTTCGCCAGCGCGGAGGAGCCAGAGCCCAAGGGCGAACTAGAGGTGCGAAGTCAGGGAGAGGATCCCGGCCATTCATCATCTCAATGAAGTTTCTCAGGTAGGAGGCAGGCTGTACCTCTTTCGTCATCGTTGGGGGTTCAGCAGTTGGGCAAAAAGCATAGTATCCAGAGGCCTAGGATGGAGTTGGATCAAAGGTCCTCTCCACCCATCACCTTCTATCAGGAACCAACGCAGGAATTGATGGATTACTCCAAGGACCTTCTCCAGAAGGGAGCAATCTCCAGGACGAAGAACTTGAAATTGAAATTTCAAGGGTCGTCTATTCAGCGTCCCAAAGAAAGGGACCGACAAAAGGAGGGTGATCTTAGACCTTGTCCCGTCTAAACTTGTACATTCGTTGCGACAAGTTCAAAATGCTGACCATCTCTCAGGTGCGGACCTTACTTCCCACCCCGTGGGGCCGTCACCACCATCTATAGATCTTACAGACGCCTACTATCATGTCCGATAGCTCGGCACTTCCGACCATTCCTCGGCTTCAAACTAGGGAAAGAACCCTACTCCTTCAAAGTAATGCCCTTCGGGCTAAATATAGCACCAAGGGTTTTCACGAAACTGGCGGAGGCAGTGGTGCAGGAGCTAAGATCCCAGGGTATATTGTGTGGGCGTACCTAGACGATTGGCTAATCTGGGAGATGAGGGGACAAAGGCAAATGTATGAAAGCCACGGACAAGGTCATGTCTTTCCTGGAATATTTAGGGTTCAAAATCAACAGGACCAAGTCCCGGTTGACTCCGGAGTCCAAGTTCCAGTGGGCTAGAGAATTCATTTGGACTTGGATTCTCACACTCTTTCCATTCCAGCAGGAAAGAGAAAGGAGATTGCCAAGGCAACAAGACAATTCTTAAAGTGCAAAGAGACTTCGAGAAGGAATCAGGAGAGGATCCTAGGCTCGCTCCAGTTTGCCTCAGTCACGGACGGTTCTCCTTGAAAGCCAAGCTCAAGGACATCAATCGAGTTTGGCGTTCGAAGGCAAATGCCAAGTTTCGGGACAAGTTCGCCCGGATACCTCTGATTTTCAGAAAACGCCTGCGCCCATGGACAAAGGCCGCCAACCTAGCCCAAGGAGTTACCGTTATTGCAGTTTCCTCCCCCGTCCCTAGTGGTGCATACGGACGCATCGCTGATAGGTTGGGGAGGTTATTCACAGCACGAGAAGGTTCAGGGAACTTGGTCACCTCACTTCCAAACACTTCACATCAACATTCTGGAAGCTATGGCAGTGTTTCTGACTTTAAAAAAGCTCCGTCCTCCAAAGAAGACTCATATCAGGTTGGTCCTCGACAGTGCAGTAGTAGTACACTGTATAAACAGAGGTGGTTCAAAGTCAAGTCATGTAGCCACGTGATGATAGCAATCTTTTCTCTAGCAGCCAAGAACACCTGGCATCTGTCGGCTACTCACCTGGCAGGAGACCACAAATGTAGTGGCAGACGCCCTGTCTCGGTCGGTCCTCTATGGAATCAGAATGGTCGCTGGACCAAGAATCCTTCGAGAGGGTTTGCCAAAGAGTACCAGGTCTAGAAGTAGATCTGTTTGCCACAGAGGCAAACCACAAGCTGCCTTGTTACGTAGCCCCCAATCTGGACCCTCTGGCATACGCTACGGACGCCCTGAAGCATAGATTGGAACCAGTGGACGAAGATTCTATTTATTCCCTCCAGTGAACCTTCTCCTGAAGGTGCTGCACAAGTTGAGATCCTTCGAAGGTCAGGTGGCTCTCATAGCCCCTCACTGGCCCAAGAGCAACTGGTTTCCCCTTCTCCTGGAACTAGGTCTTCGCCCTCACCCTCTCCCGGACTTGAGACTATCGCAACAAGTTCAAACGAGGACTGTGTTCGATCCTCAGGTCTTCACAAAACCCTAACTTTATGGATTTCATGAAGTTTGCAGGTAAGAGAGTAGGCGACATTGATCCACAGAACATGTTGTTCTTGGAGTCAGACAAGAGAGAGTCTACGCTTCGCCAGTATGACTCAGCAGTTAAGAAATTGTCTTCGTTCCTCAGAGAATCAAATATCAAAGTAATGACATTGAACGTGGCCATAAAACCTTCTTCAGGTCTTTGTTTGAACAAGGCTTGGCAGCTGCAACAATAACAACCACTAAGGTCAGCTCTGAAAAAGATTTTTCTTCTCGGGTTTGGTATCAATCTAACCGAGTCTTATTTCACCTCTATCCCAAGGGCTGTGCACGCTACGGGCCCATTCACAGACCGTCGTCAGTGTCATGGTTTCTTAATGATGTTCTTAGGTTAGCCTCGGAAACAGACAACTTCAAATGTGATTACCAAACCATTTTGCGTAAACTCTGTTCTTATTGAGTCTAGCTTCAGGTGCCAGAATATCAGAGCTGTCATCTTTATCTAGAGATGAAGCGCATATTGAGTTCCTTTCCTCGGGGGACGTGTTGCTTTCGCCAAATAAGCAATTTCTAGCTAAGAATGAAGACCCTTGATGAGGTGGTCTCCATGGAAGATTGTCCCGCTTCCGCAGGATCCATCGTTATGTCCTGTTAAAACTCGTTAAGGACTATTTATCTAGGACGTCTACCTATTCCGAAGGCCCCCTTTTCATTAGAAAAGATGGTGGTACACTATCTCTAAAATTGGCATTAGGCAGCAGATTTTATATTTTATCAAGAAAGCCAGCCCGGGGTCATTCCCCAAGGTGCATGACATTCGGGCAATAGCAACTTCTGTTAACTTCTTCAAATATATGGACTTTGATGATCTGAAGAAGTATACTGGTTGGAAGTCACCCTTGGTTTTCAAAAAGCACTACCTTAAGTCTTTAGAGGATCTTAAATATCATGCAATAGCTGCAGGAAGGCCAGTGTCTCCTACTGCTAACATCATTATAGTACCGTCCTTGTGTCATATGAATCTTTTCATTATGCCAGCCTCATTAACATTTTACCTACCTCAGCAAATGCCTTAGCTATTAGAATAAGTGTATAATCGTGTATAGTTTTACGTACATACAAATTAATCTGTAATTATTTTATTATGTATGTGACTTGTTGCAAATGTTGCCACATGTTTTGGCTATATAGTATATTTTGTAAATAAATTGTATTTTTTCCAATTCTAAACTATTTTATTATTTCCTTTGATTTCATTAATATGATTTTTCCTTTCAGGATAGTATAGCTTGGTGTTTCTCTGGTACAATTTCACGGAGCGACACGGCTGAGCCCAGAAAAGGGATTTTGACGTAGGAAAAATCTATTTCTGGGCGAGGAAGCCGTGTCGCCCAGTGAAATCCCCCCTTTTTTCCTTTTTTCCCTTTTTTTTTCCCCCCCCTTGCTGTGCACCAAGCTTCTTGGCCTCTCGATAAGTATGACGCCGCAGTCCCCTTCAACAGGGTAGCTGGGTGTGACCTATAGGTCGGCTCCCCCGTTTTTTTTTTTCAGGTTGGGTCTTTGATGAGAAAAGGCTAATTGGAGGGGTTGCTGTGTAGGTTTTTTTTTAAAAACAAACTCGCCCCCAGTTTCTATACCGACAATCCTTGTTTTAGTTTAAGGTGAAGCGAGTCAGAGACTTCTGACATGTCCAATTTAGCAGTTCTCTGGTATCATAGCAATATTTTACTAGAAATAGTGCTAAAGGGGACACATTTCACTGGGCGACACGGCTTCCTCGCCCAGAAATAGATTTTTCCTACGTCAAAATCCCTTTTCTGGAACACAACATCTCAAATGATGCATTTTATATTGATTTTTTTTATAGCAAAGCTGCTGCATTAGAACTTTTTCATAGCAAAGCTACTGTGTTAGAACCTGGCTTGTCAAAATTACTGTACGTACTGTATAAAGGTGTAAAAAAAATTACTGTACGTACTGTATAAAGGTGTAAAAAAATTACTGTACGTACTGTATAAAAGTGTAAAATGATCTGCAATAACACTCTAGTGACAGTATAAGCTTATACATATCACTAAAGATGCCCACTGAAAAAATAGACCAAAACAGGTACTATTCCAACTCTGGTTTCATTGTTTTACTGTATGCTACTATCAAATTTTCATAAATACATAAATTTGTCCATTGATATCAGATTTATTTTTCCTTAGCCCTCTTAAATTTTGTTTTTTTGTGCCTTCTTATAATGAAACACTATGATTTAACTCATGTTTAATACCTGTGAGGTCAACATTTTAATTCTGTTGTCCTTATAGTTGTTAATGAACCTATAGTAATTTGAGAATCTTGGTTGTGTTCAAAACTCATCTGGGGATAAAAACACAGTTCTGGCTGAAGGGATAAAAATACAGTTCTGGCTTAATGTTAATGAACTTTGGGAGGTAATTTTCTTTATTACTTGCTGGGAATTTATTTTTCATGGTACAGTATAATGCTCTTTAGCCTCATTTTGAAGCTAAATAGTTAGTATATACTATAAGCATTATTGTGTCAAGTTTAAAACTGGAAAACAGCTTTGCTCCATGACATGGTGAAGTCATCTAAGAACAGAGTTACTTTCCATAAATAAATAGTTAAAAGAATATAATACTAGAGATATCTAAATTATTTGAACCTTGATAAGTATATGCAGTGAATTTTCTTTACATATGTATTATTGCTATTTATGTCAGTTATTGCTTATAAAAATGTAGAAAAAATGGCAACAAAAGGTATGTAAAAATTTATGCTGCTCTATTTAGGTATGTTTCATTTGATGTTCTCAGCCATTTGATGTTCTCAGCCATTTGATTTTCTCAGCCATTTGATATTCTCAGCCATTTGATGTTCTCAGAATGTCAAATAATTGAATTTACGAGTCATTTGATGTCATCGGAAACTCAGAAAGGGTAACTCTTTTAAAGAGGACAGTGCCTCCCTATCCCATCTGAACTTTAATTTTATTTCTTTTAAATATTTTTACTGCAATAATTTAAATTATCCAAAAATTATGAGAAAAAGCATTTTGGAAATTCCCAGTAACATATGACAACAAATTGCTTTTGAGATCAGATGTGAAAGTGGATATTATGTATGTAAGGTGTGATGGAAATTTTTTTGCTGTAATATCTTACCCATTTGCTTAATTAACCCTCTCGTGATCTGATGACATGTAGC
>NC_061108.1:114917736-114944131 GCF_015104395.2 Macrobrachium nipponense
GACATGTAGCGCGTCAATAAATTTTTTCCCGTAAGTGCACAGATGACGTGCCGGGTACGTCATATATATATATGGTATTTTTGGGAAAAATTCACGAAAAAAAATGTGTCAATCATAGAAAACATAGTTAATGCCATTGGGTCGACAGATGGTGAATCTCGAAGAAAACGCAAACCCATGCTGCTAGCTTACTTAGCTACGATACAAAGCGTCAACATAAGTAGGTTGGGAAATCTGAAAATTGCACTCCGTAAAAAATTACCCTTTTTTTAATAAATTACAGCTCATTAGCAAACATTTATAGCAAAATTATTACTTCCAAGTGAAATATCAAACATTTCTACACAATTTAGGTATGAGAAAAACTCCCAAAACTAATTGTTATATTTTTCATGATTATTTCCAAAAGACATCTACGATTTTTCTTTAACATTTCACGTTCATCACATCGTTTTTATTTTTTCTAAGCCTCGTAAAGATGTTCTGATTGCTTTAGGAATTAATTCAACCAGAAGCGTACATCAGTTATAGTTCAGACGTACCGAATTTTACCAGAAACCTTTTCCATGCGCACGTTCTTTTTGGCCTGGGGGAAAAGTCGTGTACCTTACACCCTTATATTTTCAGCCTGTGCACAAGAGGGTTAAGGTAACTGTCTGTCCTTAAGAGCACGTACTGTAATTCAATTTCTTGCCCCATTTTGATAAAAATCTCAATGTTTTATTTTCTTCCACAGATCTGAAGCAGTGGATCTTTCTGTTCAGATAGCAAGGCTTTACACATGTGGTACAGATGTAGTTGTGGTAGATAATGCTTTCCATGGCTCTCTTGATTCTGTGTTTCCACTATCACGCAAAGTGTCTCGAGGTTAGTTTTGAAAGTATATATAACATGAATTCTTCAATGTTTTAAGCAGTTTTTACTTGTATTTAATTTTGGAAAAGATAAATGCTTTCTATGAATTTATTGTTTTTAGTTGCTGTAATTGTCTACTCTTTGTTTGCAGAGGAAGTAGAATGGGTTCATGTAGTTCCATTGCCTGACTTGTATCGTGGTGTTTATCAGTCTGATGATCCAGATGCAGTTGATAAGTACCTTACTGATACTCATGAACAACTCAACAAAGTTCAAAGAAATGGCAAAAAGGTTAGATGTTCCAAATACATATACGTACTAGTTTTTTATGACATGGTAGAGATTTTGTGATAAAAACATGCAAACTCTTTGTTAAGCACCATAACTAATACATGACTAATTTTCAGATTGCATGCTTCGTTGCAGAGCCAATGTTGACTATACCTGGTATCATCATACCACCAAGTACTTGGCTTCAAGAAATGTATAAGTGAGTGTAGGAGTGTACTTTTTGTTGTTGAGTTATGCAATTTCCTTGTATATTTAACATAATGAACCATAATTTCTAGTTGTTGCATGCACAGACCATGAAAAGCTTAATTGGTTAGGCCATGAAAAGCTTAATTGTTTATTGGATCTACCAAGTAGGTTTTGCTTTGGTTAGGTTTGCATGTCTTTTAGCAGGATTATGAGAAAATTGATCAATTGATTTTGATAAAACTGAAAACATCCATAAGGTGTGTAGTGTATGGCAAAATCATAAAAAAGGACCTTCTCATCAGAGGGATGACTTTCATGAATACCACTGATAGTTATAGCAAAACATTAACACTTGAGATTCATTCTCCTGGTGAAATGCTTTTCATATTTGATCTGTATTTACTTCATTTCTCTTTTAGTCAAAAAGCCATAGAAAAAAATTATCACTATCATCTTTTGTGCCCTTGGTAATTTATTTGTTATAGTATGGTACCATTGTTATCACATAATTTTTCAAGTTAAAAAAAAAAGATTGTGTCATTTCACTGTGTTTGGCAACCTTTTTTTTTATATTTGATTGGATAATGCTGATAAAGGATCTAGCATTGATCTGTTTCTACAGAAACTGAATTGCCAAGGTATTAGTCTTTTTTTCCTTTAATTTACAAATACAGTTAGAGAGTGTGGCTGGTGGTGTTTAGGAGGCTTGGATATCTTCTGAAGAACCTCCTGAAAATGCAAGTAATTTCTTAAAAATGAAAGTACAGTCAAACCTCGGTTTTCATATGCCTCTCTTTTCGTACATTTCTGTTTTTGAAGACTTTTGTTTTCTACGAAATTTTGTCTCTGTTATGGTATGTTTCCTTGGTTTTTGTACACTCGGAAGCGTGTGACCAGGCCCCATATCGAGCGCCCAAACGAACCATCCCTTCTTTTTGTGTTACCCATTCTGCTTGTGTGTTCATTGTTTTTGTGCTTTTTTTTAATTTGAATGCAACTGCTAAATAAACCATCATGGGGGCCAAAGAAAGTTCCAAGTGGTAGCCTTTCTGTAAAAAGAGGTGAGAAACACCATAGAATTTAAGAAATAACTTGTACCAAGTGCTGGAGGAAGTTGCATTCTGATCTCAGTGAGAAAATGCCTACAACAAGCGCTACTGTTAGTGAATTTAAGGCTAGAAAAGGCTGGTTTGAAAAATTCAGAAAGTGAATGGGCATACATAATGTGCCCACTTAGGGATTAAGGACATGTTTGCAAAGTGGAATGATGTAAAAAAATTTGTGGAGAATTATCATCCCAACAAAGAAGTTGTAATCTGTGTCTCCAACATGTTTAATGACAATGATGTGTTTAATTTTAGGCAAATTTTAAAGAAATGCCAGGAACAAATGTCCCTGGACAGTTTTGTTGTGCAACAGGGGTCCAGTAATTCTCAAGCTGGTCCCAGTGAAAAACGAAGAGGGGCAGTAACCTCAGATAGTGTCTGTAAAAAACGAACAAAAGTAACCCCTTATAGGTCCTTGATACCCGAAGTCCTTCTGGAGGGAGATTCCCCTTCCAAATAGTAACCTCTCCTCCTCACTCTCCCCTCCTCTCTGTCTTCCATACTTATCCTTTTCTTTTGTGTTGTCCAGAGAATTTACATTTAGTTCATTTGGAAGGTGTAATATTTTGAAAACCTGTCTAGACTGTCAAAGAAAAATTATTTTGCTTACCTTTAGGAGCAAGCAACGAATAATGCGAAATAGTATTTGGAAACCATGAAATGCTTGAATAATGAATCATACTTGGTAAATAGCCTTTTTAGGTATTCTAGTCAGTAACAATGGAGAATTTGTCAGAGGCACTTTTGATACTAAGAATCATTTTGGTGGGACATGGTTCAATGGGGCACGTAAGGGGCATAAAAGCAGACAGAAGTTAGTTGTTAGTATTAAAATGGCATTACTAATGCAATATGTAATTCCTTTTATGTCCCCAGTGGCAGAAACATGCAGGATGGGCAAAGTATATTAATGCTGTATGCAATTACTATATTATGTGGTGCTGAAGAATCTATTTTGATCAAATGAGACAAAATTACTGTGCATCTTAAGAGGCTGAAAGTTACATTAATCACTGACCTATCCTAACCATTGAGGAAGTTTATCTTTGATAGAGTTTAATCAGAATTTCAACACAGTTTTAAAATTTTTCAAAGTTAGAACATTAAATAAACAAAGCTATTGTAAAAATAAAAAAATATAGTCAAAAAGATTCTTTCCCATATCAGCAGATTACAGGAGTTAGTGAATATACATACATACATGTATATATTAAATGTATTACCAGTATTTTTGCTCCTCTCAAATGCTTTGACTTCAAGGTAACATTATTAACTAATGAAAGTAAAATTCCAGAATGAAAGAATATTAAAATCAAAATGAAAATTTTGTGATATGGTTTATGATAGTTCCATTCGAAATTTTTTAAATTTTTTATACCGGTAACAATATTTTTGTTTAAATGATTGAAGATAGTTTTTCTATATTTGTAAAATGAGGATTTTAATTATTATTCCAATTTATTTGCTGTGTTTGTGATGTTAAGTTTCATGGTGTGTTTTAACAGTGTAACTTTACAAACAATTTACATTCCGAACGGCTGTTTGTATCTTGATTTAATTCCAATTTGACATACAGTATTATATTTATGTTTTTCATACTAAAACACATTATTAGTACTGTACTGCATTTTATAGAGTATTTTATTAATAGGAATGATACATAAACCCTAAATACATTAGAGGCATTAAGTAAATTATGATTATAATATACTAAAGTAAAGTTTAAATTTACAATCACAGTTGTGTGTATCTCTGAAAGTTCATAAGTAAAGGAGCATCTGTATTTCTAAAATACTATCCTGTTGCAGTCTAGTTTTTCCTTAACTAAGGTTAACAAAAACAGCTTTGTAAGCCCACATCCATTACTATCAAAATCTTAAAAGCACTGCAATAGTTGTAACTCCATTCCTATAGACACACTGAGACACTATTGACCAAGAATATTTCTGATGTAACAGAGCATGGCAAATCTATAGACTCTAGCAATTACAGACCAATTTATATTCTCTCAGTGCTCTAAGTTGCAGAAAAACTTATTTTTATGTCACCATATAAGTACAGTAGTATCTGAGACTTTGAACTTAATCCATTCCAGAAGGTTGTTCAAAATATGAAACATGTCCCCATAAGAAATAAAAAGAATCAGGATAATTCATTCCAGCCAACTTAAAAAGTCCCCTTTTACAAATTTTTTCTATTATTAATGTGTTCAAAAGTTAAATTAAGCATATAAAGTAATAAAACTGTACAATATATGAAGTAAAATTTTCTAAAAATTTTGTTTCCGTGTACGACTTACGAACTGTTAGGTGAAAATGGCACACATTGAGCTGGGGGATGGAGAGAGGAGGGACAGGAACCCTTTGAAGAAACTGAAATTGTCACAATAGACAAATGTTGATAAAATAAATTTTATTCATATTTTACAAGGATAATCAAAGGAATCGATAGTGTGTGTGTTGATTGTGGACATGTTTACACTTGGATCTTGAGTTCAATAAAGATTATGCCACAATACATCAACTTACTCTTGACAAACGGCAAAATTTAAAATAAACATGAGGATTTTTGGAAACAAAATAAGCAAAGAATGCAAGAAAAGGAAAGAGAGATTATATAACTTTTCACAAGGAAGTCCTTTAAACAAACAATTGAAGGCACACATAGCCTTAACGTAGCATCAGTGTGTTTATTATGGTGTTGAGTTACTTTACAGTGGTAAAAAAACGTTAAAAGCAATTATCAAGATAGTTATTTTCTGTAACAAAAAGAAGTGATTTGGGCAAATCGAGTGTAAGTGAAAGAAATGGGCAAATAATCATCCCAGCCCAGCTGGTAAGGCAGTAGGAAGCAGACCACCACCTTCTCTTTCCTCACCCTCTATTGTCTCACTGAGCGCACCAAACACAGGCTCAAGTAAGCCTTTTTTTTTTATTGCATTTGATTATTTTCATGCTTTATCATGAAAATAATCAAATGCAATTTGATTATTTTCAAATGTTAATTTATTATGAAATAACATTTTATTTTTTTATGTGAATTGCTACTGCTTTTATGTACATATAGTAAAGATTTACTGTCTTTTCTTCTCTCCTCCTCAACATCATGCCGCATGATAACTTAAAACCTTTCATTCATTATTCCTCAAAAACATAAATACTCCCGCCCTCTATGTCAAGTTAGCTGTGCATCACTGCAATGACGAATGGTATTTTTTAATCTTTTATGCTAAATCTTAGTGTGAAAAGCTTTGTCCTTTCATTTACTATTTTCACTGAACACTGGCTCAGTTAAGACATTTTTTTTATTGTTTCTGTATTGCATTTGATTGTTTTCATTTTATCATTGTTAAATTTGTGAAATTCCCTTTTTTATGTGAATTCTTATTGCTTTTACATACACACAGTAATGTTTTAACTCTCTCTTCTTCTCTCCTCAACATATCAATACTCCATCATTCAGTCTCAAGTCAGCTGCGCATTACAATACTGCTTACAATTTTATACATCTTTTATACTAAATTTTGTATTGAAAGCTTTATTTATTTTATTTATTATGTCAAATATGGTTATCATTAAACTATATATTGTAAATGCAAAAACATCTTATTACAGTTTTTTCTTGTGGGACGCAGTAGGGCGTCGAATACAAGTATAAACAAGATAATTGGTCAGTTCGAAGTACAAGCATTTGTTCGACAAACAATACAACATTTTCTCAAAAATTTTGTTTGAAAAACAGGAATGATTGACATAAGAAACTTTCAACAAACGAGGTATCACTGTAAAGTACAGTATACGTATGTGGAATCTAAAGGCTTGTTAGCTCATAGTTAATATGCATAATATTGGAAGCAGTTCAGTACCTGTGATGCTCTTTTATACTTGACATGCCATTTGCAGGAGAATCTTGATAAGGGTTTTGAGTGCAGAGTAATTCAAATAGGTTTTAGTGCTGCTTTTGATTTAGTAAATCCCAAAGCACTTCTTCAAGACTTTCTTACCAGTAGGCAGCACTGAGTTGTTGTGGATGAGATCTTTAGCAAACGAAGACCTATTGTGGTTGGAGTTCCACCGGGTAATGTTCTTGATCCAATTTTTTTTTATAGTGTATACAAGTGATATGGTTGTTGGGCTGGAAAACAAGATTGGTCAGAATGCTAATGATGAAAGACTTATGGGTGTAGTAAAGTCTCCACTTATGAGAAATGAAGCTGCCCTCAGCCTCAATCAGGACATGAAACTGGATCAGTGAATGGTGTAGTTGGTGGTGTATGAGGCTGAACTCCAGTAAAACAAAAACACTGATGATCTTGTGCTAAATGAGGCTGAATATTCAATTATTCTAGCTGTAACTTTTGACTCATACTTTTGAGAAACATCTAACAAAAGTTTCAGCAAATACAGCACAAAAGTTAGGTATTGTTTGTAAGGCCTCATATATTTATAACAGTGATATAATCAATGCAACTTGTTTAAAGTCATTTGTCCTTCTGTTACTGGAAGACTGTTCTCCTGTGTAATACTTCCTCGCTGGACGAGTGGTTTTCACGCTCGGCTGCCAATCCGGTGGTCCGAGGTTCTTTTCCCAACTCGGCCAACGCGGAAATGAGGAATTTGTTTCTGGTGATAGATATTCATTTCTTGATAGTGTGGTTCGGATCCCACAATAAGCTGTAGGTCACGTTACTAGGAGACCAATTGGTTCCTAGCCATGTAAAAATATCTAATCCTTTGGGCCAGCCCTAGGAGAGCTGTAAATCAGCTCAGTCTGGTAAAACTAAGATATACTTAACTTCTCCTGTGTGATGTCTGTTTCTACCAGAGATTTATCTCTTTTAGATAAGAGTGGTTTGTGTTGGTAAGTTTTGTTTCTAATGACTGGCAGTTATTACTTTGACCATCAAAGGATGGTCTCATTTTTGTCAATTTTTCATAAGCTTTAGTTGTATTTTAACAGATCTTCCACATTCACAATAGATCCCTGATCCCCTTCTCTTGCCGAGAGCAACCAGATTTGCTGAACAGCAGTACCAATATGCCATAAATGTGCCTCACTGTTGAACTTTTCAGTTCCAGAGGTCCTTTATTCATCACACTGTTGGATTGTGGAACAGCCTCTCTGAGGAAGTCATACAATTGGAAATTCAGGGGAAGATGCAGTACATTACTACCCCAATACAATTCTCCGTGTATTTTAATAATCTAATACTTATATTTTTATTTGTTAATTTTTGTAATTTATTTTTCTAATAATTGATCTCATCTTTCTCTATTTCCCATTACCTTCTGTTACTTCTTTCAAATGAACACCATATTCTTTGGAAGCTTGAATTTCAAGTCAATGGCCTCAGTGGACTTGTTCCACATGAAAAGGGTTCATCTTTTAAATAATATAATAGTAATAATAACAATAATAATAATAATAATAGTTTTCTGTTGTAAAGTAGAGCATGTCAGCTTGAAAATTATCTGTTTTCTATTTGTGAAACAGGAACATAGAATTTATACTGTTTTAATTTTAAGACATTTTTGTTACTATAGTGTTTTATTTAATATGAATATTTTGTATATACATCTAAAGTAGTGCTGTTCCTTCACAGGATGGTACGAGAATGTGGTGGCCTGTGTATTGCAGATGAGGTTCAGACAGGTCTAGGTCGCGTAGGCTCACACTTCTGGTCATTCTTAGCCCAAGATGTTGCCCCTGATATTATTATTATTGGTAAACCTCTAGGTAAAGAATACGTATTCATAACATGCAATTATTTAACTTTTTTCTTCTTAGGCTTTTCTTCCTTAAGAAGATTTCTTGATGTTAAACTGCAATAGATGTATTACAGTTTTATATCACCAGTGAAAGTTGGTTTTTCAAACTGATTTTTTGTATTACTGAAATTCCATATGAATCGGAGGACTGAATAGGCAGAAGAATTGTTAATGCTATGAATATTAATGTTAAATATATTTTTTCTGCAGGAAATGGTTATCCCATGGCCGCTGTTGTAACATCAAGAGATATCGCTGCAGTTTTGGGTGACCGTATTAAAGAAGTAATTAAAACTGTTTCATAGCGTCTTGTCTTTTGTTTAGCTTAGTCATTTTCATTTATTTAAATGTTCCTAAGTTTGAAGTATTGCTGTTAGGCATATTAGCTTGACAATTCATTTGCATTTTGTAAATCCTAAACTATAATACACTGACTAGATACTGACCTTACGTTGAGACATTTATTTTTGGTCTGCAATATGGGGATGTATATACGTACGTACACTGTGGTTGAAATCCATTGTGTTCATATGCAGAACAAACCTTGTTCTTAACAATAGGATAATCTTCTAGCTCTAACTGGAAACTGGTAAAAACAATCAAAGATTGTAAAACAAGGAATCTGGCACCTGGCAACTCATGTATATGGCAGTCCCCAGCTTACAACGTTCTGAGGTTATGGCACTTTTAAAAGTAAGGTTTTCTTAGGATTCTTGATGATTTTCCGGCTTATGACAAGAATGGAACCCCGTTGTAAGCCAGGGGACTGCCTATACGAGGCGGATGTGTGGTCATCGACCAACCTCAGATCCCCGTAACATGCCAGTCTTTCTTTTACTGCCTTGGAGAATGGAGTTTCGCTTCGCTCTCCTTTTCCAAGCCAGTTTTTTAATTGTAGCCTGAAGTTCCATGGACATCAGTGTTTTTAGACAAGCCTTCCTTGTTTGGCGTGTTGGCCTTCCTTTGGACAGATGCTTTTGCAGTAGATTCGACATGAACTCTGCATTGGCATCGCTTGCGTTATGTGTATTGAAATGTTTTTATGTATCTTTTCACATATGTCTGGGAACTATAATGTTTTAGTCTTTCAGAATGTGTGTATTTTGTAATGTTCAGGACGATTGCGATCTTCCCTTCTACTTACAGGGCCAGTCGTCATTGTCGTCTCATCTCTTTCCATCATTTTAGGATTGGGGCGTGGGTGGTACACCTCTCTTCCATATTTCCCTCCATCCTCACATATCTTAATTATTTTAAGTCTCTCAGGATACAATCTTCTTCCTGAGATAGAGAGAATTTTGGTTTTACAGACACTGAAGTTGCCAGCCCTGTTTGTTATCTGGAATCTGGCAGCGGCAGCAGTCTCCCAGAACTTGGGAGCCCTCTTCTTTGCTTCCATGTGACAGAGATGCCAATTCACTAATTTTGACTGGTGTGTTTGAGCTATGAAGAAGTGAGAATTTGGAGCAGTCAGTACTGTAGGTGTTGGGTTCCTTGCTGTTTTCGGAACCCCTTCCTGCCGAACAATTGAACGTCATCTTGTGGTTTGCGTTGTACATCTTTTACCTATGATGTTCAACTGGGTAATGATATGATTGTACTATACTATTTTGTTTTACATTTTCTGCACTACTCAAAATGTTCTATTTGTGACAGTAATCTGCTGTTTGATGTCATGAATGGGCAGTGACATCGTGAGTGGACATGTGACATGGGTTCTGCAGACTGCTTAGTTGTCGCTGTTCTGAGGGTTGATTTCTCCCCATAATTCTCTGGTGATGGTTTTTTCATCAAGATTCGTCGCTATCCGTCACGTATAGTACGTGTCTTGGGGAGGCCATCTGGTTACTGTAGGTGATAAATGCTTTGTTTCACCATCTTTGTTGTCACCAAAACCCTTGAATTGAACTACAGTCCAATGTTGTGATGTCATTCTCATACATCTCTGCCAGTGATGTCTGCTTAGGTGGCATCTCTCCTACGCCTGTTGTGTAGTGACGTGACTTCCAACTTCGTCCATGACACCATCGTGGTCCGTTGTACCCATCAGTATGAACTTCCTGGAGCTAGTTTTTTGGATGGACTGCTATGTTTGGTAGTAGCTGTCCAGGAGTTTCTACTACCAAGAGGAGCGTGAGGTTGGAAGTGTGGCTCGTGGAAGGTGAATGCATCTAATATCTTCATTTCAGATACGGAGTCATCCAAGATGGGGGTGTCTTGGGCATCGCTTGGATACAGGGTTCACCTTCCTTGAATGAGTTGTCACATTTCTTGGAGATACGTACCCCCTCACCGGCTTCTATAGCAGTCCTGCCTCCCCCAGGACTCCTCTACATTGGCTCTCATGTGCTACCACTCTGTGGAGCCCCTTTGTCTTTATCGACAGTCGCTGGGCCACTCCTTATTGCTCCGCCAGTGAGGCTATTGACCAGCGCTGGTCTTAGAGATGTCGTGACGTCATTCCCAGCGTCCTCTCAGCCTATGACGTCAGATGCGGTGGCCAGGCATCCTCCAGTTAGTACGTCATCTCTTCCCATTTTGACGCCATCATCTTCTTTCGCTGAACCGTCTGAGGTGTTGGTTCAAGCAGTCTTCAAGAGACTGGACTCTGTTATGCGAGAGGATTTCTGCTGTATCTACGAAGAAGAAGAGTCGTAAACGGGAGTGGGCGGCTCCTGGGTCTCTTCCCTGACTCCTGCTAGTAAGAGACTGCATAGAGAGAGGAGTTTCACTCCTTCTCTTACTTCTCCATCATCACCTTGCCATCGTGTCAGATGTTGCAGGATCAGGGACTTTTTATTTCCGTCGTCTGCGAGTGAAGGAGTGCATCACCTTCTGCCCCACATGACCAAGTGAGAGGAGTGCTTCACCATCTGCCCCACAAGGTCGTATTTCTTCCCCACACGTTCGCGTTCGTGAGGTTGGCAGTGGAACTTGTGGAAGAAACCATTCCTGGAGCAATCTTCTCACTGATGTTCCATCTTGTATCGCTCCACATGACACGAACGTGTACAGGTGCCATCATTGGTCCGTGTACGTGGTTCATTGCTCTTCCACGTACTTGTCCATTGCTTCTCCATGTATACATGATTGAGCGATGATCTCAATGATTTTCCAACTTTTATTGCTCCACATGGCACGAACATGTACGGGTGTCATCACTGGTCCGTGTATATGGTTCATCGCTCGACCACACACTTGACCATCGCTTGTACATGTACATGACTGAGTGATGTTCTCACTGATGTTTCAACTTGTACTGTATTGCTTCACGACACGAGCGTGTACGGGTGTCATCACAGTTCCGTGTACATGGTTCATTGCTTGTCCACGTACTTGACCATTGCTTGTCCATGTAGTACATGATTCAGCACATATCCAGCTGCTTGATATGTCTTTTCTTGGTCATGTAGTGCCATGCCCCCGTACACCAACTTCATAAACGTATACCAGCGTACATGTACATGTAATCCTCCACGTATGTGTACCATTGCCCACCTCCATATAACAAGTTCACTTACGTGTACCATTGCCCATGTCCTTATACCAAGTTCACATACATGTTTGATTGAACGGCCACGTCCAGTGTTTTCTCTTCAAGTTACATTGTGTTCAGAAGCATAGTTATTTTGACAAACGATGATGACCTGACAAAAGATCGTTCAGAACATCTGTGCAAATGCCAGTCTGGATTCATTCGGTCAAGCCATCTGGCCTTCTTTGGGATTCAGACCTACTTTATGGTTAGATACTTGGGTCTAGGCCAAGACACTTCAGGGAGAAGGAAGGTAAGGCAATGCTGGCCTTTCTATTTTAGTCTAGCCTAAGTAATTGCATTCTTACATGGCAAGTAGCTAACACGACCTAGCCTAAGGGGGTAAAGTCTTAGTCTAGCCTAGATAATTCAGAAGCCTTCTTAACCTAGCCTAAGTAGTTGAGTTCTTAGCTAACCTAACTGGTTCAGAGCTACAATACCCTTAGCATAATTAGTTCAAAGCTGCTTTAATCTAGTCTAAGTGGTTAAGTTCTTAGCCTACCCTGTCTAGTTCTAAGCTACTTTAACCTGGTATAAACCAGTTGAGTTCTAAGCCTCTAGCTGGCCCTCTCATATCCTGGGTTGGAGGAAGGACTGGCATGTTACAGGGGTCCGAGCTTGGTCGATGACCAAACATCCGCCTCGTATATGCATGAGTTGCCAAATGTCACAAATTCCTTGTTTTACAATGTTTGATTGTTTTTACTGGTTTCCAGCTAGCACTAGAGGATTATCCTATTGTTAAGACCTCAGATTTGTTAGCTATGAAAAATACAAATTGATTAAAAATTTGTCATATTGTGTTTTAGTACAACACCACTAATATTATAGGCCAAAATTTGTGCTCCCAAATTTTCCCAGGATCACCAGGCTTTTGTCTGTCAGACAAAAGAAGGTGGTAATCTCATTATCCATGCACTCGGGACCTCAGGTTATTGGCGGGGGTGCTGATGATTGAAAACCGTCATTAACCGAAACTGAGCGATGTATGGTGCTTATGGCGCCAATAACCGGTTAAGGCGCCTCTATTAGGTATTTTATGACGCCATAACTCTATTATTGGCACCTTATGGCGGCGATGACCGATACTTGGCTTGTTATGGTGCCATAAGTCACCGGATCGCCATTAACCAGGGACTGCCTGATTATATTTTTTCATGATCATGCAATGCTATTTAGAGTTTATTTCTTGTTTTTCAAGTGTTTTTTTCCTTGCAGCCAGTAGCTCTTCCATAGTGTGTTTCCAATTGTATACTTCTCCTTGCTTGCCGTAATTTATTTAATTTCTTTTACACTTCAGTGTTTTTTTATGTGATAGGGCAAAATCTACATTTATTAGGTACTATTCAGATTGCTGGCACTGTTTGTTTTCCTGACTTTGGAAACATTAGCTATTAGTGAGTGAATGCCATTTTGATCATTCTGAGAATGTAGCTCTTGTGTAGTTTTGCTTCATCTCAGCTTCTTTTTATTTGATAATTTAATGTATGTTAACCCTTTTTCATTCTGGCCACCAACAGGTCCAACAGGTTTGGAATTATGTCCAAAATCCTATCTTAACTTTGGTTAATCTACAGACATAATCCAAGTTAATAGAATGTACAAAATCCAAATAAATAAGGATGATTAATATTGGCTTATGTGTGCAGTAAACAACCACCCTGAAAATATGACACTAACAAGTAATACAGTGATGTAGCGCACTGGATTGATCTGAATCCAAGTGTACAAATACTGAGGGAACATTTAGTCATTCAACATATTAGGTACATATACAAAAGTATATTGTACTATCCATTATTCATGCACTTTTCAATATGGAACCCAAGGAAAGTTATGTTGACACAACAAATTAGTATTTTGGGATGACTTGTTAAAGGTAGTATCCCATGTGCCCAGTTGTACTGAAGAAGCATTACACCTCAATGCCCAAAAGTGACCCTATGTCAGGCCTCGCAGGTGTTGGAATGACGAAGACCTTGTCCATCAAAGATTATGTTGATGGCTTAGTAGGCATCTGACTCCAGGGTGACTGGTAAAGAGGACAAAGGGTGTGGCATTTCTACAATGGTTGAAGATTAATTGGCTGTGGTTCTGATTCTAAAGATGGGGCTACTAGGGGATCTGATGACAATGAACCTGATGTTATAGGCAGTCAAGCAAGGCAGCAGCTTACGATTTCATGTCATAACTGGGATGGTCATCAAAATCAATGAGGGCATCAAGTGTGTCACAGACCTTGCTGAACCATTGAAGGAAAGGAGTGACATCATCTGTGCTGTCATTGTCATCAGCATCCGAGTAGTAGAGGCAATCTTATTAGACATGGTCTGATACCAAGGATCACTGTCATCTTCATCAAACCACTCGTGGATGTCCATTCAACCTTCTTGAATCATCTTTGGAAGGGTGCAGTGTGTGTACAACCATGGAAAATAAACAATAGTCTCCCCTCCAGTGTGCAGCTCTCGCTAATTGTGCTCCAAGGTAAGAGCACAGATATCACTCCACGCAAAAGCCCAGCTGACTTAACAGAATAGTTTCTTAGATTCTGTAATATTTGTTTCATACATATATTCAAGTCAATTTCCTCATCCTCTCCTTATTAATGCCATCATCACTTACTAATTCAAAAACCTCCTCTGCAGTGCCTTTTCATTGCCACAATAATACTCTGGTTTGTTAGTTGAAGAATAAATGTCCTATTAGGAGGGACAAAAGACACCTAACAAAGCTGTCTGCTGCTTCCAAATTTTGCTTAATAGGATGCAAAAGTTTATTGTAAGTAGCAAGGGATCCTTTTACCTGGTTTTGATTAATATTAAGCTTGTCTGTTTAATCTTTTGAAGATATGGTTTTAAAACTTGTCTTTTAACAAAATTAGTTGTGAAGTCTTTTAACAAAATTAGTTGTGAATAAAGCTTTTAAACAATGGTACCAAAATATAGGAAGCTTATCCATCGTACAGCATATTGCAAACATTTCTTGCTAAGCTTTCAACTTTTTTATGACTTATCAGCCAAGATATGAATAGAGTAGGCTCAGAGCGCAGTAAAACAGGGATTGAATGTGCACTAGTTTTCCTCCTTAAGGAGGATTTGCTTGTAGTTTTTATGTTCTTCTTCAGCAGACTAAACCTTGTAGTTGTAGGCACAAGTGTGTTACCCACTTTTCTTATTAGCCATGCTGATGTTAGGTTAGCCTGGTTGGTCAAATAGTTTGGCCATTGTAGTGTTCTGCCTCCACTTAGGAACCTTTGTTCTCTAAATCAGCATTGGTGTTGTTTTTCGTTGGTTTTGGTGAAAGAATAGTGATCTTCAAACAGCCTGTTGTGCAGCATACTTGCTTCTCTCCTGCCTTGCAGAGCTTACTACCAGTCACACCCTCTTCACTCCAGCGCTATCAGATAACTGGCTGAATACCAGCCATAAATGCTACACACCCGACCTACCTGAGGGCCTTACAGCAGTCTCTACCTGAGGTCACATAATTGTCAACTGGATTTCAGCCATGCCCACATCATTTCTCCTTGTGCTGATAGATGTACTTGTTCATTGCTTATCCAGGAAATATGATTGTAAGAGATGTAATTACAAACTTTTCTTAGTCAAGGGAAACTTCTTCATGCTCAGACCATATACAGTTCTTCTGAGGCTGATGACAGATGGTCTTTCTCTGTAGTACAGGGAGGTTTCCATCATTGACTACAAGTTGGGCATGTCGGCAGTTAGGACAAGTGTTGTCTTTAGTCACCCACACGTATCAGAAGCAGCTCAGTGGTGACAGTGTGCTTTAAATCAGTTAGGGGAGAATTATTTTTCTTTGGACTCTGCCTTTACTTGGTTGGGGTCACTTTTCAATGAAAAGTAATTGATTGGATGGCAAGAAACCCTTCCTTAACTGGAGAAGAATTTCAACCCTTGGGGAAGACACAAATTTTTTTTTCATTTTCTGGTGATAGCCAGGAGTTAACTAACCCTCTCCATTAAGGACTCTAGTTACCCTTATGTTATATGTCATGGCAAAAACTTTTCTCGTGCAAAAGGCACCTGTCAGAACGGGTTAATTAACTATCAAACATGTTTGTCTACTGTACTCAAACTTTATTTCTGATGTAAGTCATCTGATGCTGGGACAAGGAATCAGCAGGAGATATTACTAATATGTCTGCTACTCTTTTTTTTTTTTTTTTTTTTTTTTTAAACTCAGGGACTATGGTCAATCAGCTTTCAGGGGATCTTGGACTGTTCCTTGCAGCTTTGTTGTCCCTCTTCAGTAACAGACATTATAGTGAAACTCAGCCTTTTTGGCCACTAAGGCGTTGGCCGCGCAGTTGCCACAGTTCTCTAAATACGCCACGACAGTGATGAAGAAATGTCTCTTGATATTTTTTATATTAATTAAATATATGGTAATTACTCTTTTTCATAATAAAACTTCATATGTTTAAGAATGACTAAGTTTTTGATGGGAAAGTGAATATTACTAAAAATGTTTTCCTGAAATTTGGACAACACCTCTGTGCTGGGTTAGTGCTCTGTTGCCACCTAATTCCGACAAGGTCATTCCATGTCACGGACCCACCATGTAAACTTCTCCCGCTTCTCGCTGCCCCTGCCTGCACAGTCAGACTAAGGAAATAATTTATAATATTAATCGGTACTTTTTAGATGAAAAGGCCAACGGCGGACACAGCCAAAGCCGTCAAAGTAAGCAAAAGGATAGTTAGAAGGTTTTGCTCCAAAGCAAATCAAGAATGGTGGTCAGAAGCTGAACACAAGAGAGAGAGAGAGAGAGAGAGAGAGAGAGAGAGAGAGAGAGAGAGAGAGAGAGAGAGGTGGGGCAGAAGTACCTACCTTGGGAGAAGTGGCAACGGTGTGGAAAATCCAGGGTAAACAAGGCCAACGGCTTAGTGGCCAAAAAGGCTGAGTTTGACTATAGTATAGTATGCACCACTTCATTCCTCTAATCTGGACAAATGAGTCAAGATATTTCCAGTATTTTCTATGTCTAACCATCATGTTTAGTGAGCCTTGGCACCAGTGACTACATGGTGGACATCAGATCATTATATTCTGCAAAGATTCTTGGTGACTGGCCAATTTTAGCTGTAATATCATTAGCAGGTTTTGCCCCTGCCCAGGATGCCCTGTCAGAAGTTGGATTCATATATTAAAATGTGGTTATTAACATGGAAACGTATTTAATTTGCTTGACTAAACAAAAGGTTGTTATTTATTGCAGTTCAGCAAATCCTCCAGCCAGGTGAAGCCATTTCCAGAATAGGTTCCATGACTTGATGGTTTAATCTCTTTAAAAGATCAGTAGATGGGGCGTCTACCTGAAATCTGTCCAGTTGTAGCCAGAGGAGACTGTCTTTGCCCCTTTATTGAAAACAGAACCCTTGTCATCCATTTAATAGCCTGACCACTCCCTTTTCTCACAGATTTAGTTGTTTAGAATGTCCAGTCAAGGTGAGGATGCAGGTCTGCTGAAAAATTTTGACATGATCCTAGATATTACAGGAAAGAGCACATCATGTTTATTTCTCCAAGTTAATACATCTTAAGCCTTTATTTATTGTGTTGGATTGTAGCAGCAAAACATACAGGTATGATTACTTAAAAGACAGTGATAGCATATATATGGACTCAAGGATGATAAGGTCCACTTCAAGCAGCACACATCTGATAGTTGCACCAGATAGAAGAGGTTGTATGGTGAAGCTGGTGTCTGGAATCTGGGATTTGCATAGCTCCTTGATATGTGAGCATGGTTGTAGTAGATCTTTTTTATGGAGGTCCAAACTACAAACTCAAGGTATTCTTCCCAGTGAAATTTTGTAGCTTGGAGGATACATGAGGTGCTGCATTCTTGAATTGATCTCTTCCTCATTTTTTTCTTGCTTGTTCTCTTCAGATTACTACTATGGAAATGTTACACCTCCAGGTGCTTGAGGATGGTTATGATAGCTCTCCTTTAATCACAGCAAGAATGTTTTATGGGGTATAGCCAGTCCCTGATGTTTTCTGCATGGAGGAAGTTTGTCAAGCATTAAAGGACCTGGACACCTTGTTATTTTACATTGTGAAGTCATCCAGCAAAGTTGAGATCTTGGTAAATTGCAACTATTAAATTCTCTCCCACAAAGTAGAGCCAATCCAGTCACTGTTGTATTGAAAGGGGCATTGCTCTAGTTGACTTCATTTCTTAACAATTCCTCCTTTTCTATTTCTGAGAGAGGTAAGAAAACATCAAATGTGTTTGGGAAGATAATATAGGCCAGAAGTGGTTGTGGCAGGATTATTCTGTTTCCGATTCCATACTGACTCAAATGACTAGTAGCCAGAACCTTTTTCCAATTCACCACCACACTGGAGACCAGATACCTAAAGATTATGTCCATAGAGTGTCTCTCCATGGGATGAAAGCAGCAGCTTTTCAGAGGATGGTTTCTATTTTCCTTAGGCAAGATTTTCAAGAAATTGTAATATGGTGGCTGGTGGAGCTGAACTAGTAAGGAGTTAATATTTTGGGCACTTCTTTCAGTGTTTAACACAGCCAGACTTGTACTTATTCATACAGGTAATCATACAAGATCTTGTAAAGTTACAGAAGAAGAGCTGGCTTGGTAACGCACTATTCTCAAATTCACCAGTCAGTCATACCACTGTCAAGGGAAGTAGTCTTTGGAGATTTTTGGTTAATATGTATCATGTTGACAGTATGACTTAATTAATACTAGAGCATTCCTTTCCATTCAGTAGACTTGTATATCAAACCTTTTACAAACTTTTAAGCTACAAAAGATGTGGTTCCTAGTTCTTTAGTCCCTGAATACCCTACTTGATTATACAGGCATATGCTAACACAATAGGGGCATTCAGCATACAGTGTTAAACTTCCACCAAAATTCAAGCACATATAGTAAATGATTTATGTTGAGAAAGAAGCAATGCTTTTGTTAAAAAAAAAAAAGATGCAAACAAGGAATGTTTTTGTAAAAAAAAACAAAAATAAATAAAATGTTCAAGTTCATGCAAAACTATTATCATGAGTACCATCCCCTCAGCCTGTTGAATTTTATTGCCTTGCATGAATTTTTCAGTTTGAAGTTACCGGGTAATCAAATATACCTTATATTTCTTATCTGATCAGCAAAGGGAATAGTGATCCTGTGAACATTTGGGGCACATAAATGGGATTTGTATGAAAATCCTTTGTATTAGAAAGGGAAGTTTTTATGTAGGTGTTTTTTTATTGTGTTGAAATAATATTAAAAACAGATATTTCATCTTGATAGATACAATATTACATATACTTGGCAATATCAAGTGAAAGTTAACAATATGTTTGTATTTCAGTACCAATGTACAACAGCAATGGATGCTATTGGGTGTGCAGTTTTAGATATTACTGAGCAGAACCAGCTTATGAATATGGCAGCAAGTGTTGGAGAATTCTTGCTTGATCAACTAAATAACCTTAAAAAGAAGTATGAATATATAGGTAAGTCACAGATATAGATTATCACTGATACAGATTTTTTTCATATAAAGAGAAAGTAGTAGGTGATAATACACCTATAATTTAATCATCATCATATTTTGAAGCAGAAATCTGCTCAGAATTTTAGCCAGGTTTTATGAGAATTTAACATTTATGGAACCTTCCAACTGATTTACTATATACTTTAATGACAGTAAGGAATATTTGGAAGCATGTCAACCCTTAGGAGCCAGGATAAAAAATGAATGTACAGCACTCAAGGCCTGGGTAATGAGGTCGGCTAGTTAAGAGAGAGAAAAAAAAAACAATGGAAAGAGGAAGATATGCAAATGCACATGTTGTAAAATTAGTTAGCTGAAGCCACTGGGAAAATATAAAATAGAAAAAACAGAGTGCCAAGTACTCTTGTGTATTTAACACATCTTCGGGGCACAAAGTGGCTTCAGCTAATAAACAAAGTCACGTGCTTACTTTGTTATTTCTTAGTATGGTGTAAGATAAAAAATTATTTTAAAAATTTTCTGTACCTTTCAAGAGTAGTTGAAAATGACTACATATATTTACAAACCCTTGTGGTGCCTCTTTTACAAGACAATTGTAAATTTTACGTTTGTTCATGAAACTTACCTGTCAGATATATATATAGCTGTATTTTCTGAAGTCCGACAGAATTTTAAAAACTTTCGACACACGCAGTGGTCGGCCAGGTGGTTAGTACCCATTCCCGCCGCTGGGAGGCGGGTATCAGGAACCATTCCCATTTTCTATTCATAATTTTTCTGTCGCCGGTGCTGGAAACACCTGTTTCCAGTACCTCCGTCTTAGATTTTGGAAACTTCATTGCCGCTAAGTATCCTAATTGTCTTTTAATTTATTTACTTGGATTTGTGGCTAGGCATACGCTATCTTAAATTGATTTGAATTTGATTCATTTTTGCATAAGATATCTGAATCTAGTTAGGCTAGTTTCAGAGGGTGTTGTCTGCAAAGATAGGGTGTGGCTACCGAAAGCTTCGGTAGATCCGCACTTGGTATGCACGAGGGGTATGAGTCTTGCTTCTTTGTTGAGATTTGTCATGTAAGGAGTGTGAGACTTTGTCTAATTCCGTAAGGAAGACGTATGATTCGTATGTACGCAATTAATCAGTAAACATGTCTAATTCCGTAAGGAAAACGTATGATTCGTATGTACGCAATTAATCAGTAAACAAAAGTCAGGGTAGTGAACCTGCTAACCTTCCTGTAGACTTTTTTTTGCCTAACCCTGTAGTATGGCCTACGGGTTATGAATATGTCTGCGAGAGGTGATCGCTCTCCTTCATTGTTGTGAAGAGTGCTACTTCTGTTATTGTTTTTCATAACCCTGTAATGTTGCCTTCGGGCCTTAAACAGGGTCTGTAGAGGTTATTGCCCTTTCTCTAATACTCTTTCGATTCGTATCTTAGAATCGAAAGTGCTTGCTTTAGAGAGCAATAGTGAAGTGGCTAAGTGCAGTGACAGTGCCCCTTGTGTAGTGGAGGGTGCGTCAGATCGGCCTTATTTCGCCTCTAGGCCGGGACCTCTGCTTGACTCCCAGGACCCGGGGAGAGAGCATGTCGAAAGCCGAAGGAGGGTTACGAGGAACCCCCACCGATCTGGCGTGCCTTCGGCAGTTTCTGATGAAAATCCCCAGACTGCCTAAGTGCGTGCACGTGCACGAATCCTAAAGGATTGCTTCTCGTCCTCCGAAGCGTCCTCCCCGCGCAGGGGTTGGAGCTTTCGGAAGGACTCGCGCCCTCTAAATAGAAGCTTTATAGAAGAGGACGCTTCACGTCCTCTCTCTCTCGTTATGCGTTTCAGTGAGAAGTAAGAAGGTGAACGTCGCCTGATCACGTGTACGTCTTTCCACCGAGAAATATGAAAAAGAAGTCTTAGTAGCAGGACGCTTTTGAGAGCGGACGTCCGAGCTTTGTTACTGTGAGAATGAGAAGGCGTTCCCTCGCCCCTCGTATTCTCACACGATCAACCCTTCTCCTGAGACTGTTTCGTGCAGTCGGATTTTCGTCCTCCAAGGTTGGATGTATCTCGCTCGTTTTGACGCCTGTCAGGAGCGTGACGCTTTTCTGCACGCTTCTTTTGACGCTCGGCTTGGACGGGACGTTCGGATGGACGCCAGGCGCGCGGGGGTGCACGCTAAGCGCGCACCAGTGGACGCCGAGCGCACGCAGTGGATACCGAAGCGCGCGCCGCGCGGGGCAGTGGACGCCGAGCGTGCTCGCTGCTCGCCAGTGGACGCCGAGCACGCGCGCCAGCGCACGCCAGGTGTGTCGCCTGACTGAACGTTTCTGTTGAACTCTTCAAGCTCTTGTTTACGATTTGGGCCTCAAGAATTTTTACCTCTACCTTCGGTGATACCTTATACCTCACATGCAAAGAATGTGAAGTAAGCAGTGCTTCGGAGGAAGCTTAAAGTGAACAGACAACTTCGTCTTCGAAACCCAGCAAGACCTCGGGTTTCGTAAATTCAAGAGGTCTCTGTCAATATTATATTGCTTTTCGCAAAGGTGGATGGAGTTAAGGAAAGCTCAAGGGAAGATCTCGTTTTCTCTACCGCAGTCAAGACTTTGCGATAAGGCGGTTACGGGTTATGTAAAGGCTCGATGTCCTGCACGTCAGGACTCTCGGCAACGTTCAGTAGGATTCTTGCAAAGGCACTCATCAAAAGGACGCTCTTCAGGAAAGCGCAAGACAGGACTTCCTTTGCCATACTGCCAATAAATTTTAAGCTTTAGCAGGCATTAGTTGTGATACGGGAGAGGAAGCTGGTTGGAGAGTTTCTTCCTCTTCCCAGGATAATTTTGCAAGCTTTTTAGCCCATCTGAAAGGGTTTTGCAGATGATAGATTTTGTTAGTTTCTAGTCGGGACTATGCTGCCGAATTGAACATCGTCGTTCTACCTGCCGTAAGCCCAGTCTCTTAACAGGATTCTTGCCCCTTCCTCGTTTGAGACGGGAATCGGAAAAATAAAATGCTCGACTTCCTGGATTACGTTTTGTCAATTCAGTGACTTTCCCCCATTGACAATATAACTATCGTTTTGTCAAGTAAGTAAGTGGGTATCCCCTCATTGACAAAATATCTCTTTGTTCCGTAAATAAATGGGTTAGTTCTCATTGACAAACATCTCATTAACTTGATATTGCGTAAGCGAATAAGCTCTTATTGACAAGATTCGGAAGAGCTCTCATTCGTCATTCGCAGACTCATACAAGAAATAGACTTGTAGACTACGTCAATGAACGCTTATGTCCAATAACATAAGAAGCTTGAGCTGACTGCTTCGATTCTCTTAAGTTTTGTTCATGAAACTTGCCTGTCAGATATATATGTAGCTGTATTTCCGAATTCAGCTATATATATGTCTGCCAGGTAACTATGAACAAACTTTATTGTGATATAATTTCATATTTTGCCTTGCGTTATTTTATTTCTGGTTGGTTCAAGTCATATACGCTTGCTGTAGTTACCTCTTCGGATGGCAACCGAGAGGTCTATTGTCTATTTTAAGGACATTTAATCGTTACTCCCTGCAGCCTTCCAGGAGTTTCCGATTTATCTTTTACCGTTGTATGGTAGTGTTCTGACGACACAAACGCATCTATATATTTAGCGTTTTCTGTTTCGCTTAAAATATATCAGCTTGAGAGTCTTTCTGCTCAAAAAATAACGGACCTATTTCTTCGTAGAATAGGGTAGCTGGCAACCCAGACATAAAGTTAAGAGACGACGTTCGTAAGCTGCTGGCTGCTGCTGTCACGCTGTGTCTGTCCTCCAGTCCAACCGAGCCAGTAACAGATCGTGCGCTGTCATACGCTGTAGGTTACGTCTCTCTCTCCTGCGGGATTGACTGACTAACTGTATCTCTGTCCTACAATCACGGACTTTAGCCTAAGATTGAGGGGATTTCTTACGTGAATGAATAAACGTTGCATTCGTTTTGCCTTACTATGTTCAACAGAGTCTACCGCAACATTGCACTTTTATATGCTCTCCTGCTTAGGCAAAGCGCAGCCTTATTAGGGAAGTAAGCATACTCGGGGAGGGAATGGATGAGCTTGCTGGGGACCATTTCCTTCCTGAAGAAGTTTGTTTCCCCGAATAGACTGCAATTCAGACCACAGTTTTTTCCTACCGGGAAACTGAAATATTATTCAAGATCTAGGAATGATTCTGAACATCTCTCAGTGCGTCTATCACCTGAGGTGATAGAAAGAAGGTGCCGGACATCTGGATAGGGTTTCAGATGTCCTGGATCTTAATCTGAAAGAAGTAAAGCGATTCGGTAGTCCCTCCAGTCCTCGAAACGAGTTTTTGGGAACCAGTGGTCCAGATCAACTAACTGATATTCCACAGCTCTCCATATCTTAAGAAGTATCTTCTCTTGGTCCTTGTTCGAGTTTACGAGAAAGAGCCTATTATAACAACAGGCGTAGAATGTAACGATCCTCTACAGGTTCGTTACAGGATTGCAAAAGTCCGTACGAATCGTCTCGATCGACGGCAGCAACTATTCACTTCCGAGTGGAATCTTTCTTTAGAAGTAAGTTGAGAGTTGTGTAGACTTTAGGGACGCCCTTTCATTCTTCTCTTCGATATGTTGAGGACGAAGAGGCTTCTTCTTCTCTGCTCCCTTATTCTCGATCCAGGATCGGTACCTTTAAACGCCATCCTATGATATTGAACGGATGGATGTTTAGTCTCTTTTCCCCTTTTTCAATCGCTTAGGAAATGTAATAAGAGGATTTATGACGTCACAGGGAGCGACAATGACGCTGATCGCCCCATGTTGGCCTTCAGGATCCTGGATTCACAGAGGTCACATACTTCCTAGTTCACTTTCCAAGGACCTTTTCCGAGAGTCTGTCTACTCTAACTCGAAAGGTACCTATAACCTCTCCGCTCTGAGTTTGACTACGTTCAGACTATCGAGATGTTGACAGGAATAAGATTACCGTCTTCCATTTCCGTCTGAAGAATGGGATAAGCTGGCAGTCACAACTATTAAAGAATACGCAAATATGTTGTTGACGGCCTTTGGGCTCAGAGATTTGCGTCTGTCAAACCAACAAAGCCTTCACGATTTTGATTCTGTGGAATCTCGAAACTCGCTCACCATCTACTTTTTGTCTCACCTGTTTTTCTCGGAGTCAGACACTCGTGCGAGATCAGGAAGGCGACATATAGTAGCCCTGAGTTTCTTGTTGACGAAGTCGGTTGCGTTTATACACCCCCGATGATCGTGTAACATGAGACCAGGTTGGACGGTCAGGCATTCTTCCTTCGGGACTGAATCGCCTTTTTGCTCCTCGCTCCTTTCTCCTGGCACTAGAAGCTCGAGTCAGGAGTTGATTCGCTGACGACGTTGGGTTGCGTTGATACACCCCCAAGGTTTGCTTAGATTGAATCGCCCAGGCAGTCCAGACACTCATCCTTCAGCGAAGAATAGTGCCTTATGGTCTTCAGGGTACAGCCTTGCTGTCCTTGATTCGTCTGACTGGTCAACTGGTCGGTCACCTGACTTTAGTACAGACGGACTGACTGTGCATGTCCAGATCGAAGCTTTCAATATGGAACTTAGACGTAGTCTGAAGTTCTTGATGTCAAAGCATTCGAACCTCTCCTACCTGTTAACTTCTTGCATGTGATCAGGAAGGCCTTCTTCTAACCACCCTAGATACGACAAAGAGGGTTAGTGAGATTTTAAGCCATCGTCACAAGTTTTGGCTTTAGAGAACACAAGGCGGTGTGCTCTCTTAAGCCTTCCGTTGTGGCCTAAGAATGGAAACCCGTTTTGTCCTTGGGCCAGGAGCTTGGAAGCAAGGATGGCAAAAGTTAGTGGGCAGGAGCCAGAGAGAGTCCTGTGCCCTGTCGGGTCTCTCAAGTTTTATCTACATAAAACTCAAGAAAGTCGAAGTCATTCGGGCAATCTGCAGTAGGTTCCGAAAAACGACCAGACTTGCCCATATCGAAGAACACCCTGGCTTTAGTGTTAAGGAGTTCTTTCAAAAATGCTCCTTCATTGTGTTTGCACAAAGATTTGAAATCTTTTTATCTGAATGCTCACGAGGTGAGGGCGCGGCCTCGGAAGCATTTCAACAGAGCATGGCACTCAGCAACATCCTGAGTACCATGTTTTAGCGAAGCAACTCTGTGTTCACTTCACACTCCCTGCGAGATGTGAAGATGGCATATGAGATCTGCTGCTCGCTAGGGCCATACGTGTCTGCAGACACAATCTTGGGGGCAAGAAGTACCACTCATCCTATCCTGTAGAAAATGGTTAGGAAGAGCTCTTAATTTAGTTGTTGAGTCGCCGACAACGGCGACTTCTTAACTCTTAAGCCTTAGTTAACACACCTTAACTTTGGCTAGGTTGGTCAGGTGGTGATATATATATATATATATATATAATTTTTTTTTTTTTTTATTTTACTTTTCTTAGCCCTCATGGTATGGTCAATATGGTCTAGTCACATTGTGGTCACGCCCCCGTTGACAGATCATCTGGAGTGCACCAGCTTTATAGGTCTCTACCTCGCTGGCAACTCTAGTAAAGCAGAAGCAGACTTGGGTGACAGTAATCACGAAGTCAGCTATGCTAACAGGTGGAACCAAGATGTAAATCATCTGCATGCATTTGTTTCCCAAAATCCTTCTATTCTGTCCCTTCCCACCTCCAAAGGTGGGATTCAGCTATATATATATCTGACAGGTAAGTTTCATTGAACAAAATGATATTGTTATGATACAATAAAGTTTGTTCATACTACCTGGCAGATATATATAATCAAGTACCCACCCACCTCCCCTCAGGGGACAGTGGAAATAAAAATTATGAATAGAAAATGGGAATGGTTCCTGATACCCGCCTCCAGCGGCGGGAATGGGTACTAACCACCTGGCCGACCACTGCGTGTGTCGGAAGTTTTTAAAATTCTGTCGGACTTCAGAAATACAGCTATATATATATCTGCCAGGTAAGTATGAACAAACTTTATTGTATCATAACAATATCATTTTTTCTAGAAAATTGTATTTTGTAAAATTATAATTACACCTCATGCAATATCAAATGAGATAAGAAATAAAAGTCAGTAACAAAA
>NC_061108.1:114944631-115010090 GCF_015104395.2 Macrobrachium nipponense
AAAAGTCAGTAACAAAATCTGAGCAAATTTGTTGTACTCACATATTCGTGGATTTCTCTGGAACAAATAATCCCATTATTCATGGAAAATTTGCCTATTTGCTGTATTTTTCTATGAGAAATAACCACAGATTCCTGGTTTTTTATCAAATCATCATAAAATGCACTTTTTGTGATGAAACTATTAAAAAAACTAACAAAATAGGCAGTTTTAAGTATTTTTATAGGGGTTTCAATTATTTGCAGGTTCTAGGTATATGCTGGGGTGTCTGGTACCTGTCCCCTGCAAATATGGTGGGAACACTGGAAAATATTTATGTAAATTTACTGAGAACAAAGATGCAGTAACTTTTTTGGATTTATACATATTTTTCTAATATTTTGCAAAATTACATTTATAACTGACATCCCATCATAAAAGATAAGAACTAAAACCAACAGCAACCCCTTGTTATATTTATGAACAATCATAAAAAGACGTCTTGTGAGACAGAGGCAGTACATCCCCCCTTGAAGTCAAGATCTCTTCTAACTCTCTTATGAGCTGACAACTTGATTTTAACCAGTCTAAAAGTTCCCATTAGTGAATTTATAGGCTATAGAAGTAATGGTACCTCTTTCCCACCTAATTACCCCAAATTGATAGGGCATAATATTATTACTCACCATGAGTGAATCTGTTCACCACCCAAAAATGATATATTTATTTATAATAAAGTGAAGTTTTATAATATACTTACCAAGTAATTACAGTAGTACCTCTTACTTACTTTATCTTCCCGCCACTGGCCAGTGGCATAAGGCTGATACAGTTCCTCTCCATCTGTCTCTATCCCGAGCCATTTCCCTTGCTTCCTCTAAGTTTTGGATTTCATCCTCAAGATCCCTGACAATTATGTCTATCCACCTTGTTCTTGGTCTGCCCAGCGGTCTTCTTCCTATTTGTACTGCTCTCAGTGCTCTCCTGGGGTCTCTATTCCCATCCATCCTCTCAAAATGTCCAAACCATTTCAGCCTTCCCCTCTTCAACCTGTTACTGACTGGCCTTTGCCTCAATCTCACCCTGATGTCTTCATTTCTAACATAATCATTCCATTTAATGCCAAGTATCCTTCTCAGCAGCTTCATCTCAAAAGTAGTACCTCAGGATACGAAATTAATCCGTTCCGAAGCGGCCTTCGTAACCTGATTTTTTCGTATCTTGAACCACATTTTACATGTAAATTGCCTAATTTGTTCCAAGCTCTGCAAAAACACCTCAGTAAATTTTATAATAAAGCTAAATTGACCAATAAACAATGAAATACAACAATTTGGACCATTAAATACCTAACCTAACTGTGATTACCCGTAAACAAAGTTTATTAGTGTACAGGGTACAAGAAATACTGTATGTACATGTACATACATATGTAGTAAAATGTGGAACCTTACCTTTTGAGTGAGGCGATCTCCGAAAGTGGCAACAGAGGAGGAGGTCAAATGGCAGAAAACATGAATGCTTAACTTTACGAAACATAAAAAAAAATGGCAGAAAACATTAACACTAAACTTTACGAAACACATTAACAAATGGGAGAAAACATTAACACTTAACTTTACAAAAAAAACTTAAAATTAAATTTTTTCTTCTTTTTTTGACTTTTACATTTTTTTTTACTTTTTTTATACTTTACGGTTTTTTAAAAAAATTTAAATTTCTTCACCACCGAATGGATGCCAGTCCGTTTACGGAATTTATCAAACCACCCCCCGAGAAGCCTTGAAGTCTGGGATTGCCGTCGATGTCCCTTCTCCTCCATTGTCGTCGGCCGGGGCAATCAGTTCAGCGAAAATAGCGCTGGCCTTCTGGCAGATTGCCGTCTTGGTTATCATATCGCCAGCGATTTCTTTGTCCTCAATCCATAGTAGAAGCAGCCTCCTCAATCCATAGAAGAAGCAGCCTCTTCATCTCATCATGCACGTGGCTCCTCTTGTTGGACAAAATAGTCACGCCCTTAGAAGGTGTAGCTGCTTTGACGGCTTCCTTCTGCTTAAGAATGGTGCCCATCGTCGACGGATTTCGGCCGTATTCCTTAGCGATCACACTCAACCGCATGCCACCTTCATACTTTTTAATGATCTCCATTTTTGTCTCCATAGAAAGCATCCTCTTCTTTCCATGAACTTCAGCAACTTTCTTGGGACCCATGACTATACGTAATTGAGCTATGTACACAACACTATAAAGTACAAAGCGAAATCACTAACACGAATTTACGTTAACAAACTAAATCGTATATGTGAACGAACGAATTCCGCGTGCGTACAATAACGATGCTGCTATAAAGTGGCCGAATGACACATCTTTACGTAGAGCATGATGGAGTAGATGCTGACCAATAGGAGAGCAGGATCTTACGGCGGTGACTAGCATCAGGAACCAATGGGAGAGCGGGAGGATGATGGCGAGTCTACTCGGCGGCGCGCGAGTTTTAAAATTGTTCTTGGTGGTCTGGGCGAATCTTGGGACTTTACAGTAACACCCTTTTGTAACCTGAATTATTTTTGTATGCAGAGGCAAAAAAATCTACATATTTGCTTTCGTAACTTGAATTTTTCGTAAGTTGGGACTTTCGTATGTCAAGGTTCCACTGTACGTACTTGGCTAATGATTATGCCTGCATGGTATCCTAAATTAAAAAATTTGCAAACTAGTGACTTCCAATGCAGGAGTGACAGGCCCTGCCCATTGCAGCGGAAAGTAGCAAGTGACTGAAGCCAAAGGCGTCATTCTTATTGCCATTAAGTCCATGAAAAACAGGGGAGGAGGGCAGGCTCTGATTTAGTAGTTACTTTAGTAAGTGAATTATAAAACTTCGTTTTATTATAAAAATATAATTTTTATAAAATTAAATTACCAAGTAATTAAAGTTGAATCCCACATTGCAAGGGGGTGGGATGAATGGACTATACTAATTAATGCAGTAAGGAGTGATGTAGCTGAACTAGAAGAAAGGCTAACACTCATATGGTTTGTTGCTGCTTACCTGATAAGAGAGCCTCAGTGGGAGAGCTGCCTCTGGCGGTGCTCATCTCGTCCTGTAGTGCTGTGGCAGTATGCCTTTACATCAGTGGAAGTTTTGCAACGGGGGAGCTGCCTGACTTTTGACAAGATGTTATACAAAGAATATACGACTTGCCTGGGCGCAGTACCAAAAAACAACATGACCAGAGAACTACCTGTCACTAACCAACAAATGATAATATAAAAAACTACTAACCTACCAACAAACTGGTGGGTCCTCCAGGTACCAAGTAATCCCCAGGCTCCCCAAAAAACTCGACATCCTTATTACAAGGAAAAGAGATAGAAGAGAGATGTCTCTATCCTTAGCTTCCTCACCCATCACTATGCCAGCCACCACCAACAGACCAAGAGTACTGCAATTTTCAAACACTTCCTATTTCTTTTAAATAATGTGACACAAACATTGACTTGCATCTCCAATATGTTGACAGAAGGATCACAGAAAGTGACAAATTATGCTTGAAGGAGAGAGAGGTGGCAACAGCTCCGACTATAAGCAATGAAAAAGTTCTATATCTGGGGATGAGCTTCAAATATCAGGTCTAATGAAAAATGAGATGGACAGCAGACGTGAGGGATTCTTGACAGAACACCGTAAGTTACTTAAAGGTCCCTGATCTTCTCCATTCTATCCAAGTAGTACCTCAATGCTCTGACTGGGCAGAGGACTCTTTCTTCTTTGTCCGGGCCGAGGATATCCATTAAGTTCCTTATGTGCAAAGAATGAGGTCATGGCTTACTAGGATCCTCGTTCTTGTCTAGGAAGCCCAAGGTGAACAAGCAGACTGCATCGCCTTGGGAGAATCTGACTCTTCTGTCTGTAGCATGTAGCTCACTCACGTGTTTAGCCATGGCCAAGGCTACTAAGAACAGTGTTTTACGAAAGAGGTTCTTGAGGGAAGCAAACTTGAGGGGCTCGAAGGGAGGGCCCGCAAGCCACTAAGAACTGCATCAAAGTTCCAAGAACAACTGCTGACTTCTGTTTGGATGTATCAAAAGACTTCAGGTGGTCATGAATATCTTTATTAGTTGAAAGATCCAAATTGCAATGTTTAAAAACAGAGGAAAGCATTGCCCAATAACCTTTAATCGTGGAAGATGAAAGGTTCTTAGGAGTCCTTAAGTAGAGAAGAAAATCCACAATCTGGGCTACAGATGTCTTACAAGAAATGTGATGTCTGAGGCGCCATCTACAGAAGATTGCCCACTTCAATTGGTAACCATTGGCAGTAGACATACATAACATGAAGAAAATTAGTTGCCATATTGTTGAATATAACTGTTTCTGAGACAGTTGGTCCTGGAAGTCTTTGTTTGTATGGTGTTTTTGCATAGCATGGAACCAGTGGTTATACAGCAACGGGACCAACAGCTTTATGTGACTTCCGAACCACGTTGAGAGTGAAATACATATCTCTATGGAAGTCTTTGGATGATGGCATGACCATCCAGTATAATGGTATCTGATCCAGTTACAGATAAAGTTTTGACCTCAGGTAAAAGTGACTCATGTTTATACATAAACTGTGATTTGATGGATGAAGGGTGAGCCATCATCAGGAAAAGAAAGAACCCTATGGATTGGTACTTTCTTCAGTGTATTCATTGCCAGTAATCTAAGGTACATACATGACTTCTCCATTGAGGGATATGTTCTTGTTATGGACTTTCACTGATCTATTCACATCAGATATCGTTTTTGCATTTGATCTTGCCAGTGGATCTTAGAAACTTTTGTGCCTTTCCATCTTCAGAGGATACAAGCCTTTCGGTTTTCATGGATGAATATAGATAACATGGTGGATTCTTTTCCTAATGCTCCAAGCAAGCTATCCTTGATTTGTGTGTGGTGCTGCATATTCAGTAGCAAAGTTTATAGTTTTCTCTGGGAAATCCAAACATTGAGTTAATTTTTTCGACATCTCTTTACTTCAGATATAGACATGTGTTCTGTTTCATGCTGCTCTCTGTGGGCCTTGTGTATTCTTTTCCTGCATTTTAGTGAAATTAGTGGAGGAGGCTGCAGTTACACGGTGTGCGAGGAATCAGCGATTAAGTGAATCTCCTTTCAATGTCAAACCAGTTATTCCACCATTACCGTAAAGTGCTTTGTTTTCTATTGTCTGTGGTGAATAGTCAAGCCAGACATTGTTGAACTTGCCATGAACAAGCCTTCATGAAATCCAGCTTTCACTTCATCAATTGTTCATCTAAAGCAGTGGTTCCCAAACTAGGGGGCTTGCCCCCGTAGGGGCGCGTGAGGAGGATACAAGGGGGGGCGTGAAGTCACCTGCTAAAAAATATTTGTTTAATTAGAATAATAAAATCATTCAAAGAACAAATTGCAAGTCAATTTTGCCAACCTGCTAATGTTCAAACTGTTTTTTCGCTCCCTTTGAACCAAATGTTTAGTTTTTAGTTATACTTTGAAAAATGTCTCTGGAATGTACTATTATTTGTTTGAGTGGCTTTCATTATTAAAATTTAATACAAACAGAAATCTGTTTTCCTGAACAATGCTAAGAAATAAATGTAAGAATCATTTCACATGAACAAAAGAGGGAGTGGGGGCGTGCGGGTCTACTGGAAGCAAAAAGGGGGCGTCAGGTAAGATAGTTTGGGAACCACTGATCTAAAGGCTCATTGCAAGAATACCAATCCTTTTTAGGGAATCTGCAAGTGATATTGTAGCATCACAAACAAGATCTCACAGTCCAGACTGTGGTATAGTAAATACAATTTCTGAACATTCCTGTATGAAGTGCCTCTTTAAATTAGATGATTTAAATGCTTGAATATTCTCAAGCCCATCTTCCAGTGTAAGTGCTGAAAATCATGACAGTGTTTTCAAAGTAAAAACTTGTTTTTCTTGCAGAATTGTAGGTTTGATTTCATCAAGTAGTCTCCTGGTAATGTCCTGGTATGGGCAGACAATTTTTACCATATATTTGTTTCCCATCCAGAATGGAAAACAGTGTTTCTGTGTGTATATGTATATATACACATTTATAATGTATGTATATGTTTATACTATATACATATGTGCGTGTGTGTACATGCACATATGTATATGGACACATGTACATTGTATGTTTATATATATAATTTATATATGTATGTGTATGTTTATTATACAGGGTGTAACATGAATTTATGCAAATAATGTGGGAAATGACAGAAAAAGTTATTCAAGAGCAGAAAATCTTTTGTAAACTTATGTAGGCTTTGTTTTTTGGTGAGGGAAATTTTTGAAATAACCTTTATCCATTACTGCTTTCATGCGATAGAAGGTGGTAAAGGGAGGTTGATGCAACCTGGGATGTTTCAGGGAGCACAGAGAAGGAAGATGGAGTGAATAGGCCGATGTGAATAAATTACCTCCCAATCAGATGTATTATTTAGAAGGAAGAAAAAAATGCATGCATCATTGAATCCCTATTCCTCCCTGTAAATGGTATTTATTGGAGACCAATAAAAAAAAGGGGAAAAGAAAGGAAGCCTTATTGATTCTCCCCGCCATCAACAGTAGGCTTTTTCTTTCTCTTATCCCCCCATTGAGCGCATTAAAATAGCCAAGTAGATTAAAGAGGCTACTGCACCAACAAGCATCCTGACGACAGCTAAGGTCTGGACAGGAAACATTGTTTGCAAACAGTTTGGAAACAATGTTTCCTTGTGTGGACTGGCCTTTAGTATTACTATCATCAGAACAGTGTTCCTTTAGTATTACTATTGTCAGAGCCGTGTTGCTTTAGGGTTATATGTTCATCACTAATGTAGTTTGTGTAGCAACCCTTTTGTCTATGATACCATGCTTCCACTGCAACTAGGTCACCATTAGCAACACCATGAAGTCTGTTGAGCATTACCTGATTTTGTTGCCTTTCTGCTGCAAGCAACATTTTTGTATACATGTTGAAAGAATCAGGTTGGTTAGTTATAGTTACCTCCACCATAGACCAGATTGACCTGTGTTTAGGTTTATAACATTCACCACACACACACAAAGCACTTATTTTTCCAATCAAAAGTGTAAGTACAAAACCTGGTAAGTGGTAAAGCTGAAGAACCATCACCCAAAACATTCAATTTTTTTATAAACAACACCAGACATGTCTTTTGATATGATATGGGCTGTAGTATGATGACCTACAGCTCTTATGGTACAAAATTGGAACTCCGCTTGCAGAATTTTGTAAAATTTGTTTCCTTACAAGCTGCAAACAACTTACCAAGTTTTGATAGATCAGGATGACAAGCAGGGATTTCACAGAAAAGTTCTTGGAACAGAATATGCAAAAGTTAATGTCAAATATAAGGGTTTTCCTATTCTTGGACGTTGTTTGCAGGTCAAAATTTGGATCCATGTCAATAGAGCTTACAACCTGTAATATTATTAACAAAGGGCTAAAACTTTATGAATTTAAATACTCTAGATTTATTTTTAGTCTAAAATTGTATGAAATACAGATACCAACACAATTTTAAAACCTTCATTTAATAAAAAGATACTTTCATTTTACTTATGATAATTAAAAAAAAAAAAAATTATTTCTTGGTCATAATAAGGTCAAAGTTATAAACTGGTGATGAATTACAGTTTACATGATAGCTGAAAGTTTCTTCCTTCCAATGGTATGAAAAGTGTGAAGATATCATAACTCTCAAGTTATAGCTAATATAGCAACCATACCTATAAATCTTTTTACAAGAAATTGCAGTTACTTTGGAGTGCTATAAAAAAAATTTGCCAGCACTTTCCAGGGTGGCATCTGCCAGTTTCCAGCTCCTGAAGAGTTAATCCTTCCAAAAAATAGGGTGCAATTTGTGCCACTGAAGGGATCACCTACTCAAAAAATAGGTTAGTTTGCAACATTAAATGAAAATATCAGTTACATAGTAACTAAATAAAAATTACAAGTGTACATGTAATCCGAAGGGGTTACCAGAAGCAGGAAATTGGCAACCAGAACCTTAAAAATAAATTGCCAACCAGAGCCTTATGCCAGATACAAATGCCTTGGTAGTATAATGGGCGACACCATATAATTCTCCAGAATCCCATACAGATGACCAAACATTGACAGGAAAGATCACCTATATATCTTGCCTTATTTAAACCATACTAATGGTCCACAGCAAGGACTTTTGACTTATGATATGAAAGCGTAGATTTGTATTTCCATTTGTTGAATACAGTAGCCTCTTACCTTGTCATTCATTGAAAAGATACTTCTCTATTTACAGGAGATGTTCGAGGAAAAGGTTTAGTATTTGGGATTGAAATTGTATGGAGCAAACGCAGCAAAAAACCCTCACGAGATATAGCTGAACAAATTGTTCATAGGTGGGCAATTTGAACCTGCAGTTATACTACCTACTTTTCTGCCTTTTAATATTTAATCTGGATTAGCTAATTTCCATGTTGATACAGTATTATTTCATAAAATATGTAGTATAATGCATTACAAATATCAAATATGTTTTATAAAGTATTATATCATAAAATATGTTGTATAATTAAAGTACCAGTTTTAAGGAGTTAGTTATTTACTTTTTTTTCAGAATGAAAGAAGAAAACGTTTTGTTGGCCAATGAAGGATTCCATCGAAACATCCTTATGCTTATTCCACCCATGTGTTTTTCAGCAGAAAATGCCTTGGCTCTCACTCAGAAGTTAGACAAGGTTTTAGCAGAATTGCCAACTACAAACATAGTGAAGGATCTTGTTACAGGTCTTCCAACAATGTAAGTTGTAAAATATAGTTTTCTGACATCAGGAAATGTTTTCATATGATGTACTTTTTTCAGAAAAGAATTTGCAGTTAATGTGAACATTTTATTTGTGATATACTACCTGCTATGGTGCTGCATTGACCAAGAAGTCCTCATTAAAGAAAAGTCATGAGCCCTCATCTTGGATGATTACTTCTCATTAAAAGGAACCTCTACTACTTTTTAATATTACAAAGTTGCCTTGAAGTTGATGAGGTTAATAGCAGGGAACTCTTAGCAGAATAAACACCACTGAAAGGGCTATGGTTGACCCCGGAGTCTATTTGTGTCCCCTGTTGACTGGTAAATCCACACTCAAGCCTTGATTCCTAGTCCTGAATATGCTGCTTGCCCTTCCCTCAGAAGGAGCATTATATTATGGGAAAAGGAGGAAGATAAAAAATCCATCATCAAGCCATGACAAATTCCTTTCAGAACTTTCCTTGGAGATGGGGAAAAAGCTTGGCAGGGCTAAGCTTTTACCAAACCCATTCCACACTCTTCTTCTGCGGAGGAGGATGAGTCAAGACAAACAAAATTTGCTGCAGTTGAGGAAGGTATGGCTTTCCAAAAATGGAGGGCTAGGGTTGACTCCACAATCGTAAAGGACTCTCGTTTCGGGGAGAAAATTCATGGCCATGTGACACTGTGGGTTACATGGAGAGCAGTCACAGCCATGTGAGCGAGGCCGAGTGCTTCTTGTCTGAAGAGGAATTGTTCCAATCTTGGGTTATTTGGAGAGCAGTCACAGCCGCACCAGTGAGACTGAGGGCTTCTTGCCTTGAGAGAGGAACAGTCTTGCCAACTTTTTAACAATAGCCGTTATCCTTCGTAATGGCTGTGCTTTAATGCTCATTCCTTGAACAGAATGAGCAGAGCAAAGACGATGAAATTACTAACTTCTCAAGAAGACGCCTGAGCCATAGATCTATGGCCCTTGATGAGTGCATTGCCGCACAAGAATCAGGAACTAGGCGACAATTATCAGCAGCTAAGGCAGAAGACATATGGCTTGTGACCCTTGAAAACTCGCAGTCATAACTTTGTACACAGTATGAGCAATTTTTTGTGGCTTAAAATAAATTTCATCGTAAAAAAAAAATTTATTTTTATTTTATTTATTTTTTTTTTTTTCAGATCTGTGGAGTCAGAAACAAGAGATGTTCGATTAGGAATTTTTCAACCACAAGAGGAGGAGGAGGATGATAACTTATCATCAGTGCAGGATAACATGGACCTACAATATGCTCAACATTGTTACCAGGATCTTGATTGAAAATGTCAGTGTAAATATGTGTTTGCAAATTATTAAACTTGTCTTTTCATTTTCTAATCATTTTCCATTTCATTCATATCATAGAGATTTATACTTGTAAACAATCAGAAAAAAACTGGGTGCAGCAATATTTGTTTAGTGCTCATTTGGTAAAAATATTTTTTCATTCCTGTCATTGGACATTTCATATTGTGTACAATAAGATTCATTTCATTAAAAAATCATAGCTATCATGTCTTTGTTCATCTGTTTCCATTAAACTCACTCTAATTGGGTGAATTAAGACCTACCAATCAACCAGATATTCACTTTTTTATCATTCTTATTTCACTTTTGAATAGTAAAGAAAAACTAAGGTGATAGAAAATAAGTTTTACAATTTAAAATAACATTCATGAATTTTGTTCATTTGTTGAACTTCTTATTAAATACATTACTCAGACTAATTTTATTTCTCAAAGATCAAGTGGCATGGCTTTAACATCTTCCACTAATAAATTTTAAAATACTTATTCTAAAGACAAATTTGCCCCATACCATCAACTAGGGTTGGTTACACCTTGTTTGATTATGAAGCATGGTGACCACTTCCTTTCTGCTTGTTAACTTTACTAAACAAGCTGATCTTTTGCTTAATGACCATTACCTAAGGTATGAAGTTATTTATAAGATGCCCAGAAATTACCTTCAGGAGCAGGATAAATGGATGTCATGAACATAAAAAATAATAACTCATACGAGAACAGTAAGAAAAAACCAACTACTAGCTATTTAAGCATTTTTAATTAAGATATGTTGCTGTGCTAACTTCAAGTAAACCCATAACTATGTCTCCCATTAGGCATTACACAAATAATGTGAAAAAGGCATCCACCAGTACTACCAAAAATCTCAGCTAGAAGGAAGTTTTAAATATTTTATTAAAGTTGATTTTGAATATTTTATTAAAGTTGGTTCTTCAAAGTGTACAGCATATTGGCAGTTTTAATTAGTATTGTAATTGTTTTGGTGATATCTATCGCCTAAAGACTGAATAGAATCTTATTATTTTTGAAGCATATGGTAGATTCAACAATATTTTGAAGTGAGACCTAATCCTTTTTTAAAAATGCATTGAAATACTTTTTAAAAAATATTGTATATTTCCAGATACTTTTTGCTTGAAATGGATTAATCATAAACCTCTACTATGCCAAGAAAGTAAATTTAAATACCACATGAATTATGGCAATTAATCTCATTGGTATGGCACTAATGAACCAACGTAAGTGACATTACTATAAAAAAATATAAGTTCCATTAATATAAACAGAAATAATAAAAATTAAACTCAAAACACTTTGTGTACAAACAAGAACTCATGTTGGTCTAATGTGGTGGTGCACAAAAAACATTTTGCAAACTTACTTTATATACACCTATTGGTTCTATATGCACTGGAATTTGGCTTCCCTTACAAGTGAAATGTTAATACATCAGAAATAAAGCCTACCTACATTGCCTCACAAGCTATCACAAAGTTCCCTAATGGAAATGCACTCTATATTCTACCTGGATCCAAACAACTTCCCAGGGCTGTCATGAACTTCGTTGTTCTACCTGTTAGCCGAGAGGCTACAATGCCATGCCTACCGTTTATAGAATATTACTACATCAACTGTGCCAATACATTTGAGAAAGCAAAATAACTTATTTTTACAGTTTTTCTATTTTATGGAGTTTCACTGAAGAAATATTGCTTGAACCACTCTTTTAATTTCTTTGATTTATATATATTTTAGACTAATATTGAATGGAATCTGAATATCTGCATATGTTTATTTTTGGTTTCCTATCACAACTTTGTGCTAAGAGTAAGATGCGATATTTCAATAAAAAAAAAAGAAGACTAAAAAGTGTTTGCTTACCTTGGGGATCTACTGAAAAGGTGGAGGGAGGGGGGTGTTTACCTAAGGTTTTAGGGTTTCCTTACAAAAATGAAGGGGGACTTATTTGATAATCCTAAGGAAAAAGGGGTGGGGCTATTTCAATCAAAGCTTTAGAAAGAGAGTCAAGCCTACCTCTGATGATGGTGCTTCATCACGGGTTTATTCAAAATTTGCATTAACCTATATTGGACACAACAAATTTATAATGTTAACCCTTAAACGCCGAATGGACGTATTAAACGTCGAGTTAAAATCTCCCCCGATTTCCGAATGGACGTACCATACGTCGGCTCAAAAAAGTTTTGTTAAAAATTCGCGGAAAAATACTTATAGGCCTACCAGCCTAAAACTTTTGAATCACGCGCCTTGGGGGATGCTGGGAGTTCACGGATCAAGGCGTTGTTTTGTTTACAATCGTTACGCAAGCGCGAATTTCTTTCTTATCGCACTAAAATGTATCAGTGACACATCTCAAAAATTATTTCGTCACTGACATAATTTTTGCACCGTTTTAAATTATCCGTTACATGAAGTATTATATATATGAAAATGTGCGCAATTTCATTTAGAATACAACAAAAAAATAGTCATAATTGTAACTTTTATCAGTTTTGAAATATTTCCATATAAATAACGATAAGTGCCAAAATTTCAACCTTCGGTCAACTTTGACTCTACCGAAATGGTCGAAAAACGCAATTGTAAGCTAAAACTCTTACAGTATCGTAATATTCAATCATTTATATTCATTTTGAAACAAATTGGAAGTCTAGAACAATATTGAGATTTACGGTGAATTTTTGAAAAAAATATTTTTTTACGTCCGCACGTTACGAATTCGTACATCATTTTGTGATAATATTTTTCCGGTGTTGCTTTTATTGTTTTACAATGTATTATATATCAAAATGATTGCAATGTAGTGTACAATACAACTAAAAAAAAGAAACTCGTTAGTTTTTACCGTTTTTTGCACAGCGTGATTTTAATACAATTATGTATGAATTTTTTTTTTTTTTTGCTACCATATATCGCATTATTTACATATGATAATGATATTATTTTTCATTTCTGATGATTGCATACTAAACTTCAGGCAATGACAAAAAAAGGAGCCAAAAATGAACTCTTAATTTTCAAAACTAAGCGCACTGTGATTTTTTGAAAAAATTATTTGTTCCGATACGTAATACAAACCCTCGGTCCTTTAACAATAGGAAGGTAACTAGCGGCAGCTGGGACGGTCGTAAGCTTCGAACAAGGGGAGAACGGTAGTTAACTGCTTGTCCGATCGTGCGCGCGCGGTGAAGAATCACTTTTGCTTTCGGCCGTGGTGTGACAGGACGTGCTCGTCATCGCTCTGCCCGCTATTTCGTCGTGTGCTTTGGATGTGTTTACAATTTCTTCTGACTGGTTTGTTTGTGGTTGTGAATGAAATTGTAAGTACTCTTTTTTTTCATTTTCATTGATTTGTGAAGTGATTGAATTATGGATCTTGAAGAGCTTTCGCCGCGCCCACCAGCTGCCCGTAGAGTGTGTCCCGGGCTGGAGGGGCGTAAATGCGGCGGATTCCGCTCTTATCCTGATATAGATCCACATGAATTATGTTATCGGTGTCGGGGGCGCGAATGTTCCCGAACCGAACCATGTAATGTTTGTATGAATTGGTCCGAGGCGCAGTGGGTGCTGTACGAGGGTAGGAAGAGGCGTAGATCGACCAAGGAGTCGTCGGAAAGCTCTCCAGCGACTCCTTTGGTGACGGATACCTCGTCATCCTTCCTGCCTCCAGCTCAGCCCCCACGGTTTGTGCCTTCCCCTGCGGGGGGGGTTTCGGAGTCCTTCTCCTCACTCGATCCGTCGAGTGTGGAGGAGGGCGCCCGATACCCGGATGTCCAATTGTATTCGGGGTCTTCCGTCCGGTCTGGGTGGGGTTCGTCCTCCCCCAGGCGTGAGGGTGCCCCTCTAACTGACCCGACTGTTCCTCCCTCAGGTGTGCCTTCTGTGAGTGACGACCTTGGACAGGTGTGGGCGTCGTTGGGACTGCAGGGCGCTCCCAGTATCCAGGGCTTAATTCAACGACTGGCGGGGTCGGCAGTAGTAACTCATGGTGTAGTCACAACGACTACGAATACAGTGTCTACCCCAGCGTACGCCGCCCCTCCTCATGTGGTTTACACGCAACACATTGCATCTGTGACCCCCACTGCATCAATCCAAAAGCCGATTGCTGCCGTACCTAAGAGGGGCGTGCCGCCTCCACCTGGATTCTATGTGCTGCCGACCCCCGACTTTCGCTGTCCGAAAAGTTCTCCCCTGGACCTGCCGCCCGTCCCGATGATGAATTTGGCTGAATTGGAGATGCCTGTGACGCCGGACTATGCTGCCGTACCTGCAGCTAGTGTTGCTGGCCCAGCCGCTCGCGCCGCTCCTACGAGGCGCGCGGTGCGTGACGCTCATGTTGATGTTGCTGCTGGTGCTGGTCCTGCTGGTGCTGGTCCTGATGGTGCTGGTCCTGCTGTTGATGTTCCTGCCGCTCCTGCCGTGCCTGCCCCTGCCCACGTCGCGTCTCGTCATGGAGGTGCTGCCCCGGACTCAGGTCTTTCCGGACAGGATCAGTCAGGGCGTGTTGCTTCGGCAATTGGCCCGACTTTTCCGTGGATGGAAGACCTGACATCCGTCCTGAGGGAGCTGACGAAGAAGAGGAAGAAGAAGAGGAAGGTGTCGTCGTCGTCTTCATCGTCTTCTTCGTCGTCTGTTGCCGCCTCTCCCCCTTCGACTTCTAAGGCTTCCAAGCCGAAGAAGAAGAAGGCTGCCTCCTCCCCCCCTAAGAAGGCTCCTGCGGGACCTTCGAAGGGCCCGTCTCACTCCGGTGTGACGGGGGGTGCTTCTGCTGGTCCTCCTGTTCCCTCGGGAACAGGGCCCGTCTCCTCTTCTGAGAAGAAGAAGACGGGGACCAAGGGTGTGCTGGCTACTGCTGGTACATCCTCGCCTGGTCTTGGTAGCACTGCTGCTAAGCCAGGTACCGGCTCGGCTTCTCGTCCGCGAGAAGTTCCGAGTGTACGGTCTCCTTCGGGCGACCGTGCAGCCAAAGTCAAGATGCCTGAGCTCGCTCACCGTCATGACCGAGGCACGGAGCAGAAGACTGTCGAGAGTCGCGCAGGTGACTCTCGCCAGGCCAGCGGCCGCTCTCATAGTGACCAGCCGGGTACCTCGGGTTGATGTGACGGTCTCTGACCGGCCACGGGTTGAGGCTGGGAAGAGGTCCCCTCGACCAACGGCACCAGCTTCGGCTGGTACCAGCGGTTTGACGTGCCGTGAGGACGCTCACCGGTCTCACCGCGAAAGCGAGCTCTGCAGATCACAGGGACCAGACGGAGACGGTGGCCAGCAGCAGCTCGTCTGACGCACGGGACCGGGGTCGACGTGCTCAGTCGAGCCGCTCGCCACAGGTGAGCGGCACGGCCAGGCCTGCAGATCGATCCCCACCGCGGGTTGGTGATCGGCTGCAGCCCCCCACGTACGCTGGTCCTGCCAGCGAGCGGATGCGTCAGGTCTGTCTCTCCTCTACCTTCAACTTCCTCGGGCTACACCGGGAAGAGCGAGGTAGCTAGGAGTGATCGTGAGAGGTGCGCCGCTCACGATCCCGTCACGATGCCGCACGCACCAGGCATGGTCTTAGGACCAGCCAGGTCGTACGCGCAAGTGGCTGGAGGCGACCGTCAGGGGTCTGTTGCTGTTCCTCCTTCTGAAGGAGGAGGGTCTCGAGAGCTGCTCCTGTTGGAGGGACTGGACGGTCCTACTCCTCAGGCGTGTAACTCCCGAGATCCAGAGGAACTTTTTGCCCAGGTTATTGTGCTGATTCGTCAGCACAACGACCTGGGGGAAGGATCGCCGCTACCACCATCTGAGCCCACGTCCCGGCTCGAGTCATTTTGGGGTTTTGGGGCCCGAAGAGGAACCCAAATTAACGGTGGTACTGCCGCGATCGGAGCTTGCAGACTCAGTCCTTGACCAGGTGGAGAATTTCGTCTCAGGACGAGAGGATTCACTTAAGTCAGGACGGTCTTCCAAGCTACTTCCTCCTCCTCTGCAGCGACAGCGGAAGTTCTACGTGCCATCAGTGGATCCAATACCGCCCAAACAGGTTAACCCGGAGCTAGCTAGGCTAACTCCAGGTGTGTCCCTGCAGCAGCTCCTGTCGGAGAACTTGTGGTTCTCGCAGCAGGAGGCACTGGGTCTGGAAGCTACCGCTATGGCGGCTTTCCAGGCAGTCTCTTGGTTGGATCTGTGGTCCCTCACAGTATCCAAGGTCGCGGCCGACTCTGGGGGCGCTGCCCTCGAAGACGACCCCGACTTCAGGAGACTGTGCCAGTCTGGAGGTAGGGCCATCTCCTACCTCGCCCATCAGACGGCAAACCTGTGGGCCAACTTGGTTCTCTGTCGTAGGGACGCTGTCCTTACACGAGTAGCCAAGGGGGCTGGGCATGATGGCGGTAAATGGACTCCGTAACGGACCAATGAAGAGTTCCTCTGCTCTCTTTCCCGGAGAGTATGGTGGACGCTGCGGTGGAAAGACGGCGCACTGATGACGGTGACCGTCTGGTTCACCAGGCAGTTACGAAGGTTTCTGGGCAACCTCGTACAACTGCGGCTAAGCCTAAGAGTTTAGCTAGCGCTTCCTCGGCTGCTAAGACGGCTGCTCCATCGAAGCCCTGAGGAAAGACTCTTCCTGCTTCAACTTCTGGTAAAGGAGGCCGTAACCAGCCCTCCTCCCAGCCCTCCTTTCCCCGAGGAGGTGCTGGGAAGAAGTCGAAGCGAGGTGGGAAACGCTAGGGACGGCGTTCCCCCTCACCAGCTGCCGGAAGTGGGGGGGTGCCTAGCGAGCCATTGGGCAACTTGGCAGCGCTACGGTGCCGAGACCTGGATAGTAGACGTCCTTCGGGAGGGATATCTACTACCCTTCGAATCTCGGCCACCCCTCACCTCCAACCCGGTCCATCTTCAGACATATGTTCTAGGATCCTCAAAGGACGACGCTCTTCGGCAGGAGATCAAGACCATGCTGACCAAACGAGCTGTAGAAGTCGTAGTAGATCGGTCACCGGGCTTTTACAGCCGCCTTTTCTTAGTGGAGAAGGCATCGGGGGGCTGGCGTCCGGTGATAGATCTCTCCCCTGAACCGATTTGTTCGCCAGACTCGGTTCAAGATGGAGACGGCACGTTCCGTGCTCGACTCCATCAGGGAGAACGATTTCATGCTTTCAGTGGACCTGAAGGATGCGTATTTTCAAATACCCATCCATCAGTCCTCCAGAAAGTACCTCCGCTTCATCTTCGACGGGACGGTGTACCAATTCAGGGCACTTTGCTTCGGTCTATCAACCGCCCCACAGGTGTTCGCAGAGATGTTCACGCTGGTGTCTGCTTGGGCCCATTCGCACGGGATACGTCTTCTGAGGTATCTCGACGATTGGCTGGTCCTGGCGAGCTCCCGCTCGCAGTTGCTGCAGGACAGGGATCGACTTCTAAAGTTTTGTCGCGATCTGGGGATCGTGATAAACTACGAGAAGTCCGATCTCGAACCCAAGCAGAAGATGAAGTACCTGGGTATGCTGATCGATACGGTAGCAGCTCAAGTCCGCCCCGCAGACTTGAGGATCAGCAAATTCAGGGAGGCAGCCGGCCGGTTCCTGTCTCGGCAGGAACAGGCAGCTCAGCAATGGCAAGTCGTGATCGGCCACCTGTCGTCACTCGAGAAGTTAGTTCCTCACGGACGTCTTCACCTGCGGTCTCTCCAGTGGAGACTAAGGGAGAGTTGGTCACAGGTAAAGGATCCACCTTACTTCCCCGTGTCCATCACGGAGAAGGTGAGGCAGGACCTAGCCTGGTGGCTCGACGACAGGAACCTCTTAAGAGGGGTGCCTCTACGCACTCCCCCCCCGGAGATGCTGCTGTTCTCAGACGCATCGACCGAGGGATGGGGCGCACACCTGGAGGAGTTGCTGGCTGCAGGTGTGTGGGACCATCACGACAAGCACCTTCACATCAATGTCCTAGAACTCAAGGCGGCGTTTTACGCTCTCCAAGAGTTCCAGGACCGCTTGGTGGGACACTCGGTGGTGTTGATGTGCGACACCACAGTAGTGGCATACGTCAACAAGCAGGGGGGCCTAGTGTCTCTCCCGCTACACCAGTTGACTGTGCAGGTGCACGAGTGGGCATGGCTCACTCAATAGAACTGTCAGCACGCTACATTCCAGGCAAGAGGAATGTAGTAGCAGACAAGCTCAGCCGTCGGGATCAGGTGATAGGGACCGAGTGGTCCCTACACCCAGAAGTGGCGGAAAGGCTCTTCAACCTGTGGGGGCGTCCGGTCATAGACCTGTTCGCCACCCGGCACAACAAAAAACTTCAAGTTTTTTGTTCGGCCGTGCCGGACCCATGGGCAGCTGCAGAGGACGCTCTTCAACACCCCTGGGACAACCTCTTCGTCTACGCCTTTCCTCCCTTTTGTCTGATTCGGAAAGTGATCAGTCGAGCGCTGGTCACTCCCAATCTCAGGATGATCCTGGTGGCTCCCAAACGACCTCAAGCCGTTTGGTATCCGGACCTGCTGGCTCTTCTTGCGGAAGAACCGAGAGAGATGCCCCACTGGCACAACCTTCTAGCCCAGCCACACGTAGAGTGGTACCACCGGGCAGTCCAGTCCCTACAACTTCACGGCTGGCTGTTATCCACCATCTCTTGCGAACGAGAGGCTTTTCTCGCAGCGCAGCAACAGAGATGGCTGGACACGTCCGACAGTCCTCTGCAGCTGTGTACCAGGGGAAGTGGGCCGTCTTCTGTGGTTGGTGTCGTAGACGGGGTCTATCTCCTCTCAGAGCCACTCTTCAGCAGGTAGCGGATTTCCTCGTGTTTCTTCGCCGAGAGAAGCTCCTCTCAGTACCCACAGTTAAAGGATATAGAGCCGCCCTGGCCCTTGTCCTAAAACTGAGGGGACTGGACATCTCGAACTCGTTCGAGATCTCCTTGCTAATGAGGAGCTTCGAAAGGTCTTGCCCACCCAGGGAACTCAGGCCCCCTGAGTGGGATGTGACTCTCGTCCTTAGGAGTTTGACTCGAAGACCATTCGAGCCACTCCGAGAGTCGTCAGACAGGGATCTGACCCTCAAGACCCTCTTCTTGCTGGCCCTGGCATCGGCGAAGAGAGTAGGGGAACTTCATGGTCTGTCCTTCAATGTTAAACATACCAGGGGCTGGGGATCTGTGACGCTCGATTTCGTCCCGAATTTCGTAGCTAAGACTCAGAATCCGTCGATCCCTGACGACAGGTTCGAGTCTTTCACGATCCCCTCCCTAATGGATTTCATCGACAACGATACGGATGAGATGCTGCTTTGTCCTGTGAGGGCGCTACGGCGCTATCTGAAGAAAACTCGACACCTCAGGCCTGAGTGTCGACGCCTCTTCGTTAGCACTGGGGTTACCAAGAAAGAAGTATCCAAGAACACACTTTCTTTCTGGCTGCGTGAGGTGATCAGGAGGGCGTACGAGGCTGATGGTAGTGACGACATCCGTACGCTCCGACCGAGAGCCCACGAAGTCAGAGGTATTGGACCCTCTTTGGCGTTCCGTAAGAACTTCTCCGTGGCGCAGGTCCTGAAGGCAGGTGTCTGGGCCAACCAGACACCTTCACGTCCTTCTACCTTCGGGATATTGCCCACAAGTCCTTGGATACTTTTTCCTTGGGACCTGTGGTGGCTGCTCAACACGTTGTGTAAGCTTACCCAGCACCCGAGCAGGCAGAACAGCATCGATTCCTGGTGTGACTGTAGGAATGAATGGTTGAATGAGAGTGCGACTGGCTTCTCTTCTCCATCTTTCTCTCTCTCTACCTGTGGGCAGAGGGTCACGGTCGTCACCATGCTGGAAAGGAATTTCGATGCAGGTAACGCTACTCCGACCAAGCCCCAATCTATCCCTTTAGTTAGGGATAGAAGCAAATATCCTCCACTCCCTCCAACAAGGGGGAAGGAGTGGATGCCTACTTGAGACAAACCCATAACTTTATGTTGGCTCTTGTAATAGAGCAAGTTCTTACTTGCTGGTACAACGAGATACGCTTGCCTCTCTCTTAGTACTTGGCTCAGAGGTCTGACCATTGATCCTGCGGTGCACACCCCGATCAATCGGACAGAGGTTTGGATCCCTCCTCCCATTGCTCTTACGACCAGGGAGGCATTCAAGGTTGGACGAACACCAGTCTGTTCACCAAAAAGACTGATTCCACCCACCAAGAAGTGAGTCTTCCTATTGTTAAAGGACCGAGGGTTTGTATTACGTATCGGAACAAATGACAATTTGTCGAAAATTGCATTTTTCCTAACTATACAAACCTGAGGTCCTTTACATATAGTCCCACCTCATACCACCCCTAACTCTGCAACTTTTTGCATGGGCCTAAAGCAAAAGTGATTCTTCACCCGCCGCGCGCACGATCGGACAAGCAGTTAACTACCGTTCTCCCCTTGTTCGAAGCTTACGACCGTCCCAGCTGCCGCTAGTTACCTTCCTATTGTTAAAGGACCTCAGGTTTGTATAGTTAGGAAAAATGCAATTTTCGACAAATTGTCATTTTTTCCGCTTCCGTGCTCACTCAAAACCGGCCCCGGAATTCGGGGGAGTTTTTGATTTTTACCGCTTCGGCGTTTAAGGGTTAAGTAACTGAAATAACGAAGCATACAAATGAGTAGATATCCGAGATAAGTTTAGTTTCACGTTTGTTTTATATATATATCATATGACTGGTAAAAATGTTCTGTTATAACAGAATTCCATCTAGTAAAAGGAGCCTATAAAAACAACAAAATATATAGAGAGAAGTAGTATATTTCAAGAGACTGCTGTCTCCCTCTTCAGGTAGATGAATGAGAAAAGTTACAGAAAAGGTGGTATTTATACCAAGAAGTCCATCCACAGGTAAGCCAATTTAGGTCACTCCCGCTGATAATCTTCCTTTAATCTTGAGCATTGTTTGTATGAAAACCCTGTCGATGACATCTGAATCCCATGCTCCTTTTGAGATGTTCATTACCTGCCACGTTGGATCAAGGCTGATTCCATCATTTTACTCTTGTACCGGCAGTTGCTGCTATAAATTATATGTTATAAATTCCAGTTCGTACTATGGTTATGTTCATTTATATGGTTGAAAATAGCAGAGACGGAAGGCTCTGCCTCGTGCATTTGTGACGTCATAGTGCAGTGTGTATGAATGATCGGTACCATAACCATTGTCATACATACTATTCAGATCTGCGAAGTGTATTCTGAATGAGCGGTATCATCATCATCGCCATAGGTATTATTCAGATCTGCGAAGTGTATTCTGAAGGCTTCTGCTCATCCATTAGCTAAGACGGAAGGCTCCGCCTCATGCATTCGTGACATCATAGCGCAGTATGAATGATTGGTATCATCATCATCACCATACATATTACTCAGATCTGTGAAGAGTATTCTGATCATCCACATCATGTATGCATCTCCTTAGAAGTCGAAGAGGAAGACCTATATTTATGTTGTCAAAGGTTGTGAGAGAGAGAGAGGTGGAAGAATGAATGGGAGTGGTTAAATGGCGGTCAGAAGCATGTCTGTTGTGGCGCTCTGTAGGAAGTCAGTGGAAGTCTGTTACAAGAGTTGTAAGGAGTGAGGAGTCTTGTGAAGTTAGTGTCGGTTTTGGCAGCAGTTATCCTTTGGTGTTTAGTTGTTTTGGTGTTATTTGATAGATTTTGGGGTTGTGAAATTGTTGTGCGTGTGTCTGTCTGGTTGTGGTGAGGTTAAGGAGGTTGGTGGTGCATTTTCGGTGTCTGTGAGTGGTGGTTGGGGCAGTGTTGGTTTTAGCAGGTTGTTGTGCTTCTGTAAGTCATGTGGTTGTCGTGTTCTTTCGGGGTGTTGGTGTTCGTCTGCAGTGATTTGTCGGGTTATTGAGTTTTTGTGGGGTTGTGGGTCTCGGGTGGTTGGTTTGTGTTTGGTTGTCGGCGGTGGTTGTGTGTCGGCTAGCCTATAGCCTATATCCAGTGGACAGCACAGCCTAGCCCTAAGTAGCAGAAGCCAGAGGTTTGTTTTGTGTGTTTGGTACTTTGTTGAACCAATTGTCCTGCAGGTTAAAAGTAACGTAGGAGTTGCGTAGGTTAAAAGTAACGTAAAGGGGAAAGTGTGAAAGTGGGAAATTTTGTTAGCTGGTACGATTAACGTACCTGTGGGGGGGTTTACTTGTTTTTTGTGATCCCGCCACATTATTTTTTGGCGCCCGAACAGGGACTGCTGGTGTGGCAGCTGCAGGACAATTGGTCTAGGCTAGTGTGTATGAGTGGTGAGAAAGTTTGAGATGGAAGGATTGAGTGAGGTGGAGAGGCTGAAGGAGGAGTTGAGGTTGGAGAGGGAAGTTAGAGGACAATTGGAATTGGATAATGAGAGGTTGAGGGTAGAGTGTGAGGAGCTGAAGAGCGAGTTAGAAGAAATAGAGGAATGCTGAGTGCAAAAGTGGTAATGAAAGAAGAAGTGAAAGGAGCGGAAGAGAGAATGGTTGAGAAAATGGATGAAAAATTGGGGGTAATGATGAATGCTGTGCAAGAGATGATGAAGGGGTTCATGGGAGAGGGAGCTGTAGGAGGTAGGCCTACTAGGTCTTGTGATAGGCTAGAAGTGGTAAAGACAGTGGAAGAGCGAGTGGATGAAACTACGAGTGACGAAGGTGACTTGTTTGTGATAGGTAAAGGAAAGAAGGGAAAGAGACAGGATAAGGATAAACCAGAGGACAAGAATAAGAAGGGGGCTAAGGAAAAGACGACGACTAAGGGAAAGAAGGTTAGGAAGGATGACGGACAAGATGAGACTAGGACTGAATACATTGGGGAAAGGGCCGAGAGTGATTTGAATAGCGATGAGTGGAAACAGGTAGGTAGAAAGAAGACGGGTAAGAAGAGCGTAATCAGGAGCATGGATGTTAGTATGGAAGTTGATTCGCTGTATTCGCACGAGGTTAAGAGGGATCAGAATGGTGGAAGTAGTGAAAGTGAGGGTGAGCGGGAAGTACGAAAGGCTGTATATATGAGAGAGAGACCTAGATGTGTACAATACGAGGAATATGGTAGTAGGGACATAGGGGATTTTTTTAAGGAATATGAAAGGTATTGTGAGGCAAAGTATGGGGATAACAAGAGAGTCTGGGCAAGAGAGTTGGGTAGCTTTTTGACGGGATTTTTGTTGAATATGTATGGGGTAATGATGAGTGTGGGGAATGTGCCTTATGAGAGTGTGAAAGCCAGGATTGTGGAACAGGCGAAGAGGATAAGGAGTAGCGTCAGATATAGGAGAAAACATGGGTTTGATGAGGTAAGAATGAATGTTGGTGAGTCGTTGTCGATGTATGTATGCAGGTTGGAAACATTAGCCAGGAAAAAGTTTGGGGATGAAGGGATAAATGAGTGTTAAGAGTTAGTGAAAAAGTTGTTGGTGACTGTGCCTGAGAGTGTGCATGAGTTTGTAAATCTGAAACATAAGGAGAAAATGCGATGGACGAATGAAAGGTTGTCGTGGAACGACATTTTGGAAATAGTAGAGGATTATGAGTTGGATAGGTGTATGAAAGAGAGTACTAGAAGTGTTAGTGTTAGGACTGAGTTTAAGAGCTATAGGGAGGCAGTTTTGGAAGGGCCAAGGCGAATGGCAGAGCGAGTGGTTGATAGGAGCGTTAAGAGTCAGTAACGTAAGTATGGTTAGCCCTAAGAGAGATCGAAGTGCGAGCGTTGGAAGAGTAAAGTCGGTTAGTCGTGAACGAGAGCAGCAGTGTTACAGATGTGGAAAGCTAGGGCACAGGAAGAATGAATGTCGGTGGGCGTTGGGAGCTTGCTTCGGGTGTGGGCAAACAGGGCATTTGGTGAGCGAGTGTAAGAAAGATAGGGATATTAAATGTTACAGGTGTGGGCAAGTAGGGCATATAGCAAGTGGATGTCGAGGTACTCGTGTGACTGAGGTTTGCGGTAATTGCGGGAAGAATGGGCATTATGCTAGGATGTGTAAGGAACAGCGGGCAAAATGTGTTGAATGTGGAATGGAAGGTCTTGTGGCGAGTGTGTGTAGGCAAAAGAGGATGAGTCAGGTTGGGAGTTCGAGAAACTAGGTACAAAGGGGATTCAGTTGGGTGGGTCCTCTGGTGTGCAGTCAGTAAGAGTGATGCATGTGCGTGAAGGATTGTTGCATGAAAAAGGGTTTGGAGGAAGAGCTCATGAATGTATGAGTGTAAAAGTGAGGTGCAAAGGGGTTTGTTTGGTTGCTTTCATTGATACTGGGTGCAGTGTCAGTGTTCTTTTCAAGAATGGATGTGACAAGTTGCGGAGTGAGTGTGAAATTAGGAAATGTAAAGGGGAGGTATGAGGAATAGGAAATTTAGGTATGCCTGTGGTGGGAATGTTGCGTGAAAATGTAGAAATCGAAGGGGTGGTGATGGATGAAGGTGACTTTTATGTGATCAGGGGAATGAGTGATGAGTATGATATGTTGTTAGGATAAAGGTTCATGGAAAAAGAATTGTGGGATTGGTGGTGGTTCCCATCAAAGCGATTAATATGATTGAGTTAGCTAGGAAAGGGGAATGTACATGGAGAGTTGTACTTGGATAGGGATGGAGGGGTAAGCAGTAAAATATGGAAGGGAGTGCCGTTGGTTGCCAAAGTGTAAAAGTGCCCCCGAGAAGTTGGAGAAGTTGTTAGTGTGAAAGTTGCGTGGCCCGATAGTCTTGGGATTGTCAAAGGTGACAAGTGTGCATATGTGGTTGAGGGTGTGGATGCGAACAAGTTGGTAAGAGCGAGCGTGCATGTGTACGACAGGATTTTGGATATGGAGAATCCTCGGGTTTTTGTTGCCTCATTGCCGAGTGTTAGGAAAAAGCGAGTGCGGGGTATACGTGAAGGTGATTGTGTGGGGTTGTTGTATACGTTGGTGGATGGGGACGACAAAAGATATGTTAGGGTGCGGCAGGTGATGACAGGTAGCATGAAAGAAAGTGAGGAGTGGAAGTATGATGAGTTTAGAGAAAGAATTGAGGTGGATGAAAATGTTGGTGATGACGAGAGGGAGCGGTTGATGCAGATGTTGTGGGACAGGCGGGGTGACGAGGATTTCAGGGGATCTAAGCTTCCAGAGTTTCAAGAATGTTTTTTTGAACATGACGGAATAAACCCCAACCAATAATATCAGTGCCCCGATACCTTTTCTTGCGGCCCGCTATTGCCCAGCGAGATTTGAGGAACAGTGTGAGGAACTTGAAAGAGTGGGAATGATCGAGAGGAGCGAGAGTGCTTGGAATAGTCCCAGTACGCAAGACAGATGGGAGTTTGAGGATGTGTGTGGATTACAGGAAGGTGAATGAAGTGGCTGTGAAGGAGCGATTCCCGATGAATGTGGTGTCTGATTGTGTGTATAAGATGCATGGGATGAGAGTGTTCACAAAATTGGATTTGGTAAGGGGCTATTACCAGATGCCTCTTGAGGAAGGGAGCAGGCATGTTACGGCTTTTTCAAGTGGTAGCTGCCATTATCAATTCAAGAGGTTAAGTTTTGGATTGGCTAATGCTCCTGCTGCCTTCCTGAGGGCGATGAATGTAGTTTTGGCTGGTTTTGATAGAAGGAAGGTGACTGTGTTTATAGATGACATTTTGATTGCAAGTGAGACTGTTGAGGAGAACGTGGAACTGCTTGAGAAGGTGTTAGAATGGTTGGAAGAGGTTGGAGTGAAAGTGAAGCTGGAGAAGTGTACGTGGTTGGCTGGGGAAGTGGAATTTCTGGTCATGAGGTGAGTGCCAGTGGTGTAAGGAAGAGTGAAAAGTTTGTGGAAAAAGTAAAGGAGTTTCCACGTCCCCGGACCGTGCGGGAGTTAAAGGGTTTTTTGGGTTTGATTGAGTTCTGGAGGAAGTTTGTTAGGGATTGTTCGGGTATAGGGAAGCCGATGACTGAATGGACAGGGAAGAAAAATTGTACTAAGCTGAGGTGGGATGAGCGAATGGTGGGAGCATTTGAGAAATTGAAAGAGGAGGCTGCTAGGGACGTCACCTTGGCTTTTCCGGACTGTAGTGAGGATGCCTGTAAGCTTGAGTTGTATGCTGATGCTAGTAAGTTTAGTATGGGAGGATGCTTGGTGCAGATGCAAGAGGTGAATGGGGAGGGACAATTGAGAGTGATTGCATATGTGAGTAAAGCTTTTAATAAAGCAGAGCTTAAGTATTCGGTGGTTGAGAAGGAGCTTGCGGCAATAAGGTTTTGTATGAAAGCGTTGAAAGTGTTTTTGTATGGGGTAAAATTTGTCATAAGGACAGATCATCGGCCGTTAGTTTATATGATCAAGAAGGAAAGTGTGAATGCTAGGATTGCGAGGACAATTGAGGATTTGAGTGAGTTTGATGATTTTAGCTTAGAATATGTGCCGGGGAGTAAAATTGTGATTGCTGATACGATGTCTAGGATGCATAGTAAGGACAGTGGTGTTGTGAAAAGTGACTGGGATCCGAATATGGTACCTGAGGGGTTGGTTGTAAAAGAGAGGTTTGAAGGGAATGACAGTGTGTGTGAATGTTTGTTTTCAGCATTGAAAAACTTGGAAGGTAAGGGTCTGGTTGAAGAGGTACCCGGTAGTGTGAATGAGTTGGAGTGAAGTTGATGAGTGATGTGCAGAAGGAAGTGGCATATGCGGAGGAACAAGGTGGGGAAGGAGAAATGTTGCATGAATTGTTGTCAGCAGTAGCTGAGTTGTTTGGAATAAAAGTGTTGTTGTATTTTGGATGGGACAGACCGGTTGAGTGTCGAGGAAGGGTGAGTGCAGGTAATGAACGTGGGGTTTTGAGGATTAGTTCAGTGAGGGAAACGTGGTTGTAATTGGTTGGTTACAAAAAGGGACTGTGAAGGGGATCTGAGTCAGAATTGTGGAAATGGGGAATTAACTGAGGATGAATGTGATGAGGAGGATTGTGATGCGGATAACCAGGTGGACGTGGTAATGAATATGTGTATGCATGGGACTCAAGGGAAAATGGTGACGTTTGTCCAAGTAAATGATAGTGAGTACTGTAGTTTGGTTGACACAGGGGCACAAGTTTCCTTGGTGAGTGAACTTGAAAGATGTGATTGGGAAGTGAAAAGGCAGTCTACAAGTGTGAGAATACATGGGTTAGGACAAGGAAGTGTATTAGTATGGGAAGAGGTACAGTTAAAGGTTAGGTTGGGAGACCTTGAAGTAATGCATATCTTTATAGTTGTAAGAGAAAATGATTTGCCATCTTGCTTTTTAATAGGGATAGATTTTTTGAGGATCCACGATATAGACGTAGATATAGGAAATGGAATTCTTAGAAAGGGGGGCAGACAAGTAGCTAGGATTCAAGATGGTAATGTGTTTGTAGCAAACTTTGTGGGTATGATTGATATTGCTAGGAGTGAGAATGATCTGTTGAGTGAGGAAGAGATTGAGGAAATGCAAAATAAGTGCCTGGAGATAAGTGTGTTGCGACAATGTGTTTTGGGAGGAGTGCGTGTGGAAGACTGGCCATGTGAGTTGGATGTATATAAGAGGGTTGCTAAAAGTTTTGTGGTGTGCAAAAACATAGTGTACTTTTTGCATCAGGGAGGGGTGTATGACAAGGAAATGTATACGCCAGTGTTTTCTGTTGAGTCAGCTGTGAGTGTGTGTTTGTTGGTGCATGATCGGTTTGGGCATATGGGAAAGAATAAGTTGGGGGAATGCATGAGAGAGAGATTGTATGCTCCTGGGTTGAATAAGATTTGTGTGGATGTGGCTGTCACATGTGAAGACTGTCAGAGGGGAAAGTATCAGTGTGTGCAAGTAAGTCCACCTGTGTTGCTATTGCAGATGAAAGAGCCGTTTGAAATGCTTGTGATTGGTTGTGTTTCTTTGCCTAGGACTGCGAGAGGACATGTGGGGATGATTGTGATGGTGGATCACATGAGTAAATTTGCCTATGTGGTTCCCATCAAAGATAAGAGGAGTGAAACTGTTGCACGAATGGTGGGTCAAGTGATGTTGCCCATGTGTGTATGTAGGCGGGCAAAAATGTTGAGTGATAATGGACCTGAGTTTGTGGGATGGGAATTTGAAGAAATGTTGAAGGAATGGGGTATTGTGCATGTGTATTCTACTCCGTATATGCCCAGTGCGAATGGGTTGGCAGAAAGGACTGTTAGGACGATGACTGAGATTTTGCGAATGATGAGTAAGGGCGACAAGGATTAGGATATGTATGTAGAACATGCAGTTTGGGTATATAACGCCACACTGCAGAAGAGTTTAGGTATGTCTCCTTGTAAATGTGTTGAAATTTGAAAGGATTGTCAGACCGTGGTTGGGTCTGTCAGAAGGTGATCGGGATTTGTGGAAGAAAGCGAGTGAAAGGTTTGAGAGTTTTAGGATTGGGGATAAGGCGTTGAAAGAGGTGGTTGAGATGGGAAGAATGAATGTGAATAAAGTAAGGGAGAAATTTGAAGGGCCTTTTGAGATTTTGGAAGTGGGACCGAGTGGATTGAGTTATGTTTTGGGGAAATTGCGAGTAGGTGGGGGAATGGATGAGGTTAGGGCACACCATAACCAGCTCCGTAAGTGGAGGGAAGTACCACAGTATGTTCGGGAGAATGCAATGAGTGAGTGGTTGAGGGTGAATAAGTATGAGCCGACTGTTGGTGAACAAATTGGTCTGGGAGATCGACAGTTGGTGTTGGTTGAGTATGAAAGAAAACAGAAGAGTGTGGAGAGAGGAAGTGGAAGGGAAAAGCGTGAACGGCATGGTAAAGGGGTTGGTGGTAGGGTGCAAACGGTTGATAAAGCGCGTGCTACGGATGACTTTGGGGGAATGAATGATACTTGTAGTGTATGTGGGTTTGAGTTGACAGGGACAAATAAGACTTCAGTGAGAAGGAAACTGAGTAGTGAGGAGGTAGTTGATAGGATGGATAAGTCTTTGCAAGAGTTTGACAGAAGTATGGATGAACTGAGTGGTTTGGTGGCCGAAATATGGGAGATGTTGGAACCAGACTTAGAAGACATCGGTGAAGTAGTGAATGGAATTTGGGAGGATGGTAGTGAGGGAGATAATGGGAGTTTGAAAGAAAGTGGTTTGGAAGAAGTGAATGGTGATGTAACTGAAAGAGTGTATGATGGTCCTCAAACAAGATTCAGGGGACCTGCATCTGAGCATCCTTGGGTGTTGCAAAAGGCAATTTAGTGTGGATGTTGTGAGTGTAAGATGTTGTCAAATGTAATGGAGGAGGTAATATGGAGGAGTAATGATAGTTTATATTTGACAACATCTTCAAAGGTTGTGTGAGAGAGAGAGAGAGAGAGAGAGAGAGAGAGAGAGAGAGATGGGAGTGGTTAAATGGCGGTCGGAAGCATGTCTGTTGTGGCGCTCTGTAGGAAGTCAGTGGAAGTCTGTTACGAGAGTCAAGGAGTGAGGAGTCTTGTGAAGTTAGTGTCGGTTTTGGCAGCAGTTATCCTGTGGTGTTTAGTTGTTTTGGTGTTATTTGATAGATTTTGGGGTTGTGATGTTGTTGTGCGTGTCTGTCTGGTTGTGGTGAGATTAAGGAGGTTGGTGGTGCATTTTTGGTGTCTGTGAGTGGTGGTTGGGGCAGTGTTAGTTTTGGCGGGTTGTTGTGCTTCTGTAAGTCGTGTTTTTTCGGGGTGTTGGTGTTCGTCTGCAGTGATTTGTCGGGTTATTGAGTTTTTGTGGGGTTGAGGGTCTCAGGTGGTTGGTTTGTGTTTGGTTGTCGGCGGTGGTTGTGTGTCGGCTAGCCTATAGCCTATATCCAGTGGACAGCACAGCCTAGCCCTGAGTAGCAGAAGCCAGAGGTGAGTACCTGTTTGTGTTTTGTGTGTTTGGTATTTTGTTGAACCAGTTGTCCTGCAGGTTAAAGGTAACGTAAAGGGGAAAGTGTGAGTGGGAAATTTTGTTAGCTGGTACGATTAACGTAACTGTGGGGGGTTTACTTGTTTTTTGTGATTCCGCCGCAGAGCAACTTCCATTTTGGCAGGAGTCGACAACTTGAAATCCTTCATTGCTGAACATGAAGTAAGAATTTCTTTTTCTAGGTTAACTTGGCATTTGATAATTTATTTTTTTTTCTATTGTTGAAATAGGTTTTAATGAAAATGACTAGTAAAAGTGATTAACAGAGAATTAGATGTGTTTGAGAGAGAGAGAGAGAGAGAGAGAGAGAGAGAGAGAGAGAGAGAGAGAGAGAGAGAGAGAGAGAGAGAGAATCGTTTGATCTAAACTTTACAAGAAACTGTCATCGCATGTTGAATTTTGAATTTTTAAATTTCTTTTTAAGAATTGTAATTTCATATCAAATTTTGAATTTTCATCAGTTCTTTTTTATTGTAGAATAAATTTATATGAAAATGATTACATAGTGAACATGAGGGTCAAAGAAACTGAAACAAGCGCTCGTTACCAAGTTTGTTGGGCCTAACGGGAGTGAAGACTTGTGATCCGCCAGTCCCCGAAACTTCAAATGATTCACAAAGCCTTCCTTCAGCTGGAGATCTTACTCTTCACGGAGGATGAGATAGAGGAGCTTGAAGGTTTTTTTTGGCAGAGGAAATTCCATCCAAAAGGTTTTAAACTCCTTTTTGAATCTGGTTTTTCTTATAAACAGATTCAAAGTTGACAGGTCTATTACTGTCTAGTCCCTGCTGGCTTCGGGTACAAGGAAAATCCTGCTGTAAAACCCCTTTGACGGAATGGATACTTGTTCCACAGCCCCTTTTTCCATCACCTTCTTCACTTCCTCTTGCAGAATAAAAGCCTTCTGAGGTTCTTGAGCATTAAGCGAGGTGAGGCATTGGCTGTTCTGTCAGGGGTGGGGATACTTCGAAAGGAATCAAATCCCCGACTCTGAGAACATCCATCACCACTGCTCTGCTCCCAGTTCCTGCCACACCTTCCAGTGATTTTCCAGCCAACCCCTCACTGGTGTGGCTGAGTGATGAGAGGCACCTATCCTATCGTCTTGAGCCCCTTCCTCTTCCCCTAATCCCCCTTCCTCTGTTATTTCTATTGTGAAAGGGCCGATGAGGGTCTTGTTGCTCTACTATACTCCGTTTTTTTCCATCTGTCCATCCGCCTGTGGTGTTTGCGCATGGTAACACTGCATCCAGGGCTTTAAATAATATCCTATTTCGAATATTAACGGTGTAATTCACATACAGTAAATTATTAAAACACTTTTCAGTTGCAAATGTACACCCAGATATCCTTTTATTTACCTAAAACTTACACATGGCCTAACTATTTAAAGCCTGGGACGCAGTGTTACCATGTGTGACCACCACAGGCGGATGGACAGATGGAAAAGACAGAGTATAGGGATTATATGCCTCACTGGCTTCTTCCGAGATATTTGCTGCTGCCTAACCTCCATAGGATTAGCCTGACTGCTAGATGTTTTCCTAACTGCCTGCTGTCCCAATCTATCGTTAGTGGCCATCCCTCTATCTATAACCTCTTCTAGTATGGCCTCTGGCAACAGCAATTGCGACTAAGATATTCCCATTCCTCATTACTAGCAGGGAATCCAAATCAACAGTGCGACTTAGTCTAGCCAAAGCTGCGTCCCTCCTCATTAACAGGATTTTTGCCCAAACATTGACACTTAAATTTGTCAAGTACGCAATTGCTTTGGCACCTGGTTGTAGTAATCTAATGAACATTGATTCATCCACAACCTTCCTCGTCACTTCTGAGGATGCAATCTTCGCAACTGCTGTCGACTAAAGATCCAACCAAGAAGCAGTCTGAAAGACAGAAGAAGCTGTTGCTAATAACGTAGCAGCCTCTTGGCAAGTCATCGAAGGGCATTCCATTTTCACTTGATCTAAGGTTAATCCAGGCCTAACCTTACCACATTTGGGTTAATTTGTCTAGACAGTAAAGGAACCGTCGGTGTCATATAATATTTTCTATGTTTCATCATTGGAGGAGGGATAAACTTAAACGATCTATTTGATCTCAAGGAATTATTCCTTCCCGCAATCCATGCGTTTACGTGTTATAAAACGGACTCCGCATGATTTGAACAAGGCAACTCATACGACACCTTGGTATCCTTTTCCACACCAAACGCCATGTCAATCCCCGGAGGAAGCATACTGGCAGGTGTTTCCGTTCTCTCCAAAAGGTTATTGAATTGACAAATCAAATCAATCACCTCTGCATGCGAAGACAGAAACTCTTGGTTCTCTCCTTCCTCTGGTTCTAGCGTACTGTGCTCAGCCACAGGAGATGCTATCTCACTCCTATCCCCTGACAAACATCTGGGTGCTTCGTGGCCGCCTACCCCTACGGTCGCGGTCCCTTTGATCTCTGCTGACCGCCGACGGCTCGATCCCGAACAGTCAGCAGGAGAAAGAGAACGCCTCACTCCTCCTTAGCTCGCGGATCTAAAGCGAGAATCTCGCCTATACCTCCAAGATGAAGGGCTCTCTCAAAACCAAGCTCACTTCCTCTCCATGACGATTTATATCGTCTCCAACGACCGTCGGAGAATTCGGCCTTGATCCTTCATTTAGGCGGACAACGCCTTCCACCAACGTATCAGACGAGGTTGCCAACTCGCTATTCTTTGACCTTTTAATAGGAGCCTTATCATCTTTTCTCCATATTTTAAATGGTCTTACAGGCAAAACCGGTATCTGTGCTCTATCCTTTGCTGCTCTTTTCGCCCCCAACACGGATTTCGCCAATGACACTGTAGTTTTTCTTTGACTCTTTATAGTTTCTACTGGCAACTCCTCATCGGCCGTCGACTCACTCATTCGTTTGGACTCTTGTAAACTGCTTTGTCCTCTAGCTTTGAGCTTACCAGCCACTGACTTCTTGCCTTCTTGCTGACTGGGATGTGACCGTCCTGGCCCGAAGATGAAGAAGAATTCACTTTTCTCCTCTTGGCCCGAGGATCAGTCGCGAAATCCCGTATCCTCCAACGCTTGACTGGTACACCCCATGAAGTCATCGAACTTAGCAATGACACCAAGCTAGAGGAAGAAGATGAATCACGCCTTTTCTTTTTGTCTTTCTTATTAATTTTCTTCTCTAGATCCTGTAATTTCTTCATTACAGTGTGTACTACCGAGTCAGAAAGCATAATCGAGTCCAGAGGCAGCGAAGAAGACTGAGAAACAATAGGCTGTGACGTCATAGCGTCTGCCATGTCGGTGTGTGACGTCACCAATCTTGTAGGGAGAGACTGGGCTGCTGCTGCTGGCATCCCTGCATTTGCAGCAAAACTACCCCCAACGTTCTGCATCGCCGTAACCAATGAAGTTGTTGGCGTAGCCGCGGCATTATCTCCCATAAAGTGCAAGCCCGGGGAATGAGGAATATTCAGCGCTGCCAGATTCTGCTGGAACCGTGACGCCATATAATGCGACAGCAAACCTTTCAAGGTTGGTACGCCTGGAAGGCCTAGCGCCACCCACGTACCTTCCATCCTGTTCGAGTCGGGAGCAGGCACCTGGAACAAAGATGGCGATGCTCCCGCCCTCCCTGCTGGGAACAACGGAGCGTAAATATTATGCATCAAATTACCCAAAACTAATCCTGGCGTTTCTGAAAACAAACCACTAGGAGAAACTGGTGTATTGCCGATACAAAAGAAGCCGGCAACGCTTGGTCATCCAAAGATGGTGTCGACTCCTTTCTTTTGTACTGGCCTTTCTTATAAAACTTCCTCCACTGTTCCACCGACCAACCACGACAAACAAAACAAGGATTAGTAATTGTACATACATTTTCCCTGCACCTACTACACGTTGGATGAGGATCCGTCGACACCGAAGTTAGGAATCAAGAACACAGAAAGCCACTGACTCCAAGGCATTTCCTTTGTCTTGTCTTCGAAACGGAAGAAGATCCTGACAGTGATACAAAACACTCCATCTCACCACTTACACACTCTTACAGCTCACACCCACACTGAGCACACTCAGATAAGAGAATTAATAGGAAAAAGGAAAGTGAAATGGATAAAAACGGGCAAACTAAAAACGGCTTTAAACAGATAGACAGAGAACACGTCCTATCTTAAAGGCGGTAGAAAGATAACAACTGGCGGGTCACACGACACTGTGGGCATTCTGGGTATACATGCCCCGTGACCTGGTATAGATGCCAATAGTCCCTGGATCGCACAAGTTTAATATTAACTCTACCGGTTTCCAGCTTGGCACTAGTAAATCCAAACGTAAAGACTGAAGGTTTGTTTCGTATATGAACAAAGGTTTTTTAAAGGAAATGACTGTATCGTACAGTACACTTGCACCTAATGGTGGCATTGTTTACGTGTGGGAGTTTTCACCATCCTGTGTGTAATTTGAAACTTTTTCAAGTTATTAAAACCTTTTCAATAATTTATTTATCCATAAGAACAATTTCATATTAGAAAAAAATACAGTATAGTACATATAAAATATTGAAAATGGGTAGAATAAAAAAAAGTTTGATTTGGTAAGTTGCCGTTTGCCTTGGTCCTAATGGAAATATTCCCAAAAGGTATGAATTTTGAAATCTGCGAATTTCCAATTCTGCAAGGCCGTGGATCGACCAAATTCTCGCATGATTGGGGACCGTACTGAATATATATTTATATATATAATAAAAGGAGCCCATAAAAACACCAAAATATAGAGAAATATTATATATATATACATACACAGTGGAACCTCGACATACGAAAGTCCCAACTTACGAAAAATTCAAGTTACGAAAGCAAACACGAAGATTTTTTTGCCTCTACATACGAAAATAATTCAGGTTATGAAAGGTTGTTACTGTTAAGTCCCGAGATTCGCCCTGACCACTGAGAACAATTTTAAAACTCGCGAGCCACCAACTGAGTAGACTCGCCACCATCCTCCCACTCTCCCATTGGTTCCTGATGCTAGTCACTGCTGTAAGATCCTGCTCTCCTATTGGTCAGCATCTCCCCCATCGTGCTCTACGTAAAGGCGTTCTTCGGCCACTTGGTAACAGCATCGTTATCGTAAGCATGCCGAATTAGTTCGTTAATATACGATTTCGTTTGTTAACGTAAATTCGTGTTAGTGATTTCCCTTTGTACTTTATCGTGTTGTGTGAGAACTTAATTAGTACTACTACATAACTTAATTACATATAGTCATGGGTCCCATGAAAGTTGCTGAAGTTTACGGAAAGAAGAGGATGCTTTCTATGGAGACAAAAATGGAGATTATCAAGAAGTATGAGGCTGGCATGTGGTTGAGTGTGATCGCTAAGGAATACGGGCGAAATCTGTTGACGATAGGCACCATCCTTAAGCAGAAGGAAGCCATCAAAGCAGCTACACCCTTCAAGGGCGTGACTATTTTGTCCAACGCGCACGACGAGATGGAGAGGTTGCTTCTTGTATGGATAAAAGACAAAGAAATCGCTGGCGATACGATAACCAAGACTGCAATCTGCCACAAGGCCAGTGCTATTTTCGGCGATTTGATTGCCCAGGCCGAAGACGACGGAGAAGGGACATCGACGCCAACCCCAGACTTCAAGGCTTCTCATAGGTGGTTTGAAAAATTCTGGAAACGGACTGGCATCCATTCAGTGGTGCGGCATGGGGAGGCGGCCAGCTCGGATATGAAAGCGGCCGAAGCCTTTATTAAGTCGTTTGACAAGATGATGATCAACGAAGGCTACAGTTCTCAGCAAGTGTTCAACTGTGAGGAGACTGGCCTTTACTGGAAAAAAAAAAATGCATCATCGGACGTACATCATGGAGGAAGAGAAGAAGCTACCCGGGCATAAGCCTATGAAAGACAGGCTTACACTCGCACTTTATTCGAACGCCAGTGGGGATTGCAAGGTGAAGCCCCCTACTTGTCTATCATTCAGACTCCTCGAGCCTTCATGGCCCACAAAGTGCTAAAGGAGAAGCTTCCAGTAATGTGGAGGGCTAATGCGAAAGCCTGGGTAACGAGACTTGTTCACCGAGTGGGTAAATCTGTGTTTTGGCCCGACAGTGAAGAAATTCTTGGAAGAGAAGCGCTTCCCTCTGAAATGTCTGCTGGTGTTAGACAATGCCCCTGCTCACACTCTTGGCCTCGAGGAAGATATCCTAGCGGAGTATTCTTTTATCAAGGTTCTTTATCTTCCACCTAACACCACCCCTCCCCTCCAGCCCATGGACCAGCAAGTGATATCGAACTTCAAGAAGCTGTATAAGAAACATCTTTTCAAGAGATGTTTCGACATCACCGATACCACAAACCTCACCTTGCATGAATTTTGGAAGGATCATTTCGATATCGTTATATGCATCCGACTCATCGATCAAGCTTGGCAGGAGGTTTCCAGGCAAATCTTGAATTCTTTGTGGAGGAAACTCTGGCCTGATGCCGTATCCGCCCAAGACTTCATGGGATTCGACGTGGGCGAAGCTGATGCAGATTCAGAAACAGTTGAGGATCCTGAAACTGTTTCACAACCAGATTTGACGAGATCGTTGCACTCGGCAAGTCCATGATGGGGCTGGTCGTCGACGAGGACAACATTAATGACCTTCTTGAGGAGCACCAAGAGGAGCTTACAACGGATGACCTGAAGGAGTTGGAGGCCATGCAACATAACGTCGTTCAAGAAGAGTTCTCTAGCCGCAGCGAGGAGCAGGACGACGACCCTATGACAACGGCAGAAAGGTGCAATAATTTGTAGAAAAGACACACCCCGAAAACGCTTGGGCACCAAGAAGATGTGACTAAAACCCTGGGGACGGATGCACTACTTCCGCTATCGCATCCTTGTCCAGCATCTTCTGCACCTCCTCCTGAAGAGCCAAGAACTTCAGAGAATCTGGTGGATACGTCTTCTTGAGCTGCGGCTTGTCCGACAGGAGAGAAATCGAATGGCAACAGGTATCCCACCCGAAGGACATCTACCACCCACTTCTCCACCCCGTAACTCTGCCACTTGGCCCAATGGCCAGCCAGGCAACCCCCACTCGTGGCGCAGGAGAGGGAGAGACGCCCAACCTATCGATGGCCCCCTTGACCTCTGCTCCTAGGGCCTCTTCTTGGTTTAAAGGAATGAGAGCGAAAGGGGCATTGATCCTGAGACTTGGGCTATGACGAACGGGAAGGCCCTGCCAAACTCGAGTCCTTGATGGCCTACCAGGGGACGATCTCCTCGATTGCTGCTGGACCGGGGGAGGAGGGGGGCCCAAACGTCTCTGAGGGCGGGGCTCTGATTTAGACACAGCCTGGTGCACCAGACGGTCCTTGGTGTCAGCCAGACGTCTGTCTATCGCATTGTCGAGTTCGGTCCGTGGAAACAGCGATTTAACAGGTCACAGTTCCTCAAGGCCAGCAAAGACTCTGTGTCGAGCGACCTCTCCATCCTAGACAAAGCCGAGTCCCTTCTAACCAGAAGATTAGCCCATAAATTGGCACTGAGGTGAGCCAAATAAGAAAACGCCTTGCCCCGGATTGCAAAAGACTGGCAAGCGAGGTGGCACTCACCAACCCATCAGGGGACCTGTCAGAAGCTATCTTGGCAATCACCACAGACCAGAGGTCCAGCCAAGAAACCGTGTGCAACATGGAGGCCGCTGTAGATTCAAAGGCTAAGGTGTCTTGTGGAGATAAGGACGGAGCCACTGACCTCACCTATTCCAAAGTCAAACCCGGCTTCAGGCGAATGACGTCTGGGTTAAGGTGGAGTGACAACAAAAATGCAGAGCTCATAGCATAGTACATCCTATGTCTTGTGAGAGGTGGGGGTAGGAGTTTGGTAGAGCCTCTAGAGCGAAGTGAACCGTCCCGGTCAGAAACAGATGCATTAACCTTCTGCAAGACCGACTGAACGTGCCCTGACAACGGCAGCTGGAGAGACGATTTGAGGTCCCGAGCAGCTCCCACCAAGGCTTTCAAGCAAGGAGTGTAGGACGACCGATCCTGAGCCCTACTTTCCAAACTGTTAAACCCACGAATGAGATCAACATCCTCCAAAAAGGAAGACAGAAACTCCTGCGTGTCCCCTTCTTCCTGCTCTGGCACCTGTGACCGGCGACAAGAAGGATGTGTAGCCTCCAATAACGCGTTTTCTTCACCAAAAATCACAGAAGGGTTAGTAGGCAAACAGTCTGAAATCTCTACTAGCCTATCTGGGCTGGGTCCAAGCGTCAGCCTCCGAGACGGACCCACTGAAACATTAGGCACATCACTTACCTCAACAGGTGACTCCAGACGGCCATGAACGGACACGGGCGTGGTGGCCGTACGTATGTGAGATGGGGGGGAAACTTGAGACTGACGGAGAATCCCTTTAGTGGAAGACTTGGAAGCAAGCAAACACTCCGGCTGCACCACCTCCGTGCTCACTTCCTTCGACCTCTTGACAGGCGCCTTCAGGTCTTTATGGCGACGAATAGGCCTGGGAGAAGGGGCACTACCCACATGTGCACGGACGAAGAAGGTTGCCACACGCTCGCGATGTGCAAGGTCGGGGTGGGGGGTTGCACGTACGAGGTTCAGCGGCGAAGCAACCCCTGCAAAACACACATCACTAACACTGCCCGAAACCACAGCACTCTCAGGAACACGTCCATGCTGTTCCTGCCTCGGCGGGGAAGGAAGGGCGAGGTCCTTAGCCTTCCAATACCTAACAAGCCCACGAGGCATAGAGGGGGGAAGAGGAAGAGGGAGACAGCACCAGCTTCTTATGCGCACTCTTCTTGGAAGGCGGGTACGAAGCAAGGCGTTTCCTACCAGTCCTCCCAACCGATAAGACAGCCAACTTCACATCTAAAACAGAGTCCAGCCTCTGAAGCACCGCCTGGCATATGAGCTCGGACTGATGTGCCAGAGAAGGCTCCGAAGACAAGGAAGGGAGATGTTTCGAACTGGGCGGCAGAGATGACGTCACTAAGAGATACATCATTGATGAGAGTGACGTCACGACCTCCCCTCTAAGCGAGGGGGAAAGAGACGCCACTGGCAGAGAAATACACAAAGATGGGCCCCGTGATGACAACAACGGGGCTGATGCCGCAGCATCACTCCGAGACAAGGCGGTGGCAGCCGGCAGAGCAATACAAGATGGCCGACTGCTCCCTCCCGTGGAGACGAGGCCTGGAGGGGGGGATGGCCTGGCTGGACTGGGGAGGGGGGTGCGAGCCTCCTCAAAATGTGCTAGCAACCCCCCCAAGGATGGGATACCCCCTAGCCCAAGCGTCTTCCAAATCGCTGCCATTTTGGACGCCTCCGACTCTGGAAGAGAAGAGAATGATGAAAAAACCTCAACCTTCTCGGGAACCGAAAAAACTCCCGAAGAAGAGGGGGCTACTTTATAAATGATACCCTGGCGACCTCCCGATACTTCCATCGACGAATCAATGGAAGAAAAGGAAGGAGAAGCAGGGGCAACGCTACTATGGGGGTTGACTACTGCGGAAGATGAAACATCGGGAATAGGAGTAAAGCCCTCCCAAGAAGGAAGAGTGGCGACTCTCCGACATTCCCTCTTACCATAAAAGTTCCTCCACTGCTCCAAAGGCCTTGCCCGGCATTCCGTACAAGGATTCGTAATCGTACAAAAATTGGAACAGCACCTACTGCAAGTGATGTGAGGGTCCATCACAGACGAAGCCAAGAAACGAGAACACGGAAATCCAGGAATTCCGGGGCACCAACACTGATGTTGAGAAGGAGCAGAAGCAGCCATAATATTAGGCAAAAACACACAAAAGGAACGAAACGGGCAAAAACCAGGAAAAGACCAAGAGAAAAAAACCCACTCTCATCCCAAGGCGGTAAAGAAAAAGACTGACAGGGATGTTCGGCGTTTGACCACTCTTCACCAATCTACACATGCGTTGCCAGATACCTTGCTTTCATCTACTTCTTTATTGGACCAGCTGGGCGCAAGAAATTATCCTATTGTTAAGACCGAGGGTTTGTAGCTATGAAAAATACAAATTGTCATAGAAAATTTTTCATTTTTTGTTAAGTGTTAATGTTTTGTGCCATTTGTTAATGTGTTTCAATAAGTTTAGTGTTAATGTTTCCTGTCATTTTTTAATGTTTTGTAAAGTTAAGTGTTCAAGTTTTCTGCCATTTGTCTTCCTCCTCTGTCGCCACTTTCGGAGATCGCCTCACTCGAAAGGTAAGGTTCCATATTTTACTACATATGTACGTATGTACTTACAGTAATTCTTGTACCATGTACACTAATATACTTTATTTATAGGTATGTAGTACATATTAGTAGTTATATGTAGTTTAAGTTAGGTACTGAATGGTCCAAATTGTTGTATTTCATTGTTTATTGGTCAATTTAGCTTTATAAAATTTACTGGGGTGTTTTTGTAGGGCTTGGAATGAATTAGGCAATTTACATGTAAAATGAGGTTCAAGATACGAAAAAATCAGGTTACGAAGGCCACCTCGGAACGGATGAATTTTGTATCCTAAGGTACTACTGTATATATATATTACCATAAATGTATACAATTTCTCATTTTTCATCCACTCCAATGTATGCTAAAAGACACTGAATCTTAATCATGAGTCATAACATTTTTACATACAGAAAGTACCATACTTGGATTTAAAATTAAATATATAAAACTGCAACAAGGAATCATTTTAAAGAATAGGATTAAGTAACATAACACAAAAACCAATCTAGTCTTGTACACACACACTTTAATAGTCCAACATTAACAATGAAAAAAATACCTGCAAAAAATATATTTTCAAAATCTTAGGACTTCAAGCTCCTTGGAGTTTCACTTTAAAGGTCATCAAGCTGAAAAGAAAAACCAAATATTACAAGAAAATGGTAAATATTCTGGAAGAAAACTTACTTATATATATTGCTATTAAGTACTGATAATTGGAGAGTCCACTAGAAGCAGTTTTTAACAAATGCAAGACTATTAAAAGTTTACTTTCACAACCAAAAATCACCTGAAATCCCACGAGTGTTTAAAAAGTAATCATCTTAATGATAAAGCGGAGAAAATTGAATTAACAGCCCTACATTGAAAAACAGCGAATAAAGATTAATCTTATTTAGGGTTGTCAATTATGAAAAATTGTAACATTGAAAAACAGCGAATAAAGATTAATCTTATTTAGGGTTGTCAATTATGAAAAATTGTAACAAAGTCCACTGTAGTACATATGGCATGGTGGTTTAATATTTGATAACAAGTATGGGAAAGTACTGCTTTGTTTGTATTTCTAAATTCACCTTTATCTAGTAATTCTAAATTCACCTATATCTAGTAACATACCTACCAAAATGTAAACAAGTTAAAACCCATAGTCCAACAAATATGAATTTTTTTTTATTCAATTTGTATTTTTCACAACTAACAAACCTGAGATCTTAACATTTAAGATAAATCTTCTTTCTTTTTCAAGCTGGTTTAGTTTGCCCGCTATTTCTTTTCTTTCTGTATTACAGTGTGTGCAATTCCTATGGGTTGGTATGGGTATTTGGATATCATGGATTATTTTACTTCCATGTCTAAGGTTTCTCAGGATCTCGCAGGAAACAGAGGAAATACCAAAATATTCATGGGTTTCCTTGTTCGAGATTTTTAACATTGGTGTCCACAGATCCACACCCAATGTGTAGTAGATTGTGTAGTAGGTGCAGAGAAAATCTATGTGCAATTACTAATCTTTGTTCTGTATGTTATTTTTGGATGGTGGAACAATGAAAAAAGTTTTATAAGAAGGGTCAGTACAGGAGAAAGTTCCTTGAGTGCTCTTTGATATCAGAACTCAAGTCACTCAAAGACACATAAAAAGTTGTGTTTGTGTTTGTGAGAGTAATGTCATACACATTTCATACACAAGTAACTAACACGTCTGTATTAAATATATTCTTGAGATATTCTACCTTTACTTCATATCCTTCAAGAAATGCTGTGAGAGACTTGTGTACCAGAAAATAACCAGGGACAACCCCATAAAGAGTGTCTTTATGGATAAATGAAATTAAACACATTGTTAAAGGACTGAAAGTACAAACAATGGATTACCATATATACTCGCATATCATGCGACCTTTGAAGCCCTAATTTTGGAGCTAATTTTAAGGGGGTTGCATCTTACATGAGATACAAAATTCGAGTATGTAATGATCATATATTAGTATCATATGATAAAATACCAACAAAATAGATATGCATCTTTTACATGGATATTTTAAAAAGTTTTGTTTTACTTCACTGCATCCAATAACATTATATGTATTTTCATATTACTATTTGTTTGTATAATAACATACAAATATAGCAATCAATGTTTTGTTTTGGAAATTGGCTGGGGCGATTGCGAAGCAAGATGGTTTGTCTGCTGATGTTGAACTCAAATCAGAGCGACTTTCATTGCCTCTAGTTGTAGTCGGCAATATGAATATCAAGATACTTCTATTTATATGAGACAAGATTATTTTATGTTATACAATGTGTTTTCAAGTGGAAATATCACTTTAAAACGTATTGTTTGTGAACGAAATTTATTGCGTAAACAAAAATCAACATTCCATTCGGTATTTTCACTTTATCTCAGCAGAATACTACGAGCTTTACGTATTTATCTTTTATTGGAGTGAAAACAGTAAAATGTGTTCAAATTTGCGAAAGTTTCATCCACGTTGCCGATCACGATAATTGTCGTTAGCGTATCAACATTCTTTCCTAAATTTCAGCTAAAACTTACAGATTAAGTTTAGCAGGATATGCCCTTGCCGATCTTTTATCTATAGCGAATAAGGCTATAATACTATTATCGTGCATCGGCAACAAGGATATAACTCCAGTAAACTTATGCCCTCAAACACAACCGTAGATAAAATTGAGAGAAAATTATTTTAATCAAAACTTCAGGTCTTGAAAGAACACATTTTACTGTTGTTTTCACGCCAATAAAAGATAAGTAACGTAATGGTGAAGTTCGTACTACGATGAAATGAAGTGAAAATAGCGAACGGAATCACGTAACATTTTTACACAATAAACATGCCCGCAACTCAATCTGTTAACAAAAAAAAAAATACTTTAGTTCACGAGACGTATTAAATTTATATTTTGACTTAAAAACACGTCGTATAATGACAAATTACTTTGTCTCAAATAAGTAGAGTATCTAGATATTTTACACTAACTAGAAAAAAGGCAATTCGCTCTGAAATGAGTTAAATAAGGAGAAATAAAATTGTATTCGCCATCAGCTGATTTCCAAACAAAACACTGATTGCTGTTAGTATTTTATGATACAATAATATGAGAATACATACAATGTTATTAGATACTATGGTGTATAACTTTTTAAAAGAATAAGAAAAGATGTATATTCATTGTGTATTTATGTCGTAAAATACGTAGCCGTCAGCAGCTTAACATCGCTCAATTAGGTATGCCGATGTCGGTCCGAATCTGATTCCAGTTTCGTATCAGTTTTTTTTTTTTCCCGCTGATATGTCATAGTCAGAATGAATTGAAACTCCAAAATTATATCGTATACGTAGTATACAGTATACTGAAGGCTAGGCTACTGTATTCGTATATATACGATACATGTACCACGATATCACCATCATCGTATAGGCAAGGATAACTTGTTAAATGTTATTCAATTTCTCTTTGTACTGAATCATCATAAGCCATTGTGCATTGAGCCTAGAGAATTAGCTGAAATTAATAATTACTATGCCATATATGTATAAAGTATGCTGTGTAGTGTAGGCTAGGCTGCCCTATATGTAAAGATGGTACTGATTACCAAAGTGTAGGCTACACTAGTACAATATTCTTACAGTAAATTAACATGGGCTGACTTATGTCCAAATCGATTTATGACTGGTTGTTTGTAACCAATTATGGTAGTAAGTCGACTACTACCTGTAGTGTAAAAATATATCAGTCCTATTCTCATTAACAGAGTTTGTATCGTAACTATGGTAATTATTCTACTATCGTACGATGGTTGAAAGGCAAGCAAAAAGGCTGTTTTTATCGGATTGGTTGTTCCAGCAAATCAGCTGATCGGGCTGTATGCGTTTTCCAAACAAGAATATCGTTACATAATACCAATACTTTTTGCATTTTATTTTACTTTTTTAAACTTAACTAGAAGATGGGATACATTAAGAGATAGAGGAACAGGGGTTAGCCTAACTAGAAAATAGAATAGATAAAGAGGAGGAAAAGAGGTTAGCCTATTGTTAAATTTTGGTTTCAAATTTAACTCGCATGATATGTGAGATACGTAATAAAATCATTTTTTGAGGGTGAAAATTTGGGAGTCGCATGATATGCGAGATCACAAGTTATGCAAGTATATACGGTAATTAAATATTAACAGTAGTACAAAACATGCAAAATGGTAATTTTTATAATAAAATCAATATTTTTTTGAGGATTTATTCCTTTATCATTTGCTTTATCTGCCACTACTTGGCGCAGGTTTGATGTGTGAAAATTAAGTCAATTGTTAACATACGTCCCCAATACTTGACCCCCCACCCTGTGGGGGGGGGTAAGGCAATGATAATTTTGGTTGTCATTCTACTCTTAAGCCCTTAGAGAGGATTTCTCAATGATAGAGGAATTTATTTTATCATAAAAACCGCAACTTTTTAGGTGAAACTTTCTCTCAATCATTTGCTGACTCCAACATTTGAGTGCTGGAGGTGGGAAGTTGATTCCCTATATTGTAACCAAATTATCAAATATTACAAATATCCTCATTGCTGCTTACCTGATGATTATGATCCCACAGCAAGTATTTGTCAGATGAGGAACCTTATCAGGCCAGGTTCACTATCATAAGAGGTGGGACATGTACCCCTAATAACGCCATTGGTTGATGGTGTGCAATGAAGAACGGCAATTAGGCCCCTATGCTTCAGGCCTGCAGAGCTAACAAGAGTTACAACCACAACCATGATCCCTGAGGAGTTACAATCTCCCTGGTCAAGTTGCTGTGGCATATTGCACCCAAAAAACAAGACCAATTTGGAAGAAAAGTGATACTAAATCAGCTCAGGGTTGCCTTCTCCAATGAGAAGCAATGGCTCAACATGTGACAGGCATTACTTACTCTTTTTATACATATAAAAAAAACCATACCATGTACAAACTCCTATACATATGGTTCCTCACTTATCCAAGGAGGAGGCTGATAGAGAGAACCTTTACCTGTTTTTAACACAAACGGAAGACTAAGAGATAATCTCCCAAAAACTCGAGGTGTTAGTGTAAGATCGTCTTCATACTGGATCTCAACATTGCTCAAGTAGTTAAAGCAAATACAAAAACCAAATCTACCCTGCACCCCCCCAAAACTATACAGTCTAGAGAGAGGTGCTGATGAAAACTAATAGACGTAACTGCTGCTCTGACATCAAACAGTTTCATCTTCAAAAGGGGATAAACCTCTGGGGAGACTGCATGACTTGCCTCCAGGATTAAGCTTCACCAAGAAAGCCACGGCATTCTGAGACAGGAACCTCATGCTTCCTGACGGAGCAAAATAGGTTCCTACACCGGTTCCCTGATGGTGACATATGAACCCAAACTGGGCATAAAAGAAGAGTTTCTAGAAAAGGGATAAATAAAACTTTCTTGGAAGAGCTTTGGTTCTGACATCACTCTTGGCACAAAAGAATGCCAAAAACAATAGTTATGCTCCAGTCATGAAAACCCTACTAATGATATCTCTTGTACATACTTCACTTACTCTGGCTGAAGCCAAGGCTACCAAAAGGAGTTTTCCAAGAAAGAGAGCCTCAGAGGAGCTGAAATAAGAACACAGCTTCGCATAAGTCAATACTGATTATACACAATAGTTTTTAAAGTTTAGTCAGTTTTATTTTATTTTTATTTTTCTGCAATGGTGAAATGTGGGCTTTATTCACTTACGAAATGTAGTATAAGAAGCACATGTTTAATTTTAAGATGTTTTTATAAAAAACCATTTTGAAGCGAAACCCACTTTGTTGTGACGACATAGGACGGAAGATGGTGGCCACTGGAGAGTGAAAAGTGTAAGAAAAGCAGTTAGGAACCAGCTAGGTGTTTTGGTGTGTACTTTGACAGAGATATCTGTGAAGGTAGTCTGTTGTAGGTCAGACTGCGTTGTTTTTGTGGACTTGAGCATGATTATACAGGTAGAGGAACATGAACAGGTGGGTGGATTGCATGATGTAGCATTTTGCATGAGTTAGGCTAGAAAAACATTCAAACACTGCACAAAATTTCCAATCCAGTATGCTTAACCCTTAAACACCAAGCTGGTATTTCCGAAAGTCTCCTGTATGCCGGCGGCGTTCGCGAGTGAGTGCCAAAGCGGAAAAAACGTTTTTTTCAAAAATTCACAGCACACTTAATTTTTGGCTCCCTTTTTGTCATTGCCTGAAGTTTAGTATGCAACCATCAGAAATTAAAAAAATTTCATTATCATATATAAATATTGGAATATATGACAGAGCAAAAAAAAATTTCATATATAATTGTATACAAATCGCACTGTGAACAAAACGGTTAAGGCTAATGAGTTAATTATTTTTTCGTTGTATTGTACACTAAATTGCAATGATTTTGGTATATAACAAATTGTAAAACGATCAAAGCAACACAGAAAATATAATCACAATATGATGCATCAATTCATAACGCATGGAGGAAAACAAAAGCGGTTTTCAAAAATTCACCATAAATTGAAATATTGTGCTAGAGACTTCCTGCTTGTTGCAAAATAAAGGTAATTGATTGAATATTACTAGACTGTAAGTGTTGTAGCTTACAATTGCAGTTTTCGACCATTTTGGTCGAGTTAAAGTTGACCGAAGGTCGAATTTTTTCTATTTATCGTTATTTATATGAAAATATTTCAAAACTGATAAAAGCTACATCCATGGGTTGTTTTTAGTTGTTTTCTACATGAAATTATGCACATTTTCATATATAAAACTTTGTGTAACAGCTAATTTAAAATGGTGCAAACATTACGATAATCGTCCAAAAAAATTTCTGATTTTTTCGGTAGAGTTACCGCGCGGACGTAAGGACAAAGTTTTTTTCATAAATTCACCATAAATCAAAATATTGTGCTAAAGACTTCCAATTTGTTGCAAAATAAAGGTAAATGATTGAATATTACTAGAATGTAATAGTTTTAGCTTACAATTGCGTTTTTTTACCATCTCGGTCGAGTCAAAGTTGACTAAAGGTTAAAATTTTGGCACTTATCGCTAATTATATGAAAATATTTCAAAACTGATAAAAGCTACAGCCATGCGTTGTTTTTAATTGTATTCTACATGAAATTGCGCACATTTTCATATATAAAACTTTATGTAATGGATAATTTAAAACTGTGTAAACATTACGACATTCGGACGAAAAAATTTGATTTTTTCGGCAGTTACCGCACGGACGTGGGAAAAAGGTTTTTTTCTAAAATTCACCATAAATTGAAATATTGTGCTAAAGACTTCCAATTTATTGCAAAATGAAGGTAAATGATTGAGTATTACTATAATGTAAGAGTTTTAGCTTACAATTATGGTTTTCGACCATTTCAGTCGAGTCAAAGTTGACCGAAGGTTGAAATTTTGGCATTTATTGTTATTTATATGAAAACATTTCAAAACTGATAAAAGCTACAACCATGGGTTGTATTTTGTTGTATTTTACATGAAATTGTGCACATTTTCATATATAAAACTTTATGTAACCGCTAATATAAAACTGTGCTAACATTATGACAGTCGGACAAAAAAATTTCTGATTTTTTCAGAAGTTAGTGCGTGGACGTAAGGACAGTTTTTTCATAAATTCATTATAAATTGAAATATTGTGCTAGAGACTTCCAATTTGTTGTAAAATGAAGGTAAGTGATTGAATATTACTAAAATATAAGAGTTTTAGCTTACAATTGCGTTTTTCGACCATTTCGGTAAGAATCAAAGTTGACTGAAGGTTGAAATTTTGGCACTTATTGTTATTTATATGAAAATATTTCAAAACTGATAAAAGCTACAACCATGAGGAGTTTTCTGTTGTATTCTACATGAAATTGCACACATATAAAATGGAATGGTGCAAAAATTATGTCAAAGTGACGAAATAATTTCTGAGATGTGTCGCTGATGCTTTTAATTAAGTGCGAGAAGAAAGAAATTTGCACTTGTGCACCTGGGTAACGATTGTAAACAAAACAACAGCTTGATCTGTGAACTCTCAGCATTCCCCAAGGCGCGTGATTCAAAAGTTTTTGCCTAGTAGGCCTATAACTATTTTTCTGTTAATTTTTTAAAAAACTTTTTTTCGTCAACATTTCATACGTCGGTTCAGCACCTGACAGACAATTTTCGTCAACGTTTAATACGTCCAATCAGCGTTAAAGGGTTAAGGGGGCCAGCCGGAACCCTAGGGAGAAAAATGCAAAGTCATGAAAAAATTCATGGAGCTTCATATGGCAATTGAGAATACGTATACGAAATATTTCGTCAAAATTCCTCTTACTTTCTTAGTCACAGGGTAATTAGTTCACGTAACTCAATAAGCCTAAAACATTGATCCGTACAAGAAAATGCAATATTTCTTCTATTATCGTAAATTTTGATAATTATTGTCAAAGAAATTGGGAGAAATGGCATCTGTAGACATTCCCCGAGTCGAGAATGGAGACTTCAGTCAGCTACCAAGTCCAACCATGATTCAGAGCGAGCACAAACTTCAAGAAGTCTACAAGTTCGATTTCACCTCTGACATTCGCTTGCTTTTGCGTATGTTTATGTATGTTTCGGCAAGAATTTCATCATGCCAATGAGGAAAAGACAAGCAAAACATCTCGCTAACATACAGACGAAGATAAATCGCTCAAGTATTATTACAGAATATCATAATATACGCGTAGTTGGTGAAGAGAGAGGGGAGGGTTGTGAAGTAATGCCCCCATCTTGCTTGACAGCACACATCACACTGTGCCCAAGGCTACGATCTTTGAGCAAAGAGATCTTCATTAATGATAAATAACATAGTTTTGGTATTTTAATACCCGAAATGGAATATGAAATTCATAATAATCATGATTTATTACATTGTCTTTGTAAAAAGAGAGTACACATTCGAGTTTCACCTCTGACATTCTCTTGCATTTACGTTTTTTTATCTTTGTTTCGGCAAGAATTTCATCATGCCAAAGAGGAAAATACAAGGAAAGCATCTCGCTAACATACAGAAGAAGAAAATTCACTGTAATAAGCCGAGTTAGTGAAGGGGAGAGAGAGAGTTGCGTAGGAAGGAGTGGCCCCATCTTGCCTCAAGCAGTGCCCCAGGCTACGATATATGAGCAAAGGGATCATCATTTATGATTAAATTATGATAAATAAAATAGTTTTGGTTTATTAATACACAAAAAAGAAATATACATTCATAATAATCATTATTTATTAACATAGTCTTTATAGAAATACGAAGGAAAACTTTGAACGCCCGTATCTCAAATCTATACTTATTGACCTTCAAAATCGACCTTCTCACTTAGTTTTAAAGCTATAACATTGGAATTTGGTATATAGCTCAGAAAGACATTATAGAACAATCAAATGAAGCCCTTTTTTCCAATTTTTCTTTAGTCATTTTTTTATAAATTTTTTTCTCTTGATTTATAGGGTTTATTTTTTTACCATACTGAAAAATTCATATCTAGCAAAAAAATGACTTTTAGAAAAAAAACTCATTTGATTGGAGGTCTACATCAGGTCTATATATGGTAGTAATCCTAGGTCTTAATATTAAATATCAAGGGAGGAGATAGAATTTGAAAAATGGTTATTTTCGGGATAAATTGCCCTGGCGTCACAAAACCGAAGGTCAGAGGCAAAAATCATATGCGGTTTCTCCAAACCGCATATGATTTCGCCTCTGACCTTCAGTTTTGTGACGCCAGGGCTATTTATCCCAAACATAACCATTTTTCAAATTCTATCTCCTCACTTGATATTTAATATTAAGACCTGGGATTAATAGTCCTGATGTAGACCTTCAATCAAATGAGAAGTTTTTATTTCTAAAAGTAATTTTTTTGCTAGATATGAATTTTTCATTATGGTAAAAAAATAAACCCTTATTATAAATCGGGGAAAAAAAATTTATAAAAAAAAAGACGAAACAAAAATAGGAAAAAAGGGCTTGATTTGATTGTTCTATAATGTCTTTCTGAGTTATATACCAAATTCCAATGTTATAATTTTAAAACTAAGTGAGAAGATAGATTTTGAAGGTCAATAAGTATAGTTTTGAGATACAGGCGTTAGAAGTTTTCCTTCGTATTTTTGTAAAGACAATGTTAATAAATAATGATTATTATGAATGTATATATCTTTTTTGTGCATTAATAAACCAAAACTATGTTATTGATCATAATTTAAATATAAATGATGATCCCTTTGCTCACATATCGTAGACTGGGGCACTGCATCAGGCAAGACAGGGCACTCCTTCCTATGCAACTCTCTCTCTCTCCTTCGCTAACTCGGCTTACTACAGCAAATTTTCTTCTTCTGTATGTTAACGAGATGTTTTCCTTTTATTTTCTTCTTTGGCATGATGAAATTCTTGCCGAAACAAAGATAAACAAACGTAAATGCAAGAGAATGTCAGAGGTGAAACTTGAAGGTGTAGTACTCTCTTTTTACAAAGACAATGTTAATAAATCATGATTATTATGAATTTCATATTCCTTTTTGGGTATTAATAAACCAAAACTATGTTATTTATCATAAATGAAGATCCCTTTACTCAAAGATCGTAGCCTGGGGCACAGTGTGATGTGTGCGTCAGGCAAGACAGGGGCATTACTTACTATGCAACCCCTCTCTCTCTTCACTAACTACGCTAATATCACGTATATTATGATATTTCTTAATCATATTAGAGCGAATTTTCTTCATCTGTATGTTTGCGAGATGTTTTGCTTGTCTTTTCTCATTGGCATGATGAAATTCTTGCCGAAACAAAGATAAATATACATAAAAGCAAGCAAATTTCAGAGGTGAAACTCGAACGTGTAGACTACTTGGGGTTTGTGCTCGCCCTGAATCGTGGTTGAACTTGGTAGCTAACTGACTTTTCTTCTGCGACTCATGGAATCTCTACAGATGCCAGTGCTCACAATTTCTTTGACAATAATTATCAAAATTTACGATAACAGAAGAAATATTGCATTTTCTTGTACGGATCAATGTTTTTGGCTTATTGAGTTACGTTTACTAATTACCCTGTAACTACGAAAGTAAGAGGAATTTTGAAGAAATATTTCGTATACGTATTCTCAATTGCATATGAAGCTCCATGAATTTTTTCATGACTGCCTGTTTTGCCCTATACCCCCATATATAAAGGTTGTGACCGGCCCCCTTAAAAAAGAAAACAGCATGGATTTATAGACTTTGCTGGAGGTAACAAACATACCTTTAGCATAACTCAAGATTCCTAGAAACTTTATTACATTATCAATGCCAGTGCATAGACAAGAAATGCCCCTGGACTTGCACCATGATCTATATAGCTCAAACTATTTCTGATATAATATATTAGTGAACTTTCTCCTTCCAGTGAGGATGGTCCTTAGATGGCCTTGAAAAGTCTCTATAGCTGAGAAGCTTGTTGACAATTTCCATGCAGTTAGACAAAGCATGCTGATATTTCTGTGAAATCTCCCTGTCCCCATCTGCTCCATTACGTGTCCAAAAAAGTAATTGTCTGGGACTTCTCTGGCATTTCCAGACAGCCTGTGAACCAATGCCTCCTTGACCACCAAGGAACAATATTTGAATCATTCTGGTGTTCAAGGATTCCCTCAATTTCTTGAGCACCTGCTTCAACATCAAAAATGGAGGAAAGGCATACACAAATAGTTTTGTCCAGTCTGGAACCATAGCATCTACTGCCCAGGCTTGAAAGTCGGGCACTGGTGAGAGACACAACTGGAGATGATCATTCAGCTTCCTTGCAAAGAGATCGACGAGTGGTTGGCCAAACTATCTCTTAAATTGCCTTGCAAACTGCAGGGTTTAAAGTCCATTCATAAGAGCGCCTGTCCCAAACAACTTAGCATGTCCGCTAAAATGTTCAGCCAATCGGGCACAAACAATATTCCTCACCTCTGTTCAGAGGAGTAAATCTATGGTGATGGCTACCAATGTTTCTGACTTCAAGCTCCCTTGTCTTCTGAGATAAGCCAGACATTGAGTTGCAAGAGAGGACAGAAATAATTTTGTTGGTCACTGCACTTTCCAGGTCCTGCAACCCCTTCTGGAAACCAACAACTTGCAATTTATGTGAAAACTCGCTTCGACAGGTGACCATCGTCCTGACATGATCTGATTCCCCACAACTACACCCCAGGCGCTCATTAAAGATTGTTTCAATTTTAACACTTGTTGAACCCATGCCCAGTGGTTGCAGATAAAGCAAATGATAAGAAGGTTTCACCTAAAAAATTCAGTTATATGGTTCTCATCAATAAGCTAGAATATAGTATGCCCGAAAAACAGTTTTCACTTATTCATTTACCATAAAGAAAAAGTGAAATAAAAAAATATGGAAAGGCATCAAGTATAGATTAAAAATAAATAAATCAAAATTTAAGAAAATACTAAATCTAAAAGCTTAGATGTTTTTTTGTCACTAAGACTAAGAACTAGTAGATCTAAAAACATTTGCTTGTTTGGCAAACTAATCAAGAAGTTGGCTGTAAACTTTGTCCAAAAAGTTTTGGGCTTATATGACTGATGGGTGTGCTATGAACAAACTTGATTTAATCTAACATACTGTGCAATGGTAATTAAACTTACTAAATCCTCAACATCATCTTCCTCATGCTTTGGTTCTGATACTTCCTGTTGTGGTTCTGCTTCCAGTTCAAAGAATGCACTTGCGGCTGCTGTACTAACAGAACTTTTTAGGCTTTCCTCTGTGGTGACTAATCCAAGGTTTCCTTTATTAAAATAGAAAAAATACATCTTAAGTCAAAAGTACATTAGGGCATAAAATTTGAAATTTTCAATTTAGTTACACGTGGTAAAGGAGAGCAGTACCTCTTTGACTTTGTCTTGTATTTTGCATTAGCATTAATACATATGATAAATGTACTGTAAATAAAAGCAGGCCATTAAGAAGTCCTTAGTTTCAAGCTTTTATTTAAATAATTTCTTAAATGTAGCAAAATGTTATAACGATGAAACAAACAAAATAACGTTTTCCTTTTAGGCTACGTGTTTAGGAAAAATATGACATACATAGAATCGGCTTTGCGAATTTATTTATTTTGATATTTTTAACAATACAATAACTTTCATTTGTACTACTAGCACCATCTTCACATAACTAATGTAAGTTTTTTTTTATAATTTCGCATTTTAAATGCTACCTTTCATTTTCTTCAGGTAATTAGCTAGAAAATTTTCAATCTAGCATCTGGCAGGAAAACTTGCATTTGTTTTCAAATACATCTAGCATACGTATTTTGACATCAAATCTTTATAATGTTAAGTTGAATATTTCTTTTATTCTACTATGTTTGATATATCATGTAAGAAAAAAGAACAAAATCTTGCCAAAACCATTTTCAGGAATTGAACAGAATGTTTCGAAATTTAATAGGAATCATGTAACGTAATGTACAAGTACACTGTGTGTGTTAGAAACATGTTTGAATCGAAAAAGAGAGCAATCGGTTGAAATTGGCTGGGTGGCATTGTTGTGTATGATGTGAATTTTTTAGCACTTTATGGAGCAAAATCTAGTTTGAAATTAACTACAAACCTGAGGTCTTAACAATAGGATAATTTCTAGCACCTAGCTGGATCCGGTTAAAACGCAGATGAAAGCAAGGAATCTTGTGATATCTGGCACGCATGCGTATATCGAGTGAAAGATGGTCGATGACCATTCACCTACGATCACGCATCAGTCTTTCCCAATTCAGGATGTCTTAACAAACAGAGGGGCAGCTAGAGGCGGGCAGTATAATGTTAAGACCTCAGGTTTGTAGCTATGAAAAATACAAATTGTCTTAGAAAATTTTTTGTCATTTGTTCATACGCGAACAAACCTTCGGTCTAAACAATAGGATAGATTCATACTTGGAGGGAGGTAAAAGACATCCTAGACCAGTCAGCTTCCAGAAGAAACGACTTCTGGAGAGGGACTGAAGCCTGTTGAGAAGCTAGATAAATTGATATCTCACCACTCAGACCCTGAGTGATGTACAATGATATATGGGAGAACCATTGTATAGGGAACCAAAGAGAAACTTTGACTGTCTAATAGCAAACCAACACACCAGGGTTTGTACTACTCTCAACTCCTCCTTGCCTAGGAGTGGAGCATATGCTACCGAATAGAGGGTTTGACATTTGCATAATAAGGGACCACACTATCAGTATGACTACCTTACTCATCATATCAGACCAGTCCAGCAAATGACGTGTCTATTCCTTAACCTGCCCGAAGGAAGAAGGAAAGATACAAGAGAAAGGAGGAGACCAGCCAACTCCCTCATTCTCTCATCCACACAATCATCTTAATAAAGATACAAAAGTGCCCTGTTAGGGGTAACTATGAGTAAACAACCTGTTGGGCAGCCACCACAGGACCCAGGGAAAATGTGTCCGCAGATCTGTGGGCAACATCCTTAAGATAGAAAGAGGCAAACGTGGACTGGTGTTACCAAGTACCAGCGCTCAGCCCTCTATGTACAGCCAAGTTCTTATTGAAAGCCATAGCTCAGATCGTGGAGCTCTCCTACCCTCTTGGAAGATGCCGAGGCCAGAAGGAAAACTGCCTTGATTGTCAAGTTCCTGTCAGATGAGCGACACAAGGGCTCATATGGACCCTTAGTGAAGCACTTGAGAACCAAGGAAACATCCCATGTCTGAGGCTTGAGCTCTCTAGGAGAACTCGACTACTCAAACCCCTTAACTAGCAAGGAAAGTTCCCAGGAAGAGGATGTCGATACCTTTAAGGCGTAACACCAAACTTAGGGCCGCCCTGTAGCCTCTAATGGCAGAAACAGACAAATGTTTCTCACCTCTGAGGAAGGTTAAAAGCCTGCTATTCGCTGAATAGAGGTTGCGAGTGGAGAAAAACCCTCATACGAAACCAATCACAGCAGATCGCTTATTGCCTTGGAAACCGCGGAGGTCGAATTTCTGAGACTGTTGGACATATGCCCTGCTGTCCTTCTGAGAAAAGCCTCTCACTCATAAGACCGAGAAAAGACAAGGATTCTACTGACTGGTGGAACACTTCTGCATGGGGCTGACACAGGGGATGTTGCAAAGGGGGACATCTCCCTTGGAAACTCTGACAACAACTACAGCAGATCTGGGAACCACTCCGCTCGAGGCCACAGAGGGGCTACCAAAGTCATCCTGAGACCCTGTGAACTCATTAGCCTTTTCAGAACTTGACGGATCAAACAAAACAGAGAAAAGGCATACACCTCCCGGTTGTCCCAGGGATGTTGGAATGCATCCTCTGCCAATGCTAAAGGATCTGGGGACCACTGAACAGAATACCTCCAGCTTCCTGTTGAGGCGAGTCACAAACAGGTCCAACATGGGTCTATCCAAACCTGGAAAAGCTTGTCTTCTACCACTTGGTGAAACGACCACTCAGTATTAGGATCTGATCCCGACGACTGAGTTTGACTGCGACCACATTCAGATTGCCTGGGATATACCTGGCTGAAAGCTCTACCTAACTGCTGACCGCCCACTGGTGAACCTCAACGACGGTGAAGGCGTGAAGTTGACGAGAAACCAGGCGTCCCTGTTCGTTCACATAGGTTACCACCAAGGTGTTGTTCAACATGAGAATGACCGAATGACATTCTACCTTCTCCCAAAACTTCTCAGACCCAGGAAGGCTGCCTTCAACTCCAAGACGTTGATATGTTAATGCTTGTCCTCCAAACACCTGAAGTGATGAGGTAGCCTACATAAGGCCGCCCAACCTGCGAGGGAGGCATCTGAGAAAAGAAGGAAGTCTGGTGGAGGAGAACGCAGAGGGACACCCTTCAAAGGATTATGGTCGTCCAACCACCAACGAAGGTCTTCTCTCACTGCCAGAGACAGAGGGAACATTAACAGGGGTGAGTCCCCCGCCGGGGGACCAGAATTCTCCCAGTCTCCATTGCAGAGTCCGAAGAAGAAGACGCCCATGAGGGACCAGCTTCTTCAGGGATGACAATACTCCCAGAAGAACCTGCCACTGATGAACTGACTGATGTGGTTCCAACAGGAAGTTGCACGCCCCCACCCGCAACTTCTCCAATCTCTGGTCTGTTGGGAAAACTTTTGCAATCGCCTTATCGATGACCATGCCCAAGTAGAGAATCCCTCGACTGGGTACGAGGTTCGACATTTCGTGGTTGACCACGATGCCCAGTTCCAGACAGACCCAAAGTAGACGATTCTTGTCCTGCAGCAGCTTTTACCTGGAAATTGCCAAAACCAAGTAACTGTCGAGGTACTTCAGCAAACAGATCCCCTGAGCATGGGCCCAACTTGACACGAGAGATGACCCTTGCGAACGCTTGAGGGGCTGTTGTCAGCCCCAAGCATAGGTCTTTGTAATCGAAGACCTTGTTCCCAAGAGAGAAGCGAAGGAGTTTCCTTGACATCGGATGTACAGGGATTCGGAAGTATGCCTCCCCATAAGTGTATCAACAGCATGAAGTCACCTTCCCTCACGGCTGCCAACACCGAACTCGGGGTCTCCATCTTGAACCGTGTCTTCATGTTGAAGTGACTTAAGGTGGACAAGTTGATCACAGGTCTCCATCCTCCCGACGCCTTGAGCACCAAGAAGATATGACTGTAAAATGGAGACGGACGCACCACTTCCTCTATTGCATCCTTGTCCAGCATCTTCTGCACCTCCTCCCGAAGAGCCAAGAACTTCAGAGAATCTGGAGGATATGCCTTCATGAGCTACTGTTTGTCCGACAGAGGGGGAGAGAAATCGAATGGCAGTAGGTACCCCACCTGAAGGGTATGTACCACCCACTTCTCCGCCCACAACTCTGCCACTTGGCCCAATGGCCCGCTAGGCAACCCCCCTCCATGGCACAGGAAAGGCGCCTAACCTACCGAGGGCCCCATTACCTCTGCCCCTTGGGCCCCATCTTGGCCTAAAGGAATGAGAACGAAACAGACGTTGATCCTCTAACCAAGGCTGAGTCGAACGGAAAGGCCCAGCCAAACTCGACTTCCTCAATGGCCTATCAGGCAACGATCTTCTTGACTACTGCTGGGCAGGGGGAGGAGGAGCCGGATGTCTCCGAGGACGAGACTCAGACTTTGACATGGCCTGGCGCACCAGTCTGTCTTTGGTGTCAACCTGACACTGGCCTATCGCATTCTAATCAGCAGAAGGATGGCCCATAAATTAACATTGAGGTGAGCCATTTATGAAAACGCCTTGCCTCCGGACTGCAACAGATTGGCAAGAGAGGAAGCAGTCACCAACTCTTCTGGGGGCCTGTCAGAAGCTATCTTACCAATGACCATAGACCATAAGTCCAGCCAAGAAACTGCGAGCAGCATGGAGGCTGCCATAGATTCCAATGCTGCGGCATCCTGCGGAGACAAGGACGGAGCCACCGGCTACACCTGCTCCAAAGACAATCCTGGCTTCAGGCGAACGACGTCTGGGTTAAGATAGCGTAACATCAAAAGGTAAAGCTTGTAGCATGTTACTTCCTAGCCTGGTGAGAGGCAGTAGTAGTAACTTGGCAGAGCCTCAAGAGCGAAGCGACCCATCCCGGTCCGAAACAAGAGGCGTTAACCCGAGGAAAGCTGGAGAGAAGATTTGCGATCCCGCGTAGCTCCCACCAAGGCTTCCAAGCAAGGAGGGAAGACGACTGAGCCTGAGACCTACTTTTCAAATTGTTGAACCCACGAATGAGATTAACAACTTCAGAAAAGGAAGACAAAAACTCTTGCGTGTCTCCCTCCTCCTGCACTGGCAACGAAGACCAACGATGAGAAGATGAGAAGGATGCGTAGGCTCCAAGGTACCTTCTTCATTAAAATTAACGGTAGGATCAGCAGCCAAACAGCCCGAAACACCAACTAACCTGTCTGGGCTGGGTCCACGTATCGGCTCCCGAGATGAACCCACTATAACACTACGAACATCACTACGTGTTCCAACAAATGATTCATTAACATGTCCGTGAATGGTCACGGGCGTGGCCAACTTACGAACGTGAGTTGGAGAGGAATCCTGAACACTCGAGATCGAAGAAGAATCCTCGAGAATCGAACTCTAAGAAGCATCAGTGCGAGGGGCAGGCAAACACTCCTGCTGCAGCAACTTCACGCTCACCACCTTCGACCTATTGACAGGCGCCTTGAGATCCTTACGGCGACGAATAGGCCTTGTAGAAGAAGTAGCACTTGCATCAAGTACACGGACAGGGGAGGTTGCAACACGCTCGCGATGTGCATGGACAGGGGAGGTTGCAACATACTCGAGACGTGCACGGACGGGGGAAGTTGCAACATGCCCATGATTCAATGCAGAGGACGAAGCAGCCGCTGCAGAATACACAATGGAAGAGACACTACACTCTCAGGGGAGGTTGCAACACGCTCATAATGTGCATGGACGAGGGAGGTTGCAACACACTTGTAATGTGCATGGACGAGGGAGGTTGTAACACTCGAGGCGTGCATGGACGGGGGAAGTTGCAACACGCCCGTGATTCGATGCAGAGGACGAAGCCACTAATACTCTCTGAAACACCAACATTCTTGAGAACACGTCCTTGTAGTTCCTCCCTCGTAGGCGAAGAAAGAGCAAAATCCTTAGCCTTTTAACGCTTGATACACCGACGTGGCGCAGATGGGGGAAGAGGGAGAAGATAGCACTGGTTCGGCAAGTGATCTCTTTGCAGGAGGCGAGGACGAAGCAACGCATTACCTTCCAATGTTCCCAATCGACAAGGCAGCCAACTTAACATCCAAAACAGAGTCCAACCTCTTAAGCACTGCCTGGCATATAACCTCAGACTGATCTGCAAGTGAAGGCTCCGGTGACATGGAAGGGAGAAGTAGCGAACAGGGCGGCAGAGATGATGTCACGATGGAGAGAGACAGTGCTCAGATGATGACTGGGAGTGACGTCACAAGCAGTGATGATGTCATGGCCTCCCCTCGGTGAGAAGGGGAATCAATGCCACTGGTGGAGGAATACACAACGATGGATCCTGTGACGTCACAGCTTCCCTCCAATTCAAAGAAGTGGTAACAGTCACTGGCGGAGCAATACAAGGTGGCTGACCTCGACTACCTACGAAGAGGCCAAGGGGGGGATGGCCTGGCCAGCCTGAGGAGGAGGAGGAGGAGGAGGAGGAGGAGGAGGAGGAGGAGGAGGAGGAGGAGGAGGAGGAGGAGGAGGAGGGGGTGGTTAGCGAGCCTTCAAAAGGCGTGCAAGCAACCCCTCCAGGACGGGGTACCCCCTAGCCCGAGCGTCTTCTAAACGCCACCATCTTGGGCGCCTCCAACTCTGGAAGAAATTATTATGATGAAAAAATAAAGCCTCCCCCTTCCTGGGAATCAAATTAATTCCCGAAGAAGAAATAGCGACATTACAAACATCAGCCTGGTGGCTGCCCGATACTTCCAGCGACAAATCAAAGGAAGAAAAGGGAGGAGACAAGAACAAGTCTACTATGGGGGTTGAATACTGCAGGAGGCGAAACATCAGGAAGGGGCGAGAAACTTTCCCATGAAGGAATAGACAAAACCCTCCGATGTCCTCTTGCCATAAAATGACTTCCAGTGCTCATAAGGCCATGGCCGGCATCCTGTACAAGGATTCATAGTACAAAAATTAGAACGCCACCTACTGCACGACGTGGGGGTCAGCCGCTGCCAAAGCCAAAGACGAGAACATGGAAAACCTGGAATTCCGGGGTACACACGTTGACGAGGCCGAGAAGGAGCAGGAGAAGCCATAATATCTGCCAAACACTTACACACTAAATGCAAGCGGAATGGGAAATGCACCTGGTAAAGGCCAAGAGAGGTAAACACTACTCTCGCCCAGGCGGTCAAAGAAAGACTGATGCATGATTGTGCGTGAATGGTCGTCAACCATCCTTCACCCGATACACGCATGCGTGCCAGATATCACAAGATTCCTTGCTTTCATCTGTTTTTTAACCGGATCCAGCTAGGCGCTAGAAATTATCCTATTGTTAAGACCGAAGGTTTGTTCACGTATGAACAAGTGAATTTTTTAGCACTTTATGGAGCAAAATCTAGCAAGAAATTGCCATTCCCATTTGGCAACACTGGCCTGCCCATGTTTTGTTTATGTTGTTATTGAAGTCGTGTTTGCTGCATTCTTTAAATTGTACCCATATAAACGAGTTAATTATGTGGCATTCAAAAGCCCTGATTCTTTTACTATTATGGGAAAGAAGCCTTAACGTCAGATGAAGGTCATGAGTGAAATATATCAACATGCGTTGTGAAGAAGGGAAGAGATGTTTTGTTGCATGCTGCTGGTAGCATTATCTTTATTATTCATCCGATTGCACCGCAAAATTGTCGCCATCTTTATCAACATAGATGGTTGGTGATTACCCATGTGATTTACATAATTTTAATATTGCTCTTACCTCTCTCCCTCTCTTTCCTTATAAAATGAAAGAGGCCCACGTGAGTACGTAATAGCACGTGCGTATGTAGGCTTCTAGCTGTAATCCATAGGCTAGTAGGCTACATGTGTACAGTAGTACGTATACTACATATATTTTTAAGGCTAATGTTGTAAAATAACTTTGAAACTGTCTTGAATTTAGCTCAAGGTGATAGATGAAGTAATATGGTGTCTGAACTAAAGTAGGCAGTTATAAACATTGGAATAGTGGTCTTGGGTGGGTTAACTATTAAAGTAAGCAGTTTTAAGCAATTTTTGAGGGGGTACCAGGATAACACGGGTATTTACTTATCACGGGAGGTTCTGGGCCCTATCCCCCGCAATTATCGAGGCCCTACCGTAGCACATAGAAAGTATTGAAAATGGGTATATAAAAAAGTTTGACTAGGTAAATTGCCGTTTGCCTTGGCCCTAATGGAATTATTCCTATAAGGTATGTGTTTCAAAATCTGGATATTTCCAATTCTCCAAGGGCGTGGATTGACCAAATTCTTGCATAATTGGTAATAGGTAAGATTTGTTCTAAATACTATATTTTATGATAAAACTAACATCTTCAATATATTGAGCAAATTCATTTAGAGGGCTGGCTACACTGACATTAAATAAGCAAAAGAAATTTGCTTCAATGCTGCAATCTAAATAGTCAATATATGTGATTACATAGGCAGTCCCCGGTTGACGGCGGGATACCAGAACCTGAAAAATACTACAAACAGGCTCATGGGAATAAATGACATTTATGGTGCTGCAAAACTTCTTATGGAACCATAAAATCATCATCCAAGCATCGTAAAGTTGGAATTCCATAACCTGGGTGCTGCCTACAGTTCAGCCAGAGAAGTTATTTTCTTTCACCCCCATAAAAGTGTAATAATGTAAGATCACAGGAGGATAAATAAAACTCTTTATCAAGTACTGAGAAACCTACCTTCTTTAACTCTGTTCCATAAATGTTGAATAGATCCACTTATAACAGCACTTTTGAGAGAAGGCATAAGATCATTGTAAAGGGAAGGATCAATAAGGGATGATTCTTTTCTAAAGGCTGTCAAGCAATCTATGACTCTGGATAACACAGCCTCACTGGATGCACTACCCTGACTCCAACTGTCTACCAATTGTAGAATGATGTCTCTCATCTGACTGCAAACTGAATAAAATAAGGACGATATTAGTACTGTATAATTGAAAGTATGATTACGTTTTCACTTATTCTGCATGTTTCTACACTACATTAACCACATAATAAAATTTTAAATGATTTTCTTCAATACTGATACACCATATTTGTCAGCTGGCTTCTTGCAGAACTTATATCTTTCACTCAATATGCACTGAGCTTGACAGGATAACAAGTGTTTCAATAACTTTAAAAAGAAATGAATGTCAATCTGTTTAAATAAAACTGTTTAAAAACCTGACATTCAAAGGGAACATGGAAAAAATTGCTATAAATCAACAATGTAAAAGAAAACTCATTTCAGTTTACAAACAGTTCTATATATATATAATGAAAACAGGATCAACATCATTTACATGTTTTCAAAGGTAACATTCAGTCCTTGGAAAACCTATTGTATATTTCTGTGTATAAGACTACCTTTACATAAGAAGGGGTAGAAAAATCATGGCAAATTTTCATGAATTCACCTCATATCTGTAGAATAGGACGACTTCTAAATTACAAACCGAAATGCTTTTTGGAGAAAAGTGATTATTTGCAAAAATTATACAGTACAACTGTATTTATAATAACAATGACTTAAATAAAGGTTGTTGTTTTGCTTGTTGTATCCCATAATCATATTGTTACTGTATTACAGAATATAAACATTGTCATATACATCATTTGCATTTGATATTGTTTACATTCTCAATACCTCAGCTGATTTGGGTATTATTTATATCTTTACTGCCATTATTTGTTAGAAGAGATATAATTCGGAGATATCTTTTATTGTAAATTAATGAAGTTTGGTTGAAAACGTGCACATATTACTTCATTGTATAAGCATGAGGTGAGATTTCTTCAGTTCCGAACATCACTTCCACCTGGCCGTTATTCATTTTATTCAGCCTCAGCTATAACCTGCAGCTTTAATTTACTATTCTTTCTTGAGATCCCAATTGCATGAGAGATGAACAAAAATGTATTTTATTCATCACTGATGAGTACCCTATTTACATATGTTGTGCTAGAATAAAATTTTTATGTTCAATGTATTTTGTTTTCTCTCGTGAAAAGAATTGTTTCCCTCATAAAAAGAAAACTGGATGACTTAAATAGTACCTGTATGAAAGAAAACGTGCATGACTAAATACTTACTGAATACATTATACATACGTATTTTTAACTGTACAATGTAAGATTTACTTTGAAATAGTATCAATAATATTTCAAAGGTTAATATGTATCATAATAGGATGACAATTTAATGTGTATATGATGTAGGATGGTATTTTTAGGGATATATTGGGTTTACACATACAAGATAGGATAACCGATTAGTCGAAAAGAAATCACTACTAGAATCTTTAGGAATTCAAAGTAAAGTAATAGAACCCAGTAACCTATTACGCACCCTCACTAATTGACTTGAGTGGCCCTTATTCCAGTCCGTCAAGTGAACTGGGGACTAGGAGCTAAGAAGTGGAAAGTTCACAATTGTGTGACACCAGAAAAATACCTCCATATGCCGAAGCCATGTGAGCCTTCTCTGTAATGTTCCAAAGTACTGGCAAAGAAAAAAAAACTTGGTATTTGATGCTCAACTGACAAGAACATATCTGCCTAAGGACTCCCCCTGCCAAATACAGCACTTGACATACTATCAGTCAGCGGCATTTCAATTTTATGGCGCTTGTTAGATATATTCATAACTGGGTTTTACACTCAACAGGGTTTATAGCGCCACTGTCTGGTTATCGGTGGCTTAGGCTGAGCGCCAAGACCGCCTCATAAAATACAAACATAGCAAATAAGCATCTTATCCTCTGCTCTTTTAAAGTTATCCTTTACTTCACTTTATCCAATAATACTGTATGTGGTCTTGTATTACTGTTTGTGCTATAAAATACAAACAAATCGATCATGCTTTAGTTTGCAAAAATCAAATGAGAGCGGAGGTAGGATTATTTTGCCATATAACTCAATTCAGAGTGATTTTCTTGCTTCTATTTAGTGTAAATTAATCTCCAAAAACTCTATTCATATGTAGCAAGGTTATTCTATGTTAAATGAAGTTTTTTAAGTTGAAAACTGACTTAAACACATGGATTAGACTTAATTATTTTTTTGTTAATAGATGGCGCTGTTGTCTGGTTATCGATATTTTGCCTAAGTGCCGAGAAACAGCCATAAAATACAAACATAACGAATAAGCATCTTTTCCTTAGCCTTTTTAAAAAGTTATGGTTTACTTCACTGTATCCAAGAATACTGTATGCAGTAGTCTCATATTACTATGTATAGTATTGTAAAATACAGTGATTTATGTTTTGGTTAAGAAAAATCAGCTGAGGGCAGAGGTAGGGTTATTTTGCCCTACTTAAGTCAATTCAGAGCAATTTTCTTGCTTCTATTTAGTGTAAATTGGATGTTTTTCGGTATATGAAGTGCTTTTAAGTTGAAATATAACTTAAATATAGACGTTTTGTTGTGAACTCGATCGTTATTTTTTTGTTAATAGATGGTGTCAGAAGCACGTTGATTTGGGTAAAAAGCTGATTATATATTCGTCATTGTCATCCCATTTCATAATAATACCATAAGTCCATTAGCAGTGTGAACATTTCTTTTCTCAGCTTCAGCTACCACTGCAACTTAAATTTAGTAATACTATATTTCCTTGCCAATATTTTCTCCATACCAAATACTACAGGTATAATGCAAAAAATTTTAGTCCTGTTCTACTTCAACGTTAGTAACAATACTATTATCATTATCATTTGTTTTTTTGGCTGATTTAACTAGTAGAGGATATGATAAAAAAAGAGAAGGAAGAAGCATTTGCAGTCTGATAAAGGTTACTCTCTCTCTCTCTCTCTCTCATACTAGGCCAAGGTTTACCAGTAAGTCTATTGAATCTGACATTAAGAACTTGTATCACTACCAGGCAGCCCATAGTAAATGATTAGTCAAATGAAATTCTACATTTTCATTAGAGAGTTATTACATATTAGGGCAAAATATCTGGGCATGACTGTCTAAGGCATCGTTAACACGTCTAGGGAACCGTAAGGTGGATTGTGACGCCTGTAGACTTTTGAATTTTGGTTAGAGGCGAAATTAATTTCGTTTAAAAGGCAAATTTCACTTAAGTGTCGGATCCCCTGGAATGGAATCCCTGCCGTTAACTGGGGGCTACCCGTATTAACACCATTCCCTCCTTACTACATTTTAACCTTCACACTTTCAGTCTCTGCAAAGGAAAGTGATGAGTATCTTAGGCTCAGTGAACAAAAAATGTTTTGGCTTAATTGCAAATGTTTGGCCTAAAAGAATGTCTTAACATTCATGAATTACTTTACAGTTACTACATTTACCAACAGCTTGTGAATATCCTGTG